>NC_090925.1:1176268886-1176571916 GCF_040938575.1 Ambystoma mexicanum
GTTCAATCTCTATATGAAGCCACTGGAAGAGCTGGTTTCTAGTTTTGGCATCTTGCATTTTGCATTTATATCAGCGCATAAAGCCCTGAGGTATTTAGGCGCTAGTTACAAAAAGTGCATAGTACAGACCACGAAAGTGCAAGAATACCCATATTAGTTAAAGAAGAATTGGTGTGTGTGTGTATGGACTGGAAAAGCCTCACCTCAGGTCGTGGGGGGCTACTTCAGACATGCACACAGGCATACGACAGGCATATGAGAAAAAAGAGGTGTCAGTGTTGTTGGGGGAGAGGTAGTCTTTCCCGCCCCTCTCACCACTCCCGTATAAAGGGATCTCGCTTGTGCTGAAGGGGGGAGTTGTCCCTCCTCCCGCCCAACTGTAATCTGTTTTAATTACCTACTAATTACTAATAAAGAAAACATATAACTGAGCCTTATTGAGGCGCAAAGACTCAATTTTCGGTAACCCACCAGACGCCATCTTTTACTAGGCCTGCAAATGATCTCTAAAAGCCTGTGTCTCCCTCTGCCCTGTGCCTCACACCACCAGCCCGGGCCCGACCCCACTGCCTCCTGCCAGCTTCACACAAACAATGTTCTCACAGAAGTTCAGACATTCATTGTTGCAACCTTCAGTGCCATCCCAGAACACATGAGCTCACTGTGCCGTGTCAGACCAGAACAGGCCCCTGCCTGAGTACCCATTCATCTCCACTAACCTGCCCATGCCCCTTCTGACCCCCACCGTGTCAAGCTGCAGTCCACCAGGCCCATGCCCCTCTGCTCTTTGATGTAGATATACATCTGACCTCTCGTAGAGACTAAACAAACACACCCACGAGAGCTCTGACCCCAGACACTCATATATTCTTCCTAATCCTAACACTTGTCTATTCGTATCATGCGGCACCAGGTAGATCAAAACCTCCAAGATGGGAACCTGGGTCGGGGAATCTAGGGTTAAGGGTACCAGAGTACAGAGGGTAGAATGCATACCTATAACTTGTCAGTGAACTCTGAGAAGCACCCTCATTCCAACCAGACTTTTATGATTGTCATTTGTCTCATGCTCTCAGATCCTGCCATTGTAGATTAGATAGTCAGGGAGTGTATAATTTTTTCTAACATGACCTTCACCTCACGGAGATCAGCCCAGCTGACCGACGTACTGCGGGAGTGACACCCAAGCAACAGCCAATCCTACGTGGTCATCATCTAAACATCTATACTGTACTAATGACTCAACCTAATTGTATTGTAGAATGATGTACTTCTAACGTGGGGTCATCAATGACATTTTTCTATCTTATAATGTGCTGCCCTTGTAATGTTTGGCAGATCGCCCTCTGGGCAGCAGAGTTCTCTGTGTGCACCATTTATCTTATATAAACTTTGTTCTACTTGCAATCTATCTCCTGGTCTCATCCCTACTGGGGTGTGTCCATTATTCTGCGTTTTGGATATTGCGGCAGGGAATGGGCGCCTTCATTTGGTGATCCCTACGTGATATTCCTTGACGCCCTCCGTACTGCGGCGAGATCCAGGGCTTCGCCAGAATGGCCGACCCCCACCTACGGCTGACCAGATTCAAACAAAAATACGTACGCAGCGAAGAACGTTTTGTGGGTCTCAGCTTAGCAAATACCCAACTGCCCGCCGGGCAGGGTAACAACGGGGAGGCCCCCACTTGTGGCTACACCACGAACGGAGGCTCTTGGAATACCACGGGCACATGACTAATGATTGCAAGGGGAAATAAAGGAGGAAAGGGGGAAGGTATGGAGCAGATTTATGAAGGGGAGCACGCAAGGGCTGGGTTTAGAGTGATTGAATGGAATGATTGTTGAAAACAAAGTGCTTTTTTTTCATGGCCATTAGGTTTTTATAAAAGATTATGGTGACAAAATAAGAGGAGATTCAGTAACCTAGCTCCGAAAGGGGGTGGTAGGCGGCACCGCGAAGCACTGTGCCAACCAGTGCTGGAAATAAGTGAAGAAAAGGAATAAAGTAGGAGCCTCGTATATTTAGTAGGCTTGGATATTAGTCATTTTTTATTATCTTTACTATTCTATAACTCTTGTGGGGGTAAGACAAGGAGGGGCATGGGTGATGTGAGTGTTGAGTGTGGGAGGAGAAAACCCAAGGTTGAGTAAAAAGGGGATCAGAGGCATGTGGGTTTATTTTAGAGCGTTTCATGTTCTTTGTTTGATGTTGTCGATATAATCGTTGGTTTGTTCTGTGAACATGTCCAATGATTTATGTTTTGTGTATCTGACATGACAATGCATAAGTAGTTTTTTAAAGTAATTCATTGGAAACTGGTTGATACGTTAGAGGTTGTAGTGTCATGGCAGAGAGGAAATAGAACAGAGGGAAAAGGTCCTATTGACAAACATGGGTCTAGACACACCAATTTCACACATTTGTAAGCACGTCCCCTTGTACAGTGACCGAATAAAGAAATTTCATGGGCACTGGGTAGCTCAAATAAAGGGGGAGGGGTCACCTCATATCTGTCCAGAAGAAGGGTCTTTCGATAAAAGGATATTGGACCTTGTAGAAACCTACTTACTGGCAAAATACAAGAGGAAACAGCACCAAAATAGACTAGAGGAGCTAGATTTGTGGAGGGTGTTCGAGGAAACACCCCCTACAAATAAACAGGAAAAGTAAATAGAGCCCAGAGCCGTGCCAAACAACAAAGGAGGAGATAAGGGGAAAGAAAAGGACGAACCAAAGAAAATATACCCATTGCTTACAAGATCGTCAGAAGGGTGCGCAGACCCAGTGTATGTGCCAGGGGCCAGCGTGCTTGTAACACCGGTCACTGCACCACCTCCTCCATATGTTTCATCAAGCACAACTCCTGCCACCACAGGGCCCACCACTCCAGATCTAGAAATAGTGTTAACATCTACCCAGGCAGAACTGGCCCAATTACAAACACTGTGCGAAACAACACTGCCCTTTTCCGGGGGTGGGCAATCGCCATTACAAGCCCCACTAACCAATACCGCTGCACTACCAGAAGACAAATGGAAATCCAGGGATTTCCTTTTTAGAATAGACAGCACCCCAATAAAAGTAGTACGGGTAGAACGAGAAGGTGAGGTGGAAAGCATGGGATATGATACAGTAGCCTCAGAAAGGGATGAGGAATGTTGGAGTGACTTTGATGAGGCCGATGATGTGGCAGTGGGAGGCGTGCAGCAAATACAATGGGCTACACCACAAATAACAGCAACAGATGAAGGATGGGAGGGAAGGCTTTGAAACAGGTTAGGGAGAATGGCAAAGAAGAAGGGAGTAAAGGTGAGTAAAGGGAAGGTGAGATCAAAACTTCAGATGCCCCTCATCCACAAAGGAGCGGGACGACATCATTATGTGCCTTGAGCGCTGATGGACACTTCCACCACTTTCAGGGGGTGCAGGAAAATTGATATGTGCATTTGAAAAGAATACAGCCCCCAATATGTCCCCAATTGCTAATGACAGCAGGAGTGTCATTAGCAATTTGGGACATAAAAAGTCTTTTAATATCTGCAGTGGGAGACCAAGCAGGCGCAGTATGGGTGAAGGTGGGGTTCCCGGGAGTTACCATGGGAAATGACATGCATGATGGTGCATCCTTTAATAATGTAAGGGTACAAGTAGGGGATGCACTGCGCAGGACATTCCCTGACATCCCCGATTTACAGTCTGTAATGCAATGTACCATGGGAGACGTGGAAGATGCTGTGCAGTTCATACTTTGGGTGCAGGAGCTGTGGCGGGGGCGGAAGCGGGCACAGCCTGGGACCTGTCCACATCCCTATTCTATTTTATCACTAAGCGAGGCCTCCCAAAGAAGATATAGAAGGCCCTTGATAAAATTGCTGCAATAGAAGCCAAGGGGTGGCCAGAGATGCAAAGCATTATAGTACACCACTGCAGGAGAATCAAAGAAAGGGAAAAAGATATAGCCCAGAGGAGATTAGCAAAGCTGGTACAGAGTAAGTTAGTGAAGGTCGCAGCAGTAACTGCTGTGCCGCCTTCAAAATGGCAGGGGGAAGAAGGGGAGGGGCCACTAGTGCTACAGCTACATGGGCAGACAATGGACAGGAGCAATGGGGTGGAGAGGAACAGTACATGAGACCTCAATGGCAGGGTAGACCGGCAAGAGGAAGAGGTGGGTATCAAGGGCAGAGAGGAGGAGGGGGTGGATATGTATATGGAGCGCTAGGACCAAGGTGGAGGGTGGACCCGGACCATCTTGGTCATGTGGGAGGTGGGGACACTTCGCAAAGGAATGTCGTATCTGACCTGTGGCCAATTACCAGAATGACCAGAGGTACAAGAGTGACCAGCAGTATGGCCACCCACACCCTCATAGCCGCATGGACTACCCACAGGCTTGTACGAACCAGATGGGCAGCCTGATAGCAGGCCAATACCGGGGAACAATGCACTAAGACACACCCCGCATTGCTTACAGACACAGCCAACTCAGCAAAATCGCATCACAAACACACATGCAAACCCATTTGCCACTACAGCTACAGTGAACCAAAACCTTATCAGGGAATGTGTGTGCTAAGTGAAAATGTTTTCTCCTGCCCAGGAATAAACATCCACCCAGATTAGGACAGCCCACAGAGAGCACTTGCATGTCCAGTCCTATCCACTACCTTACGTCCAGACGAGGAACCACTGGTGGGGGCAGAGATAGGAAACAAAAGGTCATCTTCATGGTGGACTCGGGAGCGGAGAAATCATGTTTATGTGGAGGTGATTTCCTGTTATCTGGCAGAAATATTGAGAAGCAAGTATTCTCTGGGGCTGTGGTCACAGTTCCTTGCACAGAAGAGCTAGATGTCATAATTGGAGGAAGAACAGTACAAGCACCCCATCTCTGTGAATTTACTGGGACGAGATGTACTCAGTAGGCTAAACATGACCATCGAATTTACAGACAGGGGGATAGTATGCTCCACCCTAGTCATGTGCTCCATGCAAGCAAGGATTCTCATACAAACAATAACAAATGAGACAACCATCCCAGGGGTACCAACCAGCGCAGACATGTTCGTTTATGGCATACAGGTGTTAGCAAGGGCGGTGCCAGAGATCACACGTAAGGATTGGAGAGTGCCCTCTGACTTTGTTTTCCGCCCAGTAGCGACCCCCTAGATATTGCCTGCCACCTTTTTGTCTCTCAATCTGTAAGGGGTACAGGTTTCCGCAAAACACATTGTAGAGATTGGCCTAGACATGCATGGCTGTTAGTGGAGGACAGTACTGTGTATTGACCCAAACATACTACTGCACGAATTGACTGATGAAGAGCTGTTCACTGACAATGACACTGATGGGGAAATAATAATGGAAATATATATGCCTCTGACATAATGATATAAAACAGATGAGTAACAAACCCCCTCATGGCCATTGTCAGTGCACCGCCATCTTTCTGTGATAAAGACTTGCAAGTAGTGCCACCAAACTTATGGACTATGAACCCCCATGATGTAGGGTTATTGAAGGAAGTGACCCCAATAAAAATAAAGCTTAAACCAGGGGTCAGACAGTACCCCCTATCAAGAGAAGTCAGGGAGGGAATAAAGGACCCCATATATGCACTATTACAACAGGATATTATTGTCCCCTCAAATTCCCCATGCAATACTGTGATTTATCTGATTAAAAAGCAAAGGGGGGGTCATGGCGTATTGGGCAAGACCTTCGCCCACTCAACGACATTGTCCAAAAGGAGTTTCCCTCTTGTTCCAATCCAGCATCTATTTTATGCAGTATTCCGAAGCAAGCAACACACTTCACGGTGATAGACTTGAAAAACGCCTTTTTCTCGGTACCACTTGACCCAGACTCTCAATACCTAACAGCTTTCATTCTTTGGGGGAAAAGATATGAACACTGCTGATTACTGCAGGGGTATTGCGACAGCCCAAGTATTTTCAATAGAATATTGCACGAAGATCTCTGCAATATTGATGTTCAAAGCACCATCATTCAATATGTAGATGACCTCCTGGTGTGCAGTGAAGGTGAGGAAGCATGCAGGAGAGACTTTGTCACTTTGATAGCATTACTGGCCCACAAGGGGTACAAGGTAGATAAGAACAAATGTCAATACTGTTTGGCAGAAGTGTTGTATCTGGGCCAATAAATCTCCAAAGATGGTAAGAGAATAATCCCTGACAGAGCAGTGACAGTGCGGGCAACAGCCAGACCTCACACAGTGAAAGACATTTAAACATTCCTTGGCATATGTAATTACTGTAGGGCATGGATCTTAGATTATGCCGCATACACACAACCCCTATTACAAGGATTAAAAGAAGCACAGAAAGAAAACACAGCAATAACATGGACACCTGAAATGCATACTGCTTTCACGACATTAAAATAACTGATATGCACAGCACCCGTCCTTGACACACCTGATTATGAGCGAGAATCTTTCTCTCGCTCATAATCTCTCGCAGGGCCATTTTGCTTGTGGACAAGCTCTTGCAGCAGCTGCCTTTGCGATTGAAAACATTTCCACAATTGTGATGGGATACTCCGACAAATTATTTGCCAAACACTCTTTGTTCGCCATACTTGAGCGATCGAAATCCACACTCAAACACAAAGGGCCACTGCCTATGAACTTATCATCTGAAGCCCAAACGTTCATGTGATACGCTGTAAAACATTGAATCCAGCCACATTCCTCACAGAGGAATGTACATTAGAGGATATGCAAATGCATGATTGTGCCACTTATGAGGGAGGAGGTGATGACATTCCCAAAGCAAGTGAAATTCCCTTGAGTAGAGCAGAGGTATATTTTGTATATGGGTCAGCATCCATCTGTCCAGAGACTGGTGAAAAGCATGTTGGTGTAGCAGTGGAGGAAGGGGAGTATGATGTGTTAATTACAGAAGAGGTTGCCCGTGCATAATTCATTATTCAGCTCAAGCAGCAGAATTGGTAGCACTAATTGAAGGACACCATGCGGCCAAGGGGTGTGCAGTGACGATATACACAGTTTCAGCATATGTGACAACCAGAGTACATGCTGGACTATCTAGATGGAGAAGATGAGGGTTTAGAAGGGAAGATGGGTCACCAGTGCAACATGCAGGATGACTAAATGAATTGATCGAAGCACTTGCAGAGCCGTCAATAGTAGCACTGGTAAAATGCCAAGCCCACACTAATAACAAAGTTGAAATATCACTAGGGAACGCGGCGGCGGAAGCCACTGCAAAACAAGAAGCATACTTCCAGAAAGACTTAGCAACAGAATGCGTACTAAAATAAAGAGTAGAAGAGCCCAAAGACAGTGGATATAACACTCTCCAACAGCGCAAATAACAGAGCTCCAAAAGAAAGCACCCCAGTCAAAACAAGAACTATGGGCAAAACAGCGATGCACACAGTCACCAACAGACCTCCTATGGAGAGGGCACCACAAGGAAAGCGGTGATGCCAGTAGAGTTGTTGCAAGTAGCATTCCAGCAGTTGCACTTACCTGCCCACACCTCAAAACAACACATTGCGGCAGAAATCCAGGAGGATTGGTTCATCCCAAACCTCCAAGAATACCTAATAAATTAGCAATTGAGTGCATAACATGCCAAATATTCAATTCCAGAATGACTCTCAGGACACTGCGGGGGACACTGCCTTGCCCCATCAGACCTTTCTGCGAACTGCATATTGATTATGCAGACATGGGAGAAAGGTGCAATGGGGCTAGGTACGTGATAGTAGTTGTTTGTCCCTTTTCTCGCTGGGTAGAAGCTGGACCCTGCGCTCACCCGGACACAAAGTGTGCAGCAACGTTTTTAGTAAGAGAGGTGTTCCCACGGTAAAACAAGCATCCTCACCATTCACTAGAAAAAACGAAACAGATACTTCAACACCCTCAGCAGATAGCCCGACAAATAGGGTAATTCATGGAATTCGGCGCACAAATGGCGCACGCAGCTGGCGCACAGAGTGCGCGTGCGGCAGTCTGCACCAGCTGCGTGCGCCAAAACCCATTTCAGTGCACAGCGTATTCAGGGATTTCAACATCCATAACCAGCCATGGTGCAGAGCGGCGCAAAGACCCTGCAGCAGCGCCAGTAACACCCCCAATCCTGCCCTGTGCGCCAAAAACATTGCACAAATCCCCTACATGGCGCAAAGGCCAGTGGACCAGCATACAGCCCCCCAACCACGAAAATGCATGAAAAACTCCCCGTGGACCCCTCGGAATACAGGTACCCTGCTCGCGCTAGCGAAAACGTGTGTAAAAGTCCACGAGCACCCCTCGGAATACGCGTACCCCGGTCGCGATATTGGAAACGTGTGTAAAAGTCGACGTGCACCCCTCGGAATACACGTACCCCACTCGTGCTAGCGAAAACGCGTGTAAAAGTCCATGCGGACCCCTCGAAATACACGTACCCCGCTCGTGCGAGCGAAAACACATGTAAAAGTCCACGCGCACCCCTGGAATACGCGCAGGCAGCCCATCCACCCTTCCCATACACCACAGGCAGCCCACACAACAGGGGGGACTTTTTCAACGCATTTTACCTAATGCGAGCGGGGTACGTGTTTTCCGGAGGTGCGCGTGGACTTTCATATGCATTTTACCTAATGCAAGTGGGGTACGTGTATTCCAGGGGTGCGCGTGGACTTTTGCACACGTTTTCGCTAGCGCTGCGGGGTACGTGTATTCCGGGGGTGCGCGTGGGCGTTCACACGCATTTTACCTAATGCGAGCAGAGTACGTGTATTACAGGGGTGCGCATGGACTTTTATACGCATTTTCGCTAGTGTGGGTGGGGTACGTGTATTCCGGGGGTGCATGTGGACTTTCACATGGATTCTACCTAATGCGAGCGGGGTACGTGTATTCCGGGGGTGCGTGTGGACTTTTACACTGCATTTTCGATAGCACGAGCGTGGTACACTTATTCCGAGGGATGCAAGTGTACTTTTACACGTGTTTTCGCTAGCGCAAGCGGGGCACGCGTGTTTCGAGGGTTGCGCAGGGAGTTTTCCACGCAATTTGGCAGTGTGGGCCCTCCTGGGTGTGCCCTTTCCCCCCTCCCCATGCCCTGCAGGCAGCCCACATGGCACCATGCACTTGTGAGCCCCAACACATGTCCCCCCCACCATTGACAGGCACCTGCCTGCTGGCCCCGACTAATGTCCCCCACCCCCCACCCACCCACCATTGACGGGCACCTGCCAGCAGGCCCTGACACATGTCCCCCGCCCCCCCACCCACCCACCAGTGACAGGCACCTGCCAGCAGGCCCTGACTCATGTCCCCCACCCACCCACCATTGACGGGCACCTGCCAGCAGGCCCCGACTCATGTCACCCAGTCCCCCTACCAACACCCAACATTGACGGGCACCTGCCAGCAGGCCCCAACTCATGTCCCCCACACCCAATGATGGGCACCGGCCAAGCAGGCCCAGACTCATGTCCCCCACCTCCCCCACCAACCCACCATTGACGGGCCCACCAAACAGCATGTCCTAACAAAACAGAACCATGGCCCTAATGCCAACCCAAATCCCCCTTGCCCCCCGGTACAAGCATGCAACCATCCACAGCACCCACTCCCAAATTACCCATGCCATGACAGTCTTAAAAGAACCACCATGCCCATGCATAAATACACAACGGAGCCACACAGTGGCAACACATGACTGCATCAATGTTCATTGAGACATGCACAAAACCAATGATAGAACACAACACCAATCATGAACTTAGAAAAAATGTATTAAAAACATAATGAAGTAACATAGAGGACATCAAACTTGAAAATCAATATACGACAGATATAACCAAAAAAAAGGTAATCCAATGAAAAAATAAATAAACGTCATGTTGAATACAAAAAGTGGTCCATTGCCAATGTCAATAAGAAATAAATAATCCAAATAAAAGAAAACCATTGATCCATGGGAGAATTGAAAAAGAAAGTATGTACAAGTCTTCAACTATCTACAATCCAAGTCCAAAGGGTCCATGATCCCCAAAGAAAATGAAACCTACAAAAAAGTCCTATGAAGAAAAAACTATATACATGAATTGGACCAATGTCCATTAACTCCAAAATTAAATAAAAAACAAAGGAAACCTAACACTAATGAACTATGTACAATGGTGGCGGGCAAGTCCAACGGCTCATTTGCTGATGTTCCGGGCCAGGGTATCATCGAACTCCATGTCGATGTCCCGGAGGCAGGCCTCTTCCCTGGCCTCGTGGTCTCGCAGGGATGCAGTCATGGCCTGTTCCAACTCCCTGCGAGTTGCCTCGAGGCACTCAGCCTGCCTCATTGCCCTGCGGATGGAGTTCTCCACCCTGACCATAGTGAGCTGTGCCTCTTCTGCCCGCCGCCGCTCCGCATCTATTTGCTGGCCCAACTGCTGCCATGCGGAAGACACTCCCAATCCAGGGTCCTCCTGCCCTCCGGCCGATGCCTGCCCCTGTGATGTTGATGGCCCGATCCATCTTCGCTCCCACCTTGAGCCTGCTGCTGACGTGCATGTGCCCTACCTGTTGATGCTTGCACGTCCTCCTTCTGCTGGAGTCCAGTTGTTGGGGTGGCCACCCCTGCTGGACCTCCGACTCCCGATTGTGGCAGAGATGCGTCCTCCACCAGCCTGGCCGCTGGGTGCTCAGGTGATACTTGGGCAGGTAGATGGCACGGAGGACGACTGGCGCATAGGGGGTTCAGTTGAGGAGGGGGTCGCTAGAAGTTCCAGCACACGGAGGAACCCATCCTGGCTGACCCGTCCTAGTAGTTCGACGCGGTCAATGAGGTATTCGTAATGATGTGCATTGTCCTCATGAGAACCCTGCACGTCATCCCGAATACCACGTTGACGCAACACCACCCCAGCCAGGACAGGCTCAACACGGTCCCGGATTGCCACATCCGCCGGGTGAGGAAGGCCAGTTGTTGTGTGCGCATCCCCTCCCTGAAAATGGGTCTGGACGAAGGCATCCCTGCTGGTGCCGGATGATGCAGTCACAGGATCGGGGACAGGATTACACACAGGCACCTCCCCGGCGGCCTGTGCTGACTCCTGTCCCTGCCCCTGGACTGCACCACTAGCCCCAGTGGAATCCCCCCTCCAGGCACCGTGCGTGGGCCTTCCACGGCCTCCTCCTCAACCGAACCTCCCACCAACCTGGATGACTCTGTGCCATCTACCTCCATAGGCCCCTGTGGGGGCTCAGCTGCCCCTTCTGCTGCCGAGGAGTCCACCTCCAACCTCTGCCTCTTGGACCTTCCCTCAGCAGCTGCAGCCATGGACGCGACACCAGACTCCTCACTCCCCGAAGAGATGACAACCTGGGAGGTGAGCTGGGCCTTGCATCTCCGGCTGGCGGTGGGATCCCTGCCGCTGTGCTCCACAGCACCGTCTCCGCCCTCTTCATCAGTTGATGCTGCAGACAGGGAGAGACAGAACACAGGCATCAGGGCACTGTACAATGGTCTGATACACACATGACAGTTGCATGTGAGTGGCAGTGTCAAACTTCAAAGATGGCATCACACTCCCCAACACACATGTCATTTGAACCCACACACATGCGCAAATTAACAGGAATGTTGCAGCAGGCAGCAGCATCCATACACATACAACAGCATGAACATCTGAACGTTAGCCTGACGTCACATGCAACACGGGGAGTGCCAAACACATGCACACACGCCACCAAACATACATGCATCTGCACATCTACACCACCTGTCACAGTGAAATCATCGGCAAATATGTCACATCTGCCAATCAGCCTCCTACATGTTTGCGTCACATGCATCCATGGTGTATCACAGTCGCACACATGTCAAATACACACACACACACACGTACACCATGCACGTACATGAAGGTGGCACCAGCATCCATGTGTCACACCCCAACCATGCCATAGTACATACACAGAAATGCTAACATGTGTGCATCCCCACATGCATCCGTGCATCATGCATTTGAACACATACACCATTGATGTGCCTCACACATGACTGGACTCACATGCAGCAGGCTCATGTCCCTGCACATACACATCCATACATGGACCTTTCCAGACATATGTCCAAGCTGCACACTCCTGGCACATTTCAACATACACTGCGTCCAATCAGTACACATGGACACTTACCACTCCACTGCAGACGGGTCTGCCTCTCAAGGACCTGGAGGTGAAGCACTGGGCGTATATGTTCCAGGACCCTCATCTGATCATCAATAAGGTGGACCCGGCACCACTCTGCATCCGCTGCCTCCAAGAGGTGCCGGGCCTTCCTGAGGGTCCTGGACCTGAAGTCCTCCCAGCGCTTCCGGACGCGTGGTATGTTGCGGGCTGCCACCCCCTCCACATGGATGGCAGCCACAATGTCCTTTCAGATCCTCTTCCATCCATCCTTGTCGGCGCGTGGTCTTCCGAAGAGGGCATCATAATGCACCAGGACTTGCTCCACCAGGATACCAACTTCTGCGGCACTGAAACTGGTAGCCCTCTGCCTCTCTGGCTGGGGGTTGACAGTGGTCTCTGATGGTGTTTCCCCCGACATGGCAACCCCCGAAGCAGGTGTGGGTGGGCAACTGGGTCCTAGTGTTGGGCTGTGGAGCAATGGAACTTCAGTCGGGAGTCTTCTGTTCAAGCAGGGGTGGTCACAGCAACTGGACCCCTGCAGATGGCTGACGTGCAGGCAACAAATAGCAGGGCAGGTGGCCAGAAGGCAGGCAGGCAGCAGCAGATGGCTGGTGGGAGTCGGCTCGGGGCACTGGGGGCAGTAATTCAACCGTCTGGGCAGGAGCGTGGTCTTCTGTGTGTTGTCGCGTGGCCAGCTTGATATGGAGTGATTTGGCATGTGAAAAAACAGCACATCAGCGTGTAATTCGAGGAAAGGCCCTTAGCGCATAAGCACGTCTGTGACGTAACACATGCGGCCGTTTTCTTTGTGACGGGCGCATAGTGATTCAGTGCGTGAAAAAACAGCACATCCGCATGTTAATGCGTGTAATTCAAGGAAAAGGCCTAAACACGTAAGTGAAGTGACGCGTGCGGGCGTTTCCCTCAGCATGTGTTAAAGGTGAGCGGGGCCAGCAGTTCGCTGTATGTGCCTTTCGTGGAGACCGATGCATGTGTTGCTACTGCTGGTTGTTTCGCGTGCCATCACAACTTCACAGCGGATCAAGGACGCATCTCTTCTTTTGGCAGGGGTAGTGGCTACGTGTGTTTTTTATTATCACGCTAGTCAGACGGTGAGTCGCGCATGCTATTTTTCCCACTGCGGGTGCCCCTGTATATCGCGTACCCATTTTCGAGGTCATAGTAGCCTGCATGTCCCACGTGTACGTGTTTTTACTGCAGTTTTGGGGTGCCTGAGCGTTGCGTGACCCGTCCCTTCATCACCGGGGTCACATACAGCCTTGCAGGTGCATAGGGATGCTGATAACATCTTGTATCCCACCCCCTTCACCCCAATCGCCCAGGACAATTGTGTGTACACCTCGCGTTGGCACTACTACATCTGTGCCGGCACTACTCCATCTGTGCCATGGTTGGGAGGCCACGAAAGGTGAGGAGTGCCTCAGCTGGGCGTACTCCATGTGGTGGGCATGGTCGGGGACGTGGCCGGGTGACCAGCGAGTAGGAGGACTCCAGCATGTCCAGGGTGGCCGCAGAGGGGGAAGAGGCAGGGTTGCACCACTTCGGCAGGATTTTGTGCCACGTGTTGGTGTAGTCATGCCATCATCCCCTGTGGTTCCGTGAGATGCAGCTCTTGCATATGGCACTGGTGCCCATGTGACCCGGCAGTCCGTTTCATCGACTGCCACGGGCCCAAGGGTAGTGGTAGCTGCAGGTGCAGCTGTGGACACCACCACACAGGCTCAGGGTCCGCCAGCGCATGCTGTGTTGGCAGCTCAAAAGTCTCAGGATGATTTCCAGGAGGTCAGGAGGCACACGGTAAGTGCACGCAGGGCTGCCCTGACCGAGGCACAGGTCCCTGGGGCAGTATTGTCATCTGCTGTTCCCCCGAGCAGCTGGGTGTTGGCAAGTGCATGGGCAGATGCAGCCGACACAACCCCAGCTGTGAGTCTACCATCCAGGACAGTCCCGTTCAATGACCTTAGCACAGCAGATGTTGCTGTGCAGCGTCAAGTCAAGGGACCCAGCAGCCAGGGCTTCCATCCTTGTTCCACCTGCCACTCCCTCGTTTCAATCCACCAGCGCCACTGCCCATACTGATCAGGGCAGCATTTGCCAGTCAGGGTTCGGACCACTGCTCAAGAGGAGGAAGGTTGCATCTGCAGCAGAGGCTGTGACCCCAGACACTGCTCAGGCCTCCGGCACGTCGAGGAAGAAGCCTTTCTGCAGTTTGGAACTGGACTTCCTTGTGGACTACGTGTCGGGACACGACCGTAATATGCTAGTGGGCCCAAATTGTCACACGACGGCTGCCTAGCGTTTGACCCACTGGGAGCATGTTGCAGAGGCTGTCAGTGCAATCGGACATGAGGTGCGCACAGCTCAGGAGTGCAAAAAGCATTGGGATGATCTCCGACGCTCTGCTAAGCTAAAGCGTGCCTCTAATTACAACACGACTCTGGTGACTGGCAGTGGGCCACCACCTGAGGAGGAAGAGCTCACTTCGCACGAGTCAGTCACTGCGGAGTTCATACCGACAGAATTGTACGAAGGAGTGGGAGAGATGCTGGACTTTGATGACCCGTCCAGTGAGTGTTGTCGCGTGTTTGTCCAGACCATGTGTGGTTTGCTTGTGTGATGTGTTGTGCTTGACTGCCACTACATGCCATGTCTATATGGTTCTCATGTGCGAGTCATGCAATGCTAATGCATGCCTGCTGGTCAGGATGCTGGACATGTAGAGCAGATGGGGACTGTCCTCATCACCACAACTGCACCCTGCTCACATGCTAGTCACCCGGAAGCCCCTCCGGTCCATGTTCCAGCTCACTGGCCCTTCTGCATGTAGCCTGCGGTGTCTTTCCACTCAGCACTGGGATTATGTCATCACATGACTGACGTGCATGTGTGTTCTGCCTGCATGCGGGTACTCCACGTAGGCATGCTCCCTTGCCCCGCCACCCCCTGCACCCCAATTTCACCATGGCACCGGTGGGCATCATGTTAGAGTACTGCAATGGCCCGTTCAACGCTCCTGTGTACATGCCCACTTCCCCCTGCCAACCTGCCAGACACATACAGTGGGGTACATCCTTTGTCCTTGATGCAGGGTGTCTCACTCGGACTGTGCAGATGGCAGATGCTCCGCAGGGACATGAGTGCCCATTCATGCTCCATGTGCATTCCATGCATGCCCCTATGTGTCGTTACCAGGATGATCATTGTAGAACGTGTCCGGGATGACATACATTTAATGGCATTTGATCATCCATTCCATGCCCACTCTGGCTCTGTCCTGCATCATGCACATTTTTATGGTGTCACAGTCTGTGTGGGGCACAGGCCTCCCCCTATTTCAGGCCCCTTGACTCTGTTCAACTGGTGTAGTGGCTTCTGCACACATGGGTGTACTACTGAGGGTTCATCATGTGTCCTGCTTACTGTCCCATTCTCATCTGCTGTGTTGTCAGTTGACTCAGATGATGCAATTGACGCTAGTCAACACTGTCTGCCAATACACAGGTCTCTAGTCACCCTTTCGCTGACATGCAATGCCTCCCTGCATTTTGACTTGGGGGGGGGGTTTGCCGCTGCCATGCAACCCATTGCATGCACATTGCACGTGATGCCTGAACTTGCCCTTAGACTGCCTTCATGCCTACTCACTGCTGCAATGTCAAAGTGACCTTGTATGGTCAGATTTTCATCCCTTCTCTGTCATGAATGCCACGGGCACAGGTGCATCCTGTGACACATGTACTCAGTATTGGAACTCCCTAGTGGGTGTTAAGCAAAGTTGATTGGTCAATGTGCAGCCTATACCAACTGGTATAGGGCGCAGATTGAATGTAGCCTGCAAATTGGGTTGTAATGACTGTGGAGCTGCCTTCACGTGTCTATGTGTACACTTTCACATACATGAAAGCAAGCAGCCTTATAGCTGCTTGCTTTGCTGTATTGGATGCTGTTCATGTTCACAATACAGGTGTATAGGGAAAGGGGTGTTTTGGAACACTTTCACATGTACATATGCCTGCAGCTTCAACGTTGTGTAGTGCAACATTGCGGCTACTCACTTTTGTGTGTGTGAAAGTGTTCATTTACACATGTGTCTTCCGCAGCTTTTAGTTGACTGACTAATATGTAGTTGATTGACGTTAATGCTGGTGAGATTTCAGCATTGCGCATGTTATGTTCAACTGGCATAATCCTAAAGGTGCACTGTTGTGCAGTATTGTGCTAATATTATGGGGCCTAGCCGTGCAGAATTTACACACAGAATAATGGAATAGGGCACATTCATAGCACAATGTGCTCAATCAGGCCCTGGGGGGTGTTCAGGAGGCTTCATGGCCTGCAGCTCGGACCGTACTGGGCGTTATGGTCCCTCATGTCTGGTTGCAGGCCCTTGCCTTGCTCGGGACATTCACTATATTTACATGGCCCATGACACCCGGTATGGGCCGAGCTGCAGATAGATGTAACTATATTGGTGATGATGGTTTAGTGATGCATGTGTGCATGCATATTACGTGTCTCATTGTGTGTTTGGATCCACTTGAAGCTGTGGTCAATTTGCAATTCAGACATGCTTATAGTATGTGCCATCTCTCTGTTGCCATCTGTCTTTTCTGCCTGTGACATGTGCCTGACCGAGGTGGTGTCTGATGGAGGTGATATACTACATTTTACACTTGTGTAGACTTTGCTATTTAGACACATCCATTTCTGCTTTTGGGATGTGTTTGCATATCAATGCCACTAGATGCATGCCAGGTTCTCATTTGTGTGTGACATGTCTGCGTCATGTGTTGGCTGTCGATGTGATGTCTATGTGTGTGTGGGTTATGTGCTTCTGACATGTGTACTCATGTTTGTTTTTTCCACTTTTCAGATGATGA
This sequence comes from Ambystoma mexicanum, assembly GCF_040938575.1. Lineage (NCBI taxonomy): Eukaryota > Metazoa > Chordata > Amphibia > Caudata > Ambystomatidae > Ambystoma > Ambystoma mexicanum. The sequence goes on from NC_090925.1 coordinate 1,176,285,963, forward strand.
CGCAATGAAGGCAGAGGATGGTGATGTCATACCAGACACAGGCTTGCTATCACACCAGCAACCAAGCACAAGTGAGGGTCATGGGATGGTAGACCACGAGAACCCACTTGTGCTCCAGACCATCGTGTCTAGGGCTGGCAATGAGTCTAGCCCGGATGATCACTCTGACGACAATGTCGAGTTGGATGCGCGTCATATCCATTCGTCAATGGTGAGTGATTCTGATGTGGACAATCCTCTGTCCGCGACACCTGCACTGAGGGGCCAGACAGTGGTGGGACGTCCGCCTGTGGTGGATCGGGACGCACGGTCACACTCCACACCATTGCTGATGTGCCTGGGCCATCACGTCAACGGAGGAATGTAGTCCTGCAGCCACGGGCGGTGCCAACCCAACAAGGACCCCGGCTCCTTGGGCCCTGTGGGTGTCAAGCCCAGCAACGCGGTGGCCGTGCGCCACCAAGGTATACTGAGTAGGAGCAAGCCATGGTTGCTAATTCTGAACAACAGGGGGCAACAATTGATAATATCGCTCAGAGCATGGAACGTGTGGCCCGATCCGTGCTCCCCCTGCTAGGCAGGTGGATCTCCAGCAGCGGGCGGCACAATCAATCCACGGCCCGCTCGCTCAGGCTGGGCATGGCGGCCTCAGACAGGGCATGCCAGGCTGAAATGGTGTCTCTGCGTCAAGCAATTGCTGCTCATGGAGAGGCACACATGGAGGCCCTGAGGGATGACCATGCTTCCCTACGATCTACTCTGGGTGTGCTCTTGATGTCCCAGAGGCAGCAGACAGAGCAGAGGTTGGAACAGCTTGAGAATACCATCTCGGTTGAGCTACATGCTTGCCGGGAGGTGTTCCAGATGTCATGTCAGGCCATGCAGGAAGAACTCTGTGTTACATGTGTTACCTTGCAAGAGGAAGCACGCGTATCACGCGAGGTTCTGCATGCTGACCTACGTGTCATCGCCACACTGAACCAGGCTCACCGTCCCGCAGACTTGCTGCCGATGAGGGGCAAGCTGCGCATAGGCATAGTCAGGGCACTGCACCACGTCCACCTTTTGAGTCAGAGGGTGAGGAGGACGATGACTTATCTCCCACACAGGTCGGGCCGTGCAGGCGTTGAGACAATGGAGGTTTTTTTTTATCTCAACATCATCGCATGTGGGTGTTGAGGTGCACCCTGTACCTCCCCCCTCCTGGGTGCCTTACCCCCCCCCCCGGGTCGTATGTGGCCATTTTTGATTTTTATAGATAGTTTAATTAGTTACTATAGTTTAAAATTGCCTGTTTATTGTGCATTCATGTGATGGTGTGGTGCTTTGTGGCTTTTGAAAGCATCCACTGCCTGTTCCAGCTGGGCCCTTCAAGCTTGTCTCGTGTATGTGTTTGCAGCTTGGGGTCCTGACTCACATATGCCACTCCTGCTTCCCCTATCCATGGGCTCGCAAGGATGGTTCGGTGTTACAACCATTTACATAAGGGCATTGGACTTTTGTCATATCTATGGCATGTCTGCTGCTCTAGTACTTGTGTTAACACCCCTAGTGGGGGTTATATATGTTTTCTCCACGGCATGTCTGCAATCAATTTTGGTGAGTAGATTATTGATATGTCCATTTATTGATGTTGATGTATGTTCTTTTCTTGCCTGTATATGTGCTTGATGCACTTCATGCTGTAGACAGTAGCCTGCACCCTTTGGCTGTCAAAGTCACACTGATGGTGGGAGGAGGTTGGATGTAGGTCTCAGACATGGCCCAGTGACAACCAGCATGAAGACACACACACAGGAAACTTTCCAGCCTTATTAAAAGCTTTTATGCCCTTTCTGCAGGAAATTAGGCCTCCAGACTGCCTTTCCCAGCAGACACGGGGCCAAGAACTACAAAAACCTGGCCACGTTGGGTGGTGCACAAGTGCGCATGCATGCGCTAGCAGAAGCATGGGGCTTGTGCTCAGACGTCCCACAGAAGCAGATGTGTTTCCAGGAGCTCCAAGCAAGGTGAGCAGCACGAGGGGCCACACCCCAGACGACCTTCACCCAGGCCCCTCGCAAATGCATGCTAAGTAGTGCCAGTGCTGGGGAGCTTGGCCAGGCATTGGGGAAGATGCACACAGTACAGCTAAGCCGCGTTGAGGACCAAATGGCAAGTAGCTTTCCAATTTGTCAGGGGCACACACAGGAGGCGTCGCCCATATCCCCGAGTCCCCCCTGCTCCATAGAATATAAGTTATTAGCGCAGTAGCGTTCGTAGCCAGAAACTAATACAGTGCACAGGGGGCACCCAGCAACGCACAGACTCGAGCGCAGTGCATATCATTTGCATATGCAAATTTCCACGTGCACTACCTATGGAAATCCGTGGCTGGCAGAACACGACTTGTACTGAAGTCGCACCTCGCCACATGCGCGTAGCATCTCACTCAAGGACCATTCTATCATGTGTGATTCTTGAAACATTGGTCTTCCATTTATCGCGTGGCCACGTGCGGATGCCTTACCGCATTTACAGTGTATGAACCATCATGGGGGCAAGCAAAAGTATACGAACAAAGCAGCAGGCAAAAGTGTTTCTTTGGGGAGGAGTCACTAAGTTTGAGGCATGAATGGTGTTGTGTGCGTGGTGAAAACACACATAGAGTAGTAACTCACGCTTTCTTTGTAGCATTGAACTGCTCCTGTTACCGGACCTGAGAGTGCGCAGGCAGGAGGCCAGCACTCACCCCAGAGATAAGTCTCTCTTTGGCTTGCATTTACCCATTTTGTACAATGTGCATGAAGAACATGGTTTCTCTGATTGAGTATGTGTTATTGTCAATAGTTGTATTTTGGCTTTGGCCTATTTTCCCTTGCCCATCCACCTCCCCTCTCCTGACCCTCTTTCCGGTTATCCTGAATACCGATGCCTATCCAAACAACGGATTCCTAACCCTCTTTCCCCACCGGGGTCTCGGAGGCCTATGTAAGTTTTACCATGCAGGCGCCCAAACCATGGAGGGGGAGGTTGGTTCGTGCCACTCCTGCGCCTGGAGACCCATCCTGTTGAACCATTGTTGAACTGTGCTACCTTGGTTGTTCTTCTATCATTCTGCTTGGACTTGTGCTTGGCCTTTTCAGCGACTTCAATTCATCTACTTGAGACTCTTCCAGGGTTTTTTGGTGGCTACAGGCTTTTTCCCTGGTTTGGGGGTTTGGCTCCTTGGAGTTCTCTGCGATGTGGTATTTTTACCAGTCAAGGTGGCCTCTGAGGGGGATGGACCCTATTTACACGCAAGGTAGAATATGGAAACCAAGGGGTAGGGGGATCCTGAAGCCAGGTAGACTAGAAGGAAGAAGGCAATGGACCCCAAACACAGTTCTTCAGAAGTTCATGGTGATGTGTCAATGAGGGAGGGCCTTTTGTTGTCGGACAGTACGTTTGGGCTACAGTGTTTGGGCACTCTCTGACATTCTCATTGTGGGGTACTATGTACATGATGTGTTCTGCTGGTCGATGGCTGTTCCTGTGTTATGTTTACTTTTCAGGTGTCAGGGGATTGTTGTGGTTTAACATGCTGGAGTGTACACATGGGCAATATTCACATGTGATGTGTACAGGACACTGAGGGTCACTTGATTTCACATGCATGTATTAAGTGCATGTCACTACTGACACACACACTTACACAATGCTATACAACCACCCTTCCATACCCACATGTGCACACAGATTGACTTCTCTGGCATGCTGTGTCCCTGCAGCGCATGATCACTTACCATTTGGGGATCGTGTACATGCGTCAATAGGTTATTTTTGTTGCTTGTCTTTTTTATGTGATGCTCAAGGTGTATCCCCAACACAATGGCTGCTCACTGTGCTGTGTGCTGAGCAGTGTGTTGCAGGAGACACACAGAGCACACGGGTTAGGGATTAGCGGATTTGGCTTGGCCAATGTGCATTCAGTCTTTTGTTGATGGTACCACTGCTGGCATGCAGTCATTTCATCTGATTCCATGTCAGGTGTGATTGTCTCAGGCCTCTTTCCATTTATCACATGTGACTTCGTATCTAATTGGTCATGTGGTGGGCTTTTGCTGTGGCATGCCATGTCATGGTGTGGCAGACAAGGGTGATGTGGGTTGGGAGGGTTTGGGTGACATACCAGTGATTGTCATGGCCTGTTTTGCAGGGGTGTGGGGTGATACACACCTTGCATGTGTTCCTTTTGGTCACACAGGGTTGGTTATGTTTAAGTAGCTAGGGATGCACACAATGTAGCACTTCCGTGGCAACATTCTCAGGGTGGTAAGGTTGTGACAGTTGACTGTCTCTTTGTCATAATCGATTGTCACCTGGTATGTGCCAGGCCTGTGTGCACTCCGCAGGGGTGGGAGTTTAGGTGAAAAATGTGGCCACAAGCTGGGTCCGGGCTGCCTCATTTGTGAAAATGAGTACCTACATTAGGGACAGCACTCAAATTTTACAATATTTTCAAACTGTTATATGGCAACCCACCTTTCGTCTGGCCACCCTTGATGTTTCAGCTTTATATTCCAATATCAAACATGATTTAGCTGTTCAGTCAATAGAATATATCTTTCATAATACATCTGCATCCTACTATTGTCATATACAAATGGATAAAGCATTTTTGCAATTTGCGCTTACCAATAATGTGTGTATTTTCAACAATGTATACTACTTGCAGTCAAAAGGTGTTGCCATGGGTGCTAAATTTGCACCATCCTTGGCCAATTTGTTTATGTTCCACTATGAAGAAACCCATGTTCTTAACAGACCAGCATTTGACAACGTACTGGTGTGTTGGAAAAGGTACATAGATGATGTTTTTATCATTTGGCACGGCACCAGTGCTTCTTTTGATGATTTTGTTACTCACGTTAATGCAAACAATTTTGGAATTACTTTGTCTGGTCACTCAAGTCCCACTAACATTACTTTTCTAGATTTAGAAATCTTCATTGAAAACAATACAGTGCATACCAGAACCTTTCGTAAAACCCACATCTGTTAATGCCATATTGCATGCGAACAGCTGTTATCAAAGAGATACCATACATAACATTCCCTGTGGTGAGTTCTATAGAGCGAGGAGAAACTGTTCTAAAGATACAGATTTTCAGACAGAATGTACACAGCTCAACAATCGCTTCAGACAACGAGGTTATCCTGCTTCATCATTATCTAAGGCATCACAAAAATATCAATCTGTCAAACAGGCGGATTTGTTGAGCACTAAAACTCATTTGGATAGTAAACAGAGACATGTCTCTTTAATTACACAGTACACTAGTGACTCTTCAACTTTGTTCAAGCTAGCTTCCAAGCATTGGCATTTGCTTAAACTGGATACAGATCTTACACCATATGTCTCAGACAGACCTAACTTCATTTTCACTAAGGCTAATACTCTCCGCAACAGACTTAGTCCTTCATTTCTTGATTTACCTGATACTGAAAGACAAACAACCTGGTTGCAGAACAAAAAAGGTTTTTTCAAATACGGCAATTGCAATCAGTGTCAATATGCATACCAGAGTTGTCAGACTTTTGTATATTGCAATGATATTCAAACTACAATTAGAGATTTTATCAATTGTAAAACCAGATTTGTAGTCTACGCAATCATATGTGTTTGTAAAAAACTGTATATAGGAAGCACGATTAGGCAATTGAGAATACGTATAAGGGAACATCTGTCAAGTCTTAATAAAACCGGTGCTAACCTGCCTTTAGCCTTACATTGGCAAACAGAACATTAGTTAGCTAATAAATCAGACATACGGTTTTTGGGTCTGGCCAGGGCATCCACTGGAAAATGTGGTGGTGACCTTTGTGTGAAACTAAGGAGACTAGAATGTATACTCATTTGCCACTTCAGATGTACTTCACTTGGATGAATTCAGACCATGAAATGCATGTTTTTTTATAATTACTTATTTATATTTTGTTTGCCTTGCCAATGGATGTTTTAACTTTGACTTCCAATATCAGCAATTTTGGGCAATTTATTATCTATATTGTCTTTCAGAACTTGTTCACCCTGTCATTGCTTTAATATATATCTGTATACTTGGCTATATAGCCATTTATAATTCATGTGATTGAACTGTGATACTCTGTTTTAAAAAAAATGCTGTAGCAATCCCTGCTTACCCTGCGGGTAATCAATTCTGAATACTGTCTCTGTGGACACAGATTCAATATGGTGTGGGAACTTGCACATTCACCTTGCAGAACGCCTTCATTTACATTCACTACTAGTGATTGCTCATTTATGCATTTCTGATTTAATAATATACCATCAGTACAATGAGCCGCATGATGCCAATAATAGTTTCCCATCCTTATGCTAGTATTTTATTTGCCAACACATAGATGAGCTATTGTGTTTTCACTCTTAAGGTTTATTCACTCATACATTCCTGTCATAGCCACATACCAAAGTACAATGAGCCGCATGATGTGGACAACAGTTTCCCATACTCAAGCTAGCATTTCACTAGATTTTGCTGCGGACGACTGATTCGAGCCGCACCATTGACGCCGAATGACGTCACTGCGGTGCGTGCGCGTATGACGTCACTCGCAAAACATACGCGTGATGTCACACGCGCAGCCTCATTTTCACTTCGTATTGCCATTTTACACTGAGCTTGCCGCACGGCGCCAGTGTTAATACATTTAATATACTGATTTGGAGATGGGGATTTGACCCCGTTTCAACATTGACCTACCGGCATCAGGTACAGTTTATTTATTTTTCTTTGGATATTGGGCCGCCACACATTGCATTTATACGCTTAGCAGAGATTTTTATCTGTAATCTGTTTTCCTTGTAGACACATCGTTTTTGTACTGAGATATATACCCATTGGAGGGTAAGTTATCTTTACTCCTTTTTCATAAAAGCATCTTTGCTTAAACTGGACATTTTCTCATTACTATTCTACCGACATCAGAGATTTCTTTCTAAATGGTTACTTTATCATTACTTTAGGTAGCAATTGTGTTGCTCAACACACTACCCTATCCATTATTTCATTGGAATCACGGTATGTTGCAACTTCCCACATACATATTGTTTACTAAAATGGAATATAATGGAATATGTTTTTCCTCACGCTAAATTAGCGTACCCCAATTTTTATTTCTCTTTTGTGTTACCTTGGGGCATTCTTTTGTTTTCATTGGCTACATCTATACATTGAAACACTGGTATGTGATTTTTTTTTGCTATTTGTGTTACCATGTCTGAATTTAATATTTATGGTTTGATTATCTTTATACATGATTATTTTATTTTTGTGGACTAATTCCCAGCCTTGAGAACGACCTGAAAGGTCGAAACACGTGTCGGCTGTTTAGTGAACAATAAATTGGATTTGAAGCCTATTTTGCATTTCGTTTCATGGATTCCACAATAGGAACTTTGGGATCTGCGCACTGATTTTCCCTTCCGTACTCAATCCTATGTTTACCTGTACTGGTGTTTACTAGGGGACATCAGTGGAAGGATATCTGAGCAGCAGGCCATCTCACTTGCTTTAATTTTGGTATTAACCAGCGCACTGGCTACTTACGACCCCCAGTCTGTCTTATTTCCATGTTTCAAAGTAGTTTCACTTAGTTCATTAGAGCAATCTTTGATTTAGTCTCATGTTGACAGTGGAAATGGTATGCTGATTGAGGTATCAAACACAACCCTGAAAGAAGAAAAAGATACTTTTTATTCAACAGCCAAACTTATCATTGGAGCCAAGAATTGTATATTATTTTATACTTTCTTTACTGGCCTCTATTGGATGCTGGGATTATTTTGACGTTTGGATGTATCATGTTGCAAGCAGTACATTAAGGTAATTCTTTATATTTTATATTTTGTTTCTAAACTTTATCTTTTGGACACATAAGAAATTCTCATAATCCAATTATATTAATTTCGGAGAAATACTGAAAAAATCTGACACAGAATCAAGCTTTTAGTGTTGTGAGCCAGATTTATTTTTATAGTCTTCCTCTTGAATGACAAAATGCTCCATATTTCATTGTTTTTAGAAAAACAACAAATATTGAAGTACGTTTTTATTTCAAACTGTTCCATGTATGGATATATGTGATCCCTGTTTCTGTGTTAATGATTTTAAGTTTGTAAATATTTCTATTTCTATTTTGATTGTGGTTGTGGATTAATATTGCTGTTCTTATCTTTTAACAGCGCTCCATTAATATAATAGTAGACATCCTATATGTATGCTTCTTTAAGGATGTTGGTGAACTTGGAAATGTACATGTGCACATCCATATTTACCCTGCAACTGGACACAAAATACTCATGAGGAAAGAAACATTATCTTCACGCAGACTTTGGACCCCAATGGAGGAATTGATATCACCGCCATTTTACCTCACACCCAAGTCCTAGGCATCCCTGAACCAGTAAAGATGATCCAATGTTACAAGCATTTTATTGTTAGGGTGAGTGGTGTGAAAAATCAAACGTGGACCAAGCTCAGTGTGCATTACTTCCTTAGTGATTCAAGTATACAACCCTTTTATGAAAGACATATTTCTCAAATAAAGACCTGTGGTTTCTCTTAAGTTTCCAAAATGCTCTTTGGTTTTATGCAAATCAGAAAGGGACGCCGACTGGTGTTATTTTTTTCCCTTTCAATTTCTCACAAGGGTATGTTGAAAAAGTACAATAGGGGTGTACAGGATTGCCAAACTTTGCATGACAATCTTCTATCAGGAAATAATCTATTTGGTTATTCTAGGTTTGGATAATGTGCTTTGCTCGGTAAGACAACTGTAACATTCTTATTATAAGTAAAATATATACTACAAGTCTGAAATCATCAGAACTTAACATTGTACACTTTTAAAAAGAGTCATTTTGCTGGCCCTCATTACAACACCGACAATAAACCATGGCGCTATTAGCACCATGGTTGGTGTTGTAATGGGTCCGCCATGGTTCAATGGGGAATTACCACCCCATTCCAAGGTTGGCGGGGCGGTAATTCCCCATTGAACCGTGGCCCTTCCCCATTCCCATTTTCGCCCCATAGGGCTCTATGGGAATGGGGAAGGCGCTAAGTACGGTACCGCAAATTGCGGTACCGTACTTAGCACCAAGGTCCCTTTGCGGGTCCCTACTTTAACGGCTGGTGTAGACCAGCCGTTAAGGTCGGGTCCCGCAAAGGGACCTCGTAGTAAGGCGCTAAGTGTTTAATGGCGCCGTTAAACACTTAGCGCCAGGGTCGTAATGAGGCCCATAGGGTCTGATTTATGGAATATTCTGCGTGCTGAATAGAAACTTTGTGTGAAATTCAGCGCACAAAACCCCCTTCGTCGATTCATGGCATCAACTTTGCAGGAATTTTCGGGACCTTGCAGGGACTTAGCGCTGATCCGTCATGTCTCTGCGTGCACCACGCAAAACCCACCGTATTCATGGATCGGACCGTGCAACATCACGTGGGGGAAATCAGCACGCAAAGTGTGCGATCTCACCGCTACATGAAGGCATGCGCAAAGTCCAAATCGCATAGGAATCAACATGCAAAGGTAAGGTCCAATCAGGAATTTAGGGGTGCGGACATGCAGTTGGGGTGCCGATTGCACTTAGGAGTGTGCTTATGCAGATTAGGGGGTTGCAGCTGTAGTTTACTGGGGTTCGCATGCAGATTTACTGGGGACCGACTACAGTTACAAAAAATGGTACGTATATTGTAGGGGTGGTGTTAATAGTTAATGGGACCCCACGCAGTGTTGCCGGGGTGCTGCCTTGGTTGCAGGGGGATGGCACACAGTATTGTCAGGGTGCATGACTTCATGGACGAGGTGCGCACAAAGGTAGGCATTTGTGGCTGGATTGGCTTTGCCTGGGGGCATGTCGGGGACATTCCATGGGCAACTCGATTTTCTTTGCTCATCGGGTTTGTTTGCCACTTAAATTCCATGTATAGGAGCAGCACGTAGAGAAAAATTTGCACATCCATCCGCGTAAAGTAGATTTCTGCGTGGGGGAATTTGCAGGATCATTGCACAGATTCTATGAATCGGGCCCAAAGTGTCCTTTATTTCTTGTGCAAAAAAAACACAGCTGACCCCCTTCAGCCCTGCCACACCATTATTCAGATATCTGTATTTTTCTTGTCGGTTGGCCGGTGTAAGCAATCGCTGGGGTGTCTTTAGAAAGCTTGCATCAGATAATGTGTCTCTCACCCATAAAGAGAAACAAAGTGCAGAAATAGAGTGAGAGTGAGAAGGGGTAGAACGAATGAGAGAGAGTGCTAGATCTGTGCATGGTATGCCAGGTAAAGGTAGTTACAGAATAGTTAATCTGTTTCAATGGACTGCAAACTTTATTCAATGAACATACAAGAAACAGTACCTTATGCCGTGTAAAACCTCTGCTTCATCAGCAAAGCTTGGATTAAATACACTAGGAGAGCCCAAGCAGCAGGGCCGGCAGGGATTAAGTGCAAGTGTTGGTCTGAATGAGGTAAAATCATATTAATTTAAAATATGTGCTAAAAAGCGACAGCAGATTCATTCAAATCGGTGACAAAGGAATACAAAATGGAGGATTTCTACTTCATAGACACAGCGACATGGCCAGAGAATCATAATGTCACTGTCTCTAGTCTCCTCTGCTAATGTCACCCCTAAAGGGAAAATATTTACCCTGATTCGTGTTAACCCTTTTCAGGCTTCAAGTTATGTTGCCCACACTAGATGCCCTTCAGTTGAGTTATAGTGCAGATTTTAAGGTATAGTGCTCATTGTTCAATTCTTTACATAACCCAATGTTCTCTCTCTGACCATTGACTCTGTCTTTCAGTAACATTCTTGGCTGAGTTGCTGTTTTAGATGTAATACAAGAGGTCATACTGTACCACTGGTCATAGTTAATATTGTACAATTCAGTTTTAGTGTACTTCAATTATGGTGTGTTTAAAGAGGATTCGCACCCGGAGAAGACAGATTATCCAATCAGAAACTGTCTTCCCCAGGTGCGGTTCAGTAATCACTGCCCGCACCACGGACTAGCTCCCTCTTCAAATGGTCGGCAGACATTTTTTTCCATTTTCTTTTCTTTTCATCAGACCGCTGCCATTAAAATGGAAAAGGGACTATGGCCCTCATTACAACCCCCGGCGCTAAACCATGGTGCTATTAGCACCATGGTTGGTGCCGGTGTTGTAACGAGTCCGCCATGGTGGAATGGGGAAATACCGCCCCATTCCAAGGTTGGCGGGGCGGTATTTGCCCATTTCACCATGGCCCTTCCCCATTCCCATTTTCGCCCCATAGGGCTCAATGGGACTGGGGAAGGCGCTAAGTACGGTACCGCAAATTGCGGAACCGTAATTAGCACCGAGGTCCCTTTGCGGCACCCTACTTTAACGGCTGGTAAAACCAGCCATTAAGGTCGGGTCCCGCAAAGGGACCTCGTAATCAGGCGTTAAGGGTTTAACGGCGCCGACACCTTTTATGGCGCCGTTAAACCCTTAACGCCAGGGTCGTAATGACCCCCTATGTCCATGTTCAGATGACGGCGGCCATTTCTTTCCTTTTTTTCTTCTTTTTTCCTCAGGAAATGTGCTCGCGAACTCTTCGCTGAGCTCATCTCCTGACGAAAAACAAAAAAGAAAGCCATTCGCACCCCAGATGAACCCGGAGGAACAAATGGCTATCATGCCTCGATGGGAGAGCGGACATGGCCGGTAACGCCCTATGGCCCTTGCTACCATGGCTCAGGCGGGCGGGCTGTTATCGACCATGTCCTCACTCCTGCCTGTGGATTGAAAGCCATACTCACACTCCCAAATGTCTGTTTGCAGCTGCTGGGCTTCCGTGTAAAAGTGGTTTATGGTTACTCCAGGCCAATGCTTAATTTGTGGGGAGGACTTGCCAAGACTCGGGCCTGGCACTTATTTATTAGCCCCGGTACTTATTTATTTCTGATCGCAGCTTGATTATGTAGTGGTGTTTTAGCAACTTTATTATTTTACCTGTTAGTTTGGCATAGTGATAACATTCAACAATAGTGTGCCCTGGCCATGGCCTCTGCATCCTGGGCTTATTCATTCACGATCTTGATGACCCAGGTTGGCAGATCAGGGCAATTTATCAATGTTCATGAATAACAATGAATTGAAAGGTGGCAATGCTGGGCACTGATGCTGGCCATGCCTGCATACTCCTTCACTCAGCCGGCATAATATTGCTGCATGTTGTCTACTGTAAAAACCAGCAGGGTACGTTGATAACAACAGGACAAACACCAGCTAGCAGCCCCAGCACAATGTCAAAGTCAGTAAAAAGGCAAATATCGAAGAGGAGTGCCTGTCATGTGTGTCAACCTATACAAGAAGATCTTGCTGCAGTGTTTGACTGCTATACAGTTTTTGTAATGGAAATTCTATATTGAATGAATTTATAACAAAAATGATATAACAAAAGAACATAATGAAAATGTATGTGGAGGTGGGGTAAATGGTTAAATCTTTTGGGGAAACGGTTGGGGTGGGTTTGTAGGGGTGGGAAACAGGGATTTGGGGGAACCCCCCAAAAAAGTTTTGAAAAAAATAAATGTTGATAAAGGTGCATTTGTTACAAAATGCTTTGTTATAAAGACATGTAACCTGTTTGACTGGCAAGTTAATCAGTTTGGTAATGCTCTTGCCTGCATTTGGCCATCAATTTACCCTAAGAAGAAAAGCATGTTTGTTATGTTATGTTTATATAGACTTATAAAGCACAGCATACGGCCAAGGGCATCTTGGCGCTCGAGGGTAACAAGAGTGAAGCATATAAAATTAGAATAAAATAGTCTTTAAGGTGCGCCTGAAAGCCAGGTGGTTGGTAGTAGCACAAAGTGCCAAAAGGAAGTTGGTTCCATGCCTTAGCCGTTGCCACCAAAAAGGCGCAACCACCAATTCGGGCACGTTTAAAGCGAGGAACGTGAAGTAGTAGCACAGTCTGTGAATGCACGGAGCACGCGGGGACATAGTGAATGAATTTATCCTGCAGATACTCCACTCCCACCTTATAAAAGGCACAGTGAACCAGGCACATGGATTTAAATAGGATCTGTTGTTCAATAGGGAGCCAGTGCAGTTGTTTCAGGAGTGGGGCCACATGAGAACACGCCGGCGGGTGAAATATTGCTTGAACTGCTGCATTTTGTAGCATTTTGTACCATTTGGATAGGATTTAGTAGGTAGTGTGGTTGTCCGTAGTACAGTGAGTTACAATAATCCACTGTACTAAGAACCAACGCTCCAACCACCGGGGCATGAAGATGACCAGGGATGAAGGGAAGAACCTTCCTCAGAATCCGCATGTTTGCTCTTCTCTCTATGGATAGATGGATAAAATCAGAGGTTCTGCTTGCCTCTGATTAGATCAGAGTGAAATGTTAACGATATTGTGTTTTAAAGAAACACTTAAAACTTTGTTTTATTTCAAGACACAACTAATTTGTTATGACGATTGGTATCTGAAATCGCACAGTGCGTCAATTCACCCGCAATGAACCAACGGGAGTTCTAGCTTTAACCCCACTGCCACTTATTTTCTTACACATTAAGCACTGCACCAGGCCAAAGCCTTGATTAGATCACTTTGAGTTTCACTCTAATGAACTCCTGTTGTAACTCAGCATGAGTTGCAAAGCTCACAGTTTACAGAGGATGCTTTATCAACCGCTTGAGGAAAAGATTTTCAGCACTTTGCATAGGAGTAGCTGTTCCAGTCCGCAATGCTCACCACCGTATCTCATGGTTGCCCCTGATTCAGGCTTATAAATGCACATTATGGATTCAGTAGGTAGGCACCACAGAAATCATGTGAATTTAAAAACTGACACATTAGCCTGAGACATGGCAATTACTTATTTCTTTAAATGGGTCATACCTCATATATTCTCGGAAAAATTAACACCAAGATATAGAAACTCCTTTACTCGTCCATGTTTTCTTTCAGCTAAATAGAAATGATTGGTCGCATTTTATGTAGCGCTGAATATCAAGAGCTTGCTGTTAGCGGTATCAATGGGTTGCTCTGAATCAGTCATAAATGTACCAAATATATCTATAAGGGATTCATTTGGAGCTTGGCAGTATTTCCTATGGGTACACTGCCAAACTCTCTGTTACCCCATGTGGTAAACGTGCAGTAACAGGAAGAATCTGCTTTGCATAATTTAGTGTCTTGTGGACTCTTCCGTTCTTCCCCATTTTGGAGTCCTACTACACTTGTTATGTTATGTTATGTTATTTTGCATTTGTATAGTGCCTTATATACCATTGGTATGGTCTGAAGGCGCTGGTAGGTTGAACGCCCTTGGGAACCGCAGTTCGGGTCAAAAGAGAGATTAGAGAGAGTCCAAAGGTGCGTGCGCGCACCAGGTATGTGTGCAGCGGGTGCGGATTCATGTGGTAGCTGCTTCTTAGCGGTAGGTGTGGTGGTTGAGAGATCAGGAGTATGTGTTCGGTCTGGCCGGAATTATCCAGGCCGAGTGTGGCAGCGTTAGGCCTGAGGAGAAACGCCTGGCTGGGGTGTGTGAAACCAGCGATGTTTACTTAGAGTGATGGGGAGTGAGCGGCAGATGTTGATTTGATAACAGTTATGCCGAATGGTGTCATAGTATCTCTGTGTTCTAGTTGAGTGGTGGTGTAAGGAGAGAGTAAGCGTGGGGTGTGATATGAAGTATGCTCTTTCAAAAGTTCCTTGCATCCCAAAGCATAATATATATGTCACGCAATTCTGAGCGGTCGGGTCCATTCTATGCATTTTGTTTCTCATCCGTTCTATGCACTATTCATCTGCTCTACGTACTCGTCCGTTCAGCATACTCGTCCGTTCAGCATACTCATCCGCTCTATATATCCATCCGCTCCATACACTCATTCGTTCTATGCGTTCATCCGCTCCACAGACTCATCTGCCACTCATCTGCTCCGCAGTCATCCGCTCCACATAGTCATCCGCTCCGTATACAATCATTCGCTCCATATACACTTGTCCGTTCCACATACACTCATCTGCTCCACGTACACTCGTCCGTTCCGCATACACTCATTCGCTCCATACACTCGTCTGCTCCTCAACACAATCGTCCGATCCACACATTCGGTCAATCTATACACTCGTCCAATCTACGGACAATTGGGGAAATTTCATTATGATCACAATATTACTGCACGCCGTATCACCAGTGTCCAGTAATATTGCATGCGGTGATGCTTTTGGGTAAAGGAAATCTCTGCTAGACAAAACTAGGCAGTTTTAGAGAGGTACAACTTAGAAACACTCTATTTAGTGATGCCGTGATAGTGGCACTAATTCCATTTCCAACACTTTTTCACCACATGGCCAAACTCTAAATGAGGCCCTAAGACTTCCGAAGAAAAAAGGACCTTTGTCCAATTGTACACTATTATCCACAACACGTGATAGTGGAGCTGGCACACATACCACCAAACACAAAAACATCAAGTTGCTCAGACACCAGCTCGTTTTTAAGTGAGTTGAGATACAAATTAAGCATGAGGGCAAACGCACATCCCTGGTATGCCTCCATTAATAGGAAAATAGGCTGTACACCCTTGCGCCCCCATTTTTGTGGGCCCATGAGCGCTTGGACCAGCAGTGATCTTGTGGCTGACCCTTACCCCAATGGTTAAGCACTCTTCAATACTTCCACCTAGTGGCATGTGGTTTTTACAAGTGAGCAATACTTTTAACTGCGCATCAATAGTATATGTAAATTAAAGAGATCTAAAGTATTGAACACATACCTTTGCATCAGGACCATTTTATTCAAAGTGAACCTGTATCTTGACCCATTCCTGAGAATACGGCCTACATTCTTTGGCTGTGTCTTTCAAAGGAAGAGTGTGAATGGTGCCTATATTGTGAGGCCACGTCCTTGGCAAGTGAAGGATGGCGTCAGCTCTGTTCACCTTGTTCGGGAACAGTACCCAGCCTTCGTCGTGGAGCGCGCAAAACACGACTGACATCTTGCACAAAGAACAACTTCTTGCAATAGAAACGATTTGCCAACACCTCGCATTTCTGGAGTCTGAGTGAGCCAAAGGGATTCTCTTTCTTGTGCGCCCTTTCCTGTTTTTTTGTGTTTGTCGTTTTCGGGTTTGGTAAAGAAGTCTGTAATAGTTGCTGATCTAAGTGTCCTGAAAAGTATTCATGTTTAAGACTCCATTAAACCCATTAAGCTACTTAAAGCAGATTAACTCGCAGAGAATAGTGATTTTAATTTCCAAAAAGTCTTCTTAAACAATCATTTCTTAAAAGCTCTGCTACTGACATTGCTGTCTGCATAAACGATGGCAAAATATGACAGCGAGCTTTCAGCATTATTTGCACAGTTCTGTGTAATAAAACATTGCAATGCACCTTGGAAATGACCACGTAATTGAATTACAGCACCGACATGGGGCCTGCAAATATCAGAAACTGTGATATGATGTATATGTAAGAATGAAATTTTCTTTCCAATAGTTCTTATGACGTGTATTTTTATTTACTGTCGGTTCAGAGAATTACTTGATCTCATAAGAAAAGCAAATTGTAAATTGGTGAATTATTAAATTCCTAAACGCCCTGGGTCTGATACTAACATATGTGCACATGTACACATAAGGAGATGCCTGTGAGTATCTCCGTTTTGCACCTGTTTCCTTTTTTCTGGTTATCAAATATCAAAATGGGAGCAAATCTGGACATGTCTAAAGCATCTGAGATGCTCTCGTACACGATTTGGGGTTGATTTACCGCCATGGAAATGTTCGAGGGAAAAAGACTGAAGAGTAGGTTTTTTTTAATGATCTTCGGTCTTTTCTCCCCTGAACATTAGCGAGTTACCCAAACCCCTACACACACCCCCACCCACACCCACACACACCCCTCACTAGCCCCCTACTTACCTTGCATTCCATCTCGTGCTGGTCCCTGCAATGCCTGTTCCCTTTCACTTCTGTGTTTCTTTTGTATTCTTTTTTTTGTCGGGTCAGCTGCGGAGGTGTCCACGGCAGCCCCTGCAGCCTTTTGTTTTTTTTTCTGGTGACTGCGGGACAGGTGCTGGGGACACCCCTGCAACCGCTGCTCACAATATAGTGAGCAAGGTTGCGGGGGACACCCCCGCAGCTCCCAGTACCAAATGCGTGATTTGGTTGAACTTTTTTCGACCTTCAGATTTTTCGAATGCCCGGAATTCGGCCAAATTATGTATTCAGTATTTTTTTATTCAGTCATTTTGGCCGAATCCCTGTACACATTTTTGTGAATGCCATTCTCAAGCGATCATTTCAGAGATGCTCCAAGCATTTCCAGATTTAATCCCTCTTTAGGCTTTAAGAATCAGCTTTGAGGTCGCAGATGAAAGTCAAAGATGCTCATGGCATCTTTTCATATGCTCCAGTGCACATCTTGAAGAATCAAGCCCTGAGCTTTTCTATGACTACTCAGCTTAAATGTACCATATTAAGGCACGTTCACACACAGTCATATGCCCCGCTGCCCTATGCCCCAACACAAACCTGGGTGCAGTACCAACCAAACCACCATTACTACTGAGATTTCTGAAAGGTTGCAAAGAGCAGGCTCACTGGTGACTCTGACTAACCAAAACATTCACTCTATTAAGGGATTGAATTGGAGCCCCTGTGTTTTTTTTCCCTGGCACGGGTGGGCATATCCTGGCTGGAATGGACCCACTGATATCACCTGGCCCTTGTCCGGGCAAGGGTGTACTCTACCCTTCCCTGTAGCAGAGACAGCTCCCATGAATACCACCCCACCATCCCCGCTGCTCTGTTCCGGCGCTAAGCAACCGGCAAATAAAAGATGTTAATCCAAGAGATTGGCCGCAATACTGAGTTCCAGATACAGATCTTAAATGAGGCACAGCACACTAGAGGGGAGTTTTGGTGCCCTTACAGGCTTTAATACAAAAATGCTTAACTTATTAAACATGTACACTTATCCACTTTGCTCCGATCAACACCAGCCCCAAGCCAGTATCCCCATTCTACATTTGACCATGCGATTACAGGATTAGAAGATACCCCTTGCACACGCCCCTCTTCATATTAACCTTGAGCAGGTTTTCGAGCGCTCCAAACTGGGCTTCATCCTTTCCACATCACAGCCTCCCACTTTTCTCATGTACCTTTCTGGGTGTAATTACGTAAAATAAAATGACATTGGCAGCTGCAGTCTGCCCTTATAAAGTTCCCCTCCAAACACAGTTCCTTATTGTTTGTCTTGTCCTTGCTGTCCTGGTTAGTCTGTCTAAATGCCCTGCTCTGCCGTGGGTGGTTTGTACGGGGTGTTTGGCCCTTCAGGGGAGCAGTTCCTGCCAAAAACAAACAGCAAACAAACTCTTGCTTTCCTCCATTGCTTTGCTGGGTTTTGACAACCCTTTCTTCCATTACATTCCTGGGGCTTTCACAGCCCTTATTTCCATTACTTTCCTGGGGCTTTGACAGCCCTTATTTCCATTACTTTGCTGGGGCTTTGACAGCCCTTATTTCCATTACTTTGCTGGGGCTTTGACAGCCCTTATTTCCATTACTTTGCTGGGGCTTTGGCAGCCCTTATTTCCTCATTGTATTACTGGGGTTTTGGCCGCCCTTACTTTCCTGACAGGGCTTGATGAGCCCTGTGGTTCATTTCCTCTGTGACAGTGTTTTTATTTTCCTTGAGGCAGAGAGAAGTCCTTAGCGACCAGCCAAAGCACATCGCATTTAACCCCCGGCCACTTAGACGTTGCGGCTCAGGCTCCAGGTGAGTTCTGCTTTCTCCTGCTCTCCACGTCTGACCACGGGGAGAGCGGTAACGTGGAGGTCCCCTGGCATTGCTAGCTGTCTCGCTCCCTCCCTGCCTGCCCCATCAGGATTTCCCTCATCTTCAACGGCCGCACCGGTTGGCCACGGGGTGGGCAGGCTTACTGCCATGGCCTGGTCTTCACCTCGCTGCATCACGCATGGGGCCTGGGACCTTTCACATCCCCGGGCCACCCAGACTGGCCCCTCTGCAGCATTTAGCCCTGTGATTATACTCTGGTCCGAGTTGCAGCGACACGCAGCCTGGGCCTGGGGCGTCATCATCGTCACCCGGTCTGCACCGGACACACGGCTGGGGTCAGGTCTTTATTTTCTTCTGGCGCTCCCAGGTTAGGCGTCGGGCAGGCCCCTGCCTCCCAGGCCATTCTCCCGCTCAGGGAACCGCTCTGCACATGCGGTCTGACTACACCCACCCGCCCTTTCTGCCCAACAGGTCGGACCTGTGGGGCTCAGATGGGAATGGGGAAGAATTTTTCCCAGGCGCCGAGGAATGGGAAAATAGCAGGTCCAGCGAGGCCGTAATGACCCAATAATTGCCAATTTCTGGGCGCCGGAAAAAATAAAATACCGGCGGCAGCCATGCCTGTATTACAGGAACAGCTACTGCCAGCCTCATAATGAGGCCCAATGTGTCTCCAAATTCAACATACAGTAACTCAAGGGATCAGTACAAGTTAGATGATACTCATACATCCTCCAATAGTGGTACCTGCAGTCCACTACTATGATTACAACTTTACTTCCATGAAGGCGGTAACAATAATTGCAACACTGTACTAGCAAGAGAAGAACCATAAATGACTGTTACCACCAGTGGACTGTCATGAAAAGAATTCTACCGACAGACATCCATAGAGTTTGGCCTTCATTAGGACTTTGCCGGTGTAGAATTAACGTGCCGGTATTCCCGTATACCAGAACGTTTTCTGCACCAGCAAAGAACAAGCTTGCGAGTCATTCCACCACCTTACTGGCAAGAAATAGCAGGTATTATGAGTGCCGGTAATACTGCCAATCCCCCCATGGAGTTCTATGGGACTCCATTGAATGGGGAATTACCACCATTAACGGCACTCAGTATACCGTGTCATTGCTCCGGACCGGGTGTCGGTAACGGTATTACCGTTTGCCAGTATCCTGGCTGTATTGTAATGAGGGCCATGGCATGAGTAACATGCTCTCCGGTGGCTATGTTGTGACATATGATCCATTACAATACAGCCTGTTACTCTGCATTCGGGCAATCATGAGTAATAACAATGGCTCTGGGGGATCTGTCGGTGAGAGTCAACAATAGAGCAATAGAACCCGAGGAGGGCAGGCATTACAGGTAGATTAATGCCCCCAAGGCTATAGTTAGAAGCCCAAGCAAAGCATGACCGGTAATGCCGCCCTCTATTGCTATTAGTACCCCGGCACATTGTACTGGGGTAATAATAGCAATTTTTCTCAAGTTGAGAGATGGCTCTGCGACTGTTTCCCATCTCGAGAAAAAAATGAGAAGAAAATGGCCAACAAGGATCGAGGAGAAGGGACTTCATGTAGTCCCTACTCATTTTCCAAGGAGGCCTTTAAAAAAATTGAAAAAAAGAAAATGGTTGCCATGGATCAGATGAAGAGAATGCACATAGTCCCTTCTCCCTTCTCCCTTTCCATGACATCAGACAAAGAAAGGAAAAGAACAGTGAGGGAAGCGTAGCATGTCCCTTACACAGGTAAGTACACTACCCAGCCGAGTAATGACCGGGTGAGGGCAAATCACATTGATTGGAACAATCTGATTGTCCCTCACTGGGTTTTAAAATCACAGACAAGGAGCTCACTGCCCTGGAGAATGAGGCAATGATGAGGTCTCCCAGCCTGTTCGGAGCACTGAATGCAAAGACATGTCCAGGGATAAACGCAGATCTGTAAGTACATTGCTCAGAGGCCCAGAAACAGTGAACTGACCCACCGGGGATGTTCAGTTCACTTGTGTCCAAACACTGGGCAGATGACGAGAGAGGAGACAGTGAAACCACTGGTGCTGTGGTTCTGGGAGGAGAATAGGCAATTGGGACCCTTAACCAAATCACCTGAGCCACTGGGATCAAATAGGTTGGTGTAGAGTCCCTGCCAAGTCTTGTGAGTAGACACACACCTCTCATCATAAATGAATTAGCACAACTGGAGACTAATGCCCAAACCTTTTTACTTTTTTTTAAATGTATTGATTATTGATATTGTTGAAATAAATCAACTTTTCAATACAAAACTTTACATATAGTTATTCGTAAAATATGCATGAGAAATTAGAAAAGAACTCATTATGAAAATGATTAGGTTAATACACATACATAATATACAATTCTCATTAAAACGGCAAAATGGAAAAGTTATTCATTTCACATAAAGCACGTACGACCAAGGAACAGTGAGAACAAGAAAATTCAACGTGCCACTCATACATAATTGGTAGTAAAATCAACCGGAGAAGAAACAACAATTGCTTAACAGGTTAAATTCACTCCATAAAGGAAATTAACAATTGCAATTTGGAGAGAAACCTTAGTCGTACACAGTAGCGTGGACCATCTTTCCGATGATTCTAAATTCCCCAAATAGCTACAATGCCCTGAGAAAAATGTTAGGCACTCTTGGAGTAGCGCAGGGCATAGCGAGAGTATATGCTCTAAAGTTTCTGTGGCCTCGATGTCACAACAAAATCTACAGAAGGTTGCCACCCCCTCGCTGCACTTCCATTGGGCCAGGAGTTCGTGAGTGTGCCATAAGTTCAGGCGCATTCTAAGAATGCCTGAGCATATTCTCTTACAGGGAAATTTTAAGAGATACGGTTCTATACATCCCAACCTCTTGTGTCTAAATTTTTCAGGGATTGTAGACTTAAATTGGAGACATTTGTTTCGAGTATTGATCCAATCATTGTGGTAAATTAGTTGCTTCACTTTATTTGGGTTGGTCAAGAGCATGTTAAGCGACGCATCTGCTTCTACCAAAGTGCGGTAGATTGCCCGCAACCACTGTTTAACAAAGGGGTGTGTAGTACGAAAGATGTAGTTCGACAAAAATTGCAGAACATTATGTTCGCAGTGGGGTAAAAGGGTTTTCCGCAGTAAAGCACATGTTCGCCACTGATATTGGGCATTGAGAGAAGTAAGGCCCAATTCATACCGTACCCAAACTATTGGGATACATTATGGCAACTGAAGAATAGCTTTCCAGAATTTGCCTTCAAGCCTATCAAAGGCTCTTGGTTGCCATGGTGATTGTGATTCCAATCCATATAAAATGCATGGCTTTTTGCTTCCAGAAAAGGACTGCTGGTTGCATCGAGAAAGCACCATAACGATGCATTATGATTTTTGTTTGGGAAATGGCCGAATTGAGTTTACACTTAATTACATCGAGATGGGCGTTCGTTGAGGCACTACCATCAAAGACCATGCCAAGATAAACATAGCTAGACCCTATCGCCAAATTTATATGATTAATGGACCAAGATTGAATAGATCTCATTGTGTTGCGTGGTCTGTAGACGACGACCTGGGTTTTGGCTGTGTTCACCCGTAAATCGTTAGCCATTATATAGCTGTTAAAGCCATCAAGGAGTTTTTGTAAACCAGTCGGGGTTTTCGAAATTAACACCAAATCGTCGGCATACATTAAGGTTTGAATTTTACAATTGTTTATCTTGGGGGAGTCCGATGCTATTGCCTCAAAAACCTCCCGAACGTCATACATGAAGTAATTAAAGATCGCAGACGCAAGGAGGCAGCCTTGCTTAAGGCCACGAGCAGTTGGAATAGCTCTAGATAGAAGACCTTCTAAGTTCAGTCTGATACGCACGGAAGTTTCCCCATGCAACAGTTGAATGATTTGTTGTAAAGTAGGAGGACACTTGTCTCTTGTGAGTTTTGCAAAAAGAATCGGACGAGAAATGGCATCAAATGCCGTGTGGAGATCCACAAAGGCAAAATAGAGTGCTTGCTTAGTATTTTGCGCTTGAGATTTGAGAGCATTGAGACAGAACAAATTAATATTTGTGCCTAGGCCAGCGAGAAAACCCGTCTGAAACGGGTCTCTTGCATGTGCTACTTTGGTCCAAGTGTTGAAGTCCCGCAGGATAAGTTTGGAAAAAAGCTTGCCGGGGGCATCAAGAAGGGCAATGGGTCTATAATTGCACGGTAAAGTGCGGTCGCCCTTCTTGTGAATAGGAACAATAATTGAGGTTTTCCATGAGTTAGGAATCTTATGAGTCCTGATGATACATTGGAAAAGATTATTCAATATTCCAGCCCACATTGGAGGGTTCAATTTGAACATGTGGTTACTAAGGCCATAAGGGCCTTTAGCTCGAGAGGAGCTAATATGTCTAATGTATACTTCAAGTAGGAGTGGAGAGCAAGCAAGAGACCAACACTCAGAATCATTAGGTAGCTTTGCCAAGGGCACAAAGGACGAGTCTGCATACAAGCTGGAATAGTGTTCGATCCATTGGGTCTCAGTAACACAAAGGGCCTGTAGACTACCTTGGGATTTATTAGCACATTGATTGAAAATTGCCCAGGTTTCGGCCGTGTTTTTGTTTGCTATTACTTTGAGCATATGCTCACCATCTACTTGCAAAATATGTGCACGATGTTGTTTCATCCAATTATGGAATCTGGATTTAGCCACTCTCAGCTGCTGAGTGAAAATAGGCTAATTCATTTTAACAATTAGTCTTTTTTCACAGTGATATTCAGTCTTTTTAGCCTTGATTAATGGATTAAAGGCATGTTTGTGTGTGTGGATCTCTGTTTTTTTATTTGGTTTCGCAGAGTATTCAAATGTGAGAAGAAGGTTAGTATACTGTTTTGGACAGATAGAGTTGTTATTAGAAATGACTAAACGAGCTAGGGATGATAAGTTGTTATCTGACCAGCGAAAGCGCGTTTTAGCATAATTAACTATTAGGTCGTTTACATAGTAAGATCTTCGGATAGCTGCGTAGTTCCACTTGATTGTAAGCACTAGTAGATGGTGATCACTATGCACTTGCGGGAATATTTGAAAGGTACTTATTTGTCCAGTTAAGTTGGTGTGCGTATACATGTAGTCTATTGTAGTAGATACGGAACCCCTATGCCATGTGGACTGAGCCGGGATATCGCCTTGAATTACACCATTGGTCATATGGAAATTGCAATTCAACATAAAAGAAGTCCATCGCTTGACCTTATCCGTTGAGGTTTTTTCCTTACGATTGATGCAATCCAAATTGAGATCGCCTACAATAAGGTTATCTGTAATGTCTGGAGAAAGAAACACCAAATCTAAGAGTCTAGTCAATCCCTCATAGAAAGCAGCATCAGTCAGCCCTAGAGGATTACGATAAATGTTAATCAATGCAATGATATGCGCTGGAAATGTGATTTTAACAAGCTGGATAAAGGCAGATACAGAGTCCCAGGCCTCAATGGCGAAACCTCTGGACATGTTCACTCCTGTCAATAAACCTGATGATGATCGACCTTTTTGACCAGCAATAGCTGGAAGTAGAACAATCTCATAATTGTTCCATGCGGGCATTTGCAGGAGCCAAGTTTCCTGTAATGCTATTATGTCCATAACAGTTGGGAAGCTAGCCATAGAAGTTTGTAAATGTGTGTGGCCTCTAGTATTCCAACTAGCAACATTAATTAGATGGTCTTTAGATGTTTCTAATGGTTATGACATATAAGATTGGGCACGATCAATATTATTTATCAAAGGAACACTTGCACTGGGTTGACTACACAGTTGCTTTGCATTAGAGTCCCCATTCATGAATGCTGGATCTTGTGTTAGTAGAAACCCCATCGCGAATAATTGCATTTTAGATTTCCAAATGGTATTCAAAACGATACCTGAGGGTATCCACAAGCGCACTACTGAGCAAGTGTTCTCAGAAATAAATTTGATCTGCTCAATGTCACTCGAACTTATGTCTTCTAACTCCACCACTTCGGAGAAGATATTCAGCACACTACGACAGTTCAGATCGTAGGTGCCAAAATTTCCTCCTCGACATTTCAAAATTAAAGAGTGGCATTTACGCGGTGCCAAGGAATGGAGACTGGTTGCCACTGGAGTGATATTTCGGAAGGTGTGGCTGTCAGAATTGAGGGGTTCATTTAAACAAGGTTTAGACAAATCTATGGATTGAGATGGAATAACGTGGGGCCGATTGCAAACATGCAAGGAGGGCTGTGGAGTTTCTGTTGATGTTAGCATAGAGCTCGGTAGGAGCCATTGGCTTAGAGACGAAGCTGGGCCACATAACTTTTGTGGGGGCTTAGGAAGGATAGGAGGGGAACAAGAAGCCAAATATGCATCTACTGCCTCACGTATTTGTTGAGCCGGAACAATAGTGGCAGAGTTAATGCTCTGTTTAGGGGCCGAAGGCATAATTTTGTCACAAACGGCTATGTTTGTTTGCCCTTTGCGCTCGTTCAAATGTTGGCAAGTAGAAGCCAGATCAAGTTCTCGGATCAAAGCATCTAGAGGAGGATAGCTAGAGGCTATGGTAGTACTAGGCACCGGAAGCAAAACCGGGACGGAAGGCCCAGAACCGGTCCCTAGGAGACTTTGCCTCGGAGGTGGGACAGGTAGGTTCAGTTTTGAAAGCACTGCTATGTCAGCAACCAGGGTACAGTCACAGGTCCAGCCGTGGGGCTAGGATTCTGAGAATCAATAGTAGAGGACACAGAAGGAGCAGATGTTAGTATAGGTCGTATAGAATCCAAAATAGGGACAGACTCAGTCACCAAGGAAGCAATTGGGGCTTGGGTTAGAAGACAAGAATTCACGCTGCTAATGGCGGAAGACAGGACATCATCCGATATAGTTATGGGCTGTTTGGGCAATGGCACTGTACATTGAGAACCTTGTGTAGCCACCATGTTCTCAGGCACTGGGATCAAGGTTTGAAAAAAGGTTTTCATAGTCTGCTTCTGCAATGTCAAGGTAAAAAGATTGGAGTCTTTTTTTTTTTTTCTGTGCGTTACGGGACATTTTCGAGGACTTTTTCCTACTTCCCCTTGGTGGTAAAGACGGGATATCATTTTCTTCCTCAACAGGAATCTCAGAAGTTATAGAGGCTGGGGGAAGTGGAAGCTCAGGGACAGATGAACTAACTGTGAGAATAGTGTGTGGGTCATTCACAGGGCCATGAGCAGCGGAAAGATTTGTTCGCCCTTCAGAAGTAATAATATCTGCAAATGTGGGAACAGTCTGCGGAAGTGGAAGAGTAGGAGGTGGTGAGCTTGCTGAGCCAATGGTCAGAATCGAGATTTCGTCATCATGAGCATTATCAGTCGTACGAAGGTCATGTGGATGTGATGAAAGGTTATCAGCCAAGGTCTTTAATAGCACTAAAGTTTCATGTGCTTCCACTGAATGTGCAGTAACTTTTGCATCTTAACATTCAAATAATTTAAACAGGCTTTGTAAGTTTAGCTGCATGGCAGCCAGAGTAATATCAAGGGCTGGTGATGCAACTACAGCCCCTATTGGTAGGGCGACCGGAGGGGGGTGTGAGGGAACTGTACGTACATTCCGCACTGGGGGTGTCATTACAACAGGGGGGAAATTCATGGACGGCACATCCAGCTTATCCACCAGGTTAGGTAATGGGGTATTGGGCAGTTTTTGAGAGGTACATTTCCCCACAGGGCTTCGAAAAGAGAGTTCTTGCGGGACTTGCGTTTGAACTCTCTGGGGCATAGGATAAACAAAGGAAATGGAAGGAGAACTTGGTGAACACTCCGACCCTGAACTGCCTGAAATAAGATCGATTACACTCTGAGAATCCGGGATTGTAGAATGTTTCGACCCAGAATGACTGCCGTATATTGAGAGATCAGGGGCGGATATGAGGAGGAGGTTAATCGTCTGGCTAAATGTCTCGCGCCTCTCCTTTCAATGGTGAAGCGTGGCAGAGGTGTGCGCAACATAGTATTATCTGAGAGGGGAAGCGCCACTCTCATAGCATCAACTTTAGGTCGTTCCTTCGCTAAAGGTTCATGAAGAGGAAAAGTATCTGGAGCTGGAAGAACTTCATCATTGAGCTCAAGGGTTGTTGGTATCTTTGTACAACAGGAGCTGGCTATCATGGTCGCAGAGGGAAGATGGATAACTTTGCGAGATAGACATGGAAGTCGTGCAGCTGGTATCGTCAGTCCCTTTTGACTTAGATTTTGGGGCATACCAGAAGTTAACAGATAAGCCATGTGCGTATAATGCACGACAACTCAGGATAGAAAACAAAATAAAACACTTAATCTTTCACAACAGTGCCACGACAGTACCAAAAAGCAAGAAGAAATCTCAAGTCCCTTCAGGAGTTAAATAAGGTGCTTATGATCAAAAATGCAAAGTCACGTGATTCAACCAAAAGTTCGTGGACCATCCAGTCACAGGGTAAGGAACGCCCGACAGCTTAAGGAGCTGCCAGAGTCCGACTCTCCCCCCTTACCCCTGTGACAATTGGGAGTTAAGACATATGAAAGTGCGATGAGTACTCACTTCGAACAGGAACAGGACACAGCCAAACAGCTCAACAGCAGTTCCAGCCCTTACTGCTTCCAGGGCTTAACGCCGCAAGGGTGGCTGTGTGATGATTTTAACCACGATTCCTGTCACGTGATGTGTCACGTGTCTGAGCGAAGCTCCGCCCCCTTGAGGAAGCGGACTGCAGCAAGAGCAATGCTCGCAGTGCTGCTTAGGGGAAGAGCACGTGTGCCACAGTAGCAAAAGTCCAGGAAGTAAAAGCACCTTCAAGTTAGCAGCAAACACACTGCACGGGCAGCTGTGCGATGATTTTAACCACGATTCCTGTCACGTGATGCGTCACGTGTCTGAAAGAAGCTCCGCCCCCTTGAGGAAGCGGACTGCAGCAAGAGCAACGCTCGCAGTGCTGCTTAGGGGAAGAGCACGTGTGCCACAGTAGCAAAAGTAAAAGCACCTTCAAGTTAGCAGCAAAAACAAACCAGTAGTAGACATGGCATCAGAATTTTCCAGGATAACACGTGTGAACATCTTTTACACGCAGCCATACAAATACTATTGTGATGTGCCGGAAAACTGTAATTTGGGGACCAATTCAGTAGTTCTTAACAACACAAGCTGGCCTGTGCCCCATTCCTAACACCTAACATGCCAAACCAGAGTTTCCTGGCACACAGTGAGAGGATATCCCAGGGTAATTGCAGGTGCAAAGTGCAGGGCTGTTGTAGGTGACACAACTCGTGCTACATGGCGCTGCCTATCTCGGAGTGGATAGGAGAGTCATTTGCAGTAGGATGGAGTAAGAGGCAGATAGTAATACCGAAGTGTTAATATGCTTAGGTGTCAAGGACAAGATAACTTAATGTACAAATATGTCTATGAAGTGTTGGATTAAGAGAATTTGGCCAACATACAGGTTGGTGGATATAGGCCAACACTCCCTCATGCACCATTTGCAGTGTGACAGAGTCAAAGCATACTCTGACCCATGTGCCATGCCATAAAGGGTGCCAAAAGCTCAAAGAAAATGCATATGAGAAGATGCCTACTGGCTGATTTGTGTAGTAACTCTATGGGTGAAGGATAGAGGTATTGAACATAATTGTGGTCCCTTGATCACACTACAAATGTAGCCACACCCATTATCAAACAGTTCTGACATAGGGGTGAAAAAGATTTATATATGCTATGACATCATTCGTCTCACTGTGCACACATCGGCTTCATGTCCCTCAAACGCAAACAGTTTAATGTGGCAATACGTCAGAAAGTGCAGGGAACTTTGAATGCCCACCCACACAGCTCAATGGCATTAAAGAACCAGGAAGGGCACATGCTCCCCAAGAAATCACTTGAGATATAGATGAAGAATCGACACATAGACTAAGGCCCAACATCTGCAGTGATACAGCAGCCATATGGTAATGAAAACACCAACCCACACATGCGCTTAGTCAATGGCCCTGTAGAAGCAACCTGACATTGGCTAGGGACCACGACTGCATCACACTGCGGTGTGACTGACCTGTTCAAGTGTTATATCCCAGGTCAGGTCTTACCCATAGAGCAAGAATGGCATTATTTCTAGGCACAATTCCCATTTTCTCTGTCCAGTGGCTAGCTGAGTGTTGCAAGCTTGCCCAACAGGAGTTCCAGAGAAAGAATCTCATAGGGAGGGAATCCCCAGCCAAATAGTTTGGCAATGCCAGAGCGTCCCAGCCAGCCTGCTTCGTATGCCCCAATGAATCCCGCCAGGGCCACCACCATTACCACCATTGGCATCACCAACCATACTGAGCCTTCGTCTGCGACAGGTCAGAAGCACAAGTGCAGTATCTTGTTAGATAGAAAGTCTGCTACCAACAAAGCTGCCTTGGCACCCTCCTCCCAACCCTTACCTGTTTCTGCTAATGCAGCGTGTAACAGGTGGGGCTATCCCTAAAGGGGTCAAGGTGCGCTTGGTAATAATTGACTATTGTATCAACCTCAACCTCACCTTGAATGAATCCTGACAACCTGCTCAAAACTATTTGTGTCTTCCCTTGCATGTTATTAGCCCATATTCTGTCCTAAACATGGCAAATTAAACTGTAAACTACATTAACGTTGTTACACACCTGCTGCAAATGTATTTTCCCTATATATATATATATGTTCTTCGTGCCAACTACAAACACTTATTATATGTAACTGTAAATATATATTCTATGCAACTGTAGGAAATGTGCCCAGATGCCTAAGTGCTTGGTTTGCGCTATACAAATAAATACAATACAATGGTTTTGTAATATATATAAAAATTCCTGGATAGCTGCTAGCACGGGTACATTAAGGCTCTTCCCCCGCCTCTATGAAAATGCAGATTAAGTCTGTACCCTGGTGATTGTGCTTATCCTATTTAGCTCTCGGTAATTGTTTTGTACATGATACAAAAGAATGGACCTCTTTGCCAAGCATCAGTGAGCAGATTCTTAGTTAGTACACACATTGTAATTGGTCAAAATTATTTTTCACTGCTAGTTCATAGCCACAGCCAACACCTGTTTCTACAACTGGTCCTTGTCAAGGCTTACAAATTGTGCACATTTTATTTGTTACATAACCAATTTACATTGTATTGCATGTAATACATGTAAATATTACATATCATAATTGCATCATTAGGTTTGTAGGGGAATAAAGAGCATACCAATAGGAGCAGAAGAAAAAATATTGGTTATGAGTCAACATATTGTAAAGAAACAAAATAGATATGTGCATATCAATGCAGAATACATGTATCTGCATATCCATAGTGTCCAATGTTCAATAATTTGAAAAGTACATGTGATGTCAGCATGCTCTTATGCCATGTTTCCCATTATGTGTGCCTCAGTCACCATACACCATGTGTGAATCACATATTTCCATTACATTATTGAAAAGAGAAGCTGTGCATCTGCACTACCCATTGTTGTGAGCTGTTAATTCTAGCTGTTAGCAGAACTATCATCACTGTAACACCCAAACGTAGGTTTAAAACCGTTCCTCATTCACCCCAGTGTACCAAGTACAGTATATTGAGATGTACAACCGTTGGCCTTAACCAAGAACATGAGATGAATGTGTTACTGTAGACAGCAATAGTTATAAAGCTATCCAAATAAAGTGGCAATTGACTTTAAATTCAAGACTAACCCTGTGATGTTTTGAGAAACATACTGCCTAGATATTGACTGTACAAGTAGAGCTGTGCAATTTGACTCCAATAGTAATATGGTCAAGCAACAGAGCGCCAAATATTGTCAAATTATTTATTATTGTTTCTCACTTGACCCTAATTAGTGCATGACATTATACACAGGCTACAATCTGATCCAGGCATTGTGGGTAAGAAACCATCAAGTTGCAAATGAGATGGCATTAATATACCTTATTACAACTCGTGGATCATTAGTTGATTCATAATAGTGGCTGATAATATACCTAATTATAACATATGGGTCGCCATTTGTTTCATAACAGTGCATGACATCATTACACATTAGCTATAGCAATAGGAAAACTACAAATTAGTAAGTCATTTTTGACTCATTTAGGAGCCATAACAATCTTGCTTAATTTGTTATACAGTGCAACCTTTGCAAACATGGCGAGTCGGAGGGATGTGATGACATCACACGTTTTGAACGTGCAACATCATTACGCTGCCATTTATCAACACACAAAGTGGCAGGCGCCCCTGCACGTGGAAAGCCGCTGAGACCGGACACCGCAATAAGGAGACAAGGGATCTATCCCCAACAAATAAGTTTCATTCAGAAGGCACAACTCTATTCCATGTTAAATATATTATCTTGTATATGCTGATGTTTACTATTTGGGGCACGGACCACGCTTAGCTAAAAGATGATTCTTTACATTTCAGAAAGGACACAAATCCCCAAGTGGACCCAAGACAACTTATACACTGAACTATAGTGACCTTGACTCAAAGATATATAGGTGTGAGTTCTCACCAACAATAATTTCTTTACTAAGGTGGCTTGGTCACTACTAAATAATATAATTATCTAGTGACGTACAAGAGACACATGTACATTATAATAACTATCACTATTGTAACCTCACAATATTATGCTCATTAGAGCAAGCTGAGAGAATCAGGATTAGCCACGAGAGCAATCACAAGCATATGAGAATTTGCCATTGGGTGAGTCATACTAAAGTTGCATTATATATTAGGTAAACTGAACATTTTACCATACATAGGTGATAATATACTGTACTTAGTACACTAAGGTGAAAGAGGAACGGGTTTAATCCTATTATGAGGTGATACAGTAATGATAGTTGCACTATCAGCTGAAATTGACAGCTCACAACAATGGCTAGTGCAGATGCACGGATCTGTTTTGTTTGGCTGTGGCAGAATTGTTTGTGTCGGAATTGACCATAGTCAATTTTGCCACAAATACAATTTTACTGTGGCCAAACTCACTGGATCTATGACCCCCCAACCCTCAATACATCACCCACTCCCCCACTTACCTTTTCCAAATCCCCCGTCTCTCCTGACCCTGCAGCGTCAGTTCCATCCCTCTAACGTGGGTTGGATCCGGCACCGAAGGGTCCCCTTTTCTTTTCCTTTTTTCGTCCCCCGCCTCCAATCACAGAAAGCCAGGGATACCCCCGCAAACTCCCCAAAGCCAAAAATACTGAACATGGGGGGCGGGGAATGCCTCAGCAACCCCCGCTCCCCATGTTCAGTATTCATTACCCAATTTGATCGAATCATATCGATTGAATGGTACTGGCCGAATTCGGTCAGATGTAACATTCAATCAATATTATTCAATCAAATTGGGTAGTACCCAGATGCACAGCTTCTCTTTTCAGTAATGTAATGGGAATACGAGATTCACACATGGTGTATGGTGAATGTAGCCCTAATACTGGGAAACATGTGATAAAAGCATGCTCACATCACATGTCCTTTTGAAATTATTGAACATTGGACACTATGGATATGCAGATACATGTATCTTGCACTGATATGCCCATATTTCTTTTATATCTTTACAATATGTTGACTCATAACCAATATTATTTCTTCTGCTCCTATTGGTATGCTCTCTATTCCCCTACAAACCTAATGATGCAATTATTATGTGTAATATTTATTATCATCAATGTGGTGTATGTAACAGATACAATTTGAATATTTATTATCATCAATGTGGTGTATGTAACAGATACAATTTGCACCATTTGTAAGCCTTGACAAGGATCAGTGGTCGAAACAAATGTTGGCTATGGCCATGAACTGGCAGTGATAAATAATTTGGACCAATTCAAATGTGTGTACTAACTAAGAATCTGATCACGGATGCTTGGCAAAGAGGGCCATTCTTTTGTATGATGTACAAAACAATTACAGAGAGCTAAATAGGATAAGCATAATCAGCAGGGTACAGACTTAATAATCTGCTAATGCAGAGACAGCCATCCTGGAGATTCATTAGCTGTTTGACCTGGTAAATCCAGGTGAGGTAATAATTGACAGTTTTTCAGAGAAGGAGAAAGGGGAGATTTGATGGTAGTGGAGAGTGCCACACCTGCAAGACTCTCACTCATAAGCATCAAGACAGCACACTGATTCAGGTACTGATGTTGACCAGGAAGATACTCATGTGGATCTCTTGGCAGCATTATGACAATGCACCCTCCACCACAGCACCACTTGCTGAACAATCTGTAGGACCTAGACTTTGATGTGCTGTCACTGTGGATACTAAGCGGTTCGAAGATACGAAGGTAAACCCCTCCCTGTGGGACATGGAGAGGCAGTGGGTGGCCCAGGAGGAAATATTGGCAATCCTGGTGGATGTGCTTGGAGGTACTTACCATTCATCAAAGATCACAATGAAAGACTGGCAGGAAATCTGCTCACTACCTAGGCCACCTTTGCCAACTACAGGCCAAATACTCAGCAGTCATAACGGCTCATATCCACCAGAACAGGGAGGCAACCAACAATGTGGTGCCGGGGTTTGGTACTTAGTGGCACTGGCGCATATGCAGGGCAGAAGGGCTTGTCTTCCTCTACCATAAGCCTTCTACCATAAGCCTACACCTTCAACCTCTGCCTCCCAGAGCCACAGGTGTGTGTTTCCTGGGGGTGTTGGGCTAGGAAGGGAGTAGGACGTCTCAATAGGGCCAGAGTTGTGTTTTCTGGTATATCGAGCTATGGAGACGGCAGTATGTCCCAGGGGGCTGCCTGAAGATCTCTCATTGTTGCCAGCAACACCCAAATGCAGTCATGTTGGTTTTCAGTATTTATCTGATTCAGTGTATTCCTTTGATGCGTGCAAACACTACATTCCCCATGAGTCTACGGGAGGACCATTGGTAGGTGCACCTTTCTCTGAACTCTGAGTGCCCTCTCCTCTGGGGTATCCACTTCTCTGGTGTTTAGTTCCACCCATATGCCCTGATTCACACAGCATTTTCCAACGGGATTGTACCATTATAAAATGCTTCCCTGAATCAGCCCCATAGTGTCAGCGTCTCTGCTCTGGACGCTGTTTTCATTGTATTCACTGCATGCTTCGAGTGCCCTACTGCTTGTGCTCGCACTGTGCACTCCCCCTCTGTGGGGCGGGTGCCCCTGTACAATCACATTGCATCCATTTGATACACTCCCCATTCCTCTGGTATTCCTCCAATCAGCGCAGGAAATGGGCAAGAACAAGACGGAGCTACGCTGTCTTGCTGCTGAGCCACTCTGTCCCTAAACCC
Source organism: Ambystoma mexicanum (assembly GCF_040938575.1). Lineage (NCBI taxonomy): Eukaryota > Metazoa > Chordata > Amphibia > Caudata > Ambystomatidae > Ambystoma > Ambystoma mexicanum. The sequence goes on from NC_090925.1 coordinate 1,176,320,162, forward strand.
CTGTGGCTTGCCCACGACACTCACAGATCTGCTCTGAAGCACATTTCACAGATCGGGCAGCTTTCAGAAGCCTCTGCAGCGCTTCCGAGCCTTCTAAAAGCAGTCTGCTCATTGAAGCCGGGGTTGCTTGTGCATGATATAACTAAGCTGAAGAGCAGGATCCTCCCTGGAAGCCCAGCCATGGCATGCACTTGCAACCTAGGTTTTTACAAACTGACACATCACTGGAAACTGACTAGAGAAATAGCCAAAGCCTCACATACTTGTTGCAGCTGTCCAAACTGGTATATACGTCTTGCTATGTACAGAAATGTTTTTCTTAGGGTGAGTAGTGTGACCAATGAAAACGGTAGAGCCCAACTTCCATTATTCGCTCAAAAGTTGTGTTTACTGAATCACTGCAAGACATATTTCAAATGTATTACTTTACTCATAATATGGCCTACTAATTCTATCCTAAAAAATATTTGACCAACACCAATATTAGGGTTCTATATTGTTTCAACCCCGTTATTATTTCGATTACTTTTATGCCAAAACTTTTATTTAAAAAAAACTCATCCAATTTTGATTCAAAATATATTTATTGGGTTCCCCTCCCAAGCGCCCTCCCCTATTATTAACTCCCTATTCCCCACCCCTTATCCCTTATATACCCTTACCCACTCCCCCTATATTTTTCGATTCGTTTTTTGCATATCCAGATATAATTTCGAAAAAAAAGTTTCTAAACACAAAACTTTTGAATACAAAGTTTCGGAAAAAAAAAATGTTACGCTTTTTTAATGTTAAAGGGTTTAGTTTGGTTTTGTATAGTAAAATAAGTGTTTTTTTTTTTTAAACAGGGGTTTGGGGGACCCCCCCATAAAAAAAAGAAAAAAAGAAAAAGAAATGCATTCAAATAAAAATTTTTCGATGATTTGTTGTTGAAACTTTTGTATTTCGAAACTTTGACTGTTGAAAAAGTCACTATAAACCGTTTTTTGTTGAAAACGTTTCAGCAAAAACTCATCAACAAAATAACTAGAGAGGAAACAACGTCATACCCAAGATTGGATATTTCCATGGAGCTCAAGTCACATATTGTACTTTTGACTTAGACTTATGTATGCGTACTGTCTTAGGCCCCAGGCTTGGTGTCGCAGGAGCCTCTCTGATTAGTAATGATGTTGGCTTCCCCGGAGAGCTCTGTGTGTCCACAATGCACGCAACCAACACAAGGTGCTCTGATCAGCCAGGCTCCCTGTGTGAGAATTTTCCATGTAAGTGATGTGCTTCTGTGGACTGCACTGGCTCAGAGTGAGCAGCACAGGTGTCGTGTCTTGGACCTGGGTAGGGGCGCGCAGGCCTTTGCGCGCGCCTGCTGCAAATTAACATGAGCACACATGGTTATGGTTAACGCATAACTACTTTATTGGCGTGCTTTGCGTATCTACATTAGCTGCAGTCATGTGACCGTGACCATCACGTCGCTACATCTCCCCCCAAAATAACATTGCCTTATCCCATTTCTTCGATCCATCTTCTTAGCTTATGGATGGTGCAGCATGGCCTGTCTCCCGCTTGGGGTTGTGTTCCTTCTTTGGCTTGAGGTTCTCTCCGGGGGATATGTTCCTCTATGTCTGACTCGTCCTCTGAGTATCCGGACGTTTACCTCGCCTGGGCGTCATTTACCCCATGTCACATAAGTCTGGGGTACACTGTTGCCTGTCTTTCTGAAGAATGAGCTGTTCCTTGTTACAGTCCAATTAGCTCTCTCAACCATTACCATAGAGGCTTGGGATCAAACAGCGGCGTGCTTTTGTGAGATGAGGTCTATCGCACTAGTTATGATCACCTATTTTCAAATCAGCAACTCGGGCCCGGTTCGGGTGGTCTGCATACTCCTTCATTCTGTCTTTGGCATTGCCATCTCTTCTCACTTCCGGTTCCCTTTGGCCCTTCTCCATATGCTGGGCTTCATGAGGTCTCCTTGACTGCACAGGGCAACCAAACATCAACTCGGCTGGGCATACTTCTGTGGAGTTGTGGGGGGTGCTCCGATAATCTCATAAGTGCTGGCATAGGTATTGTTTGAGGGGCATGTGGGTGACTTTGACTATACTGATGACCCTCTTGACATTCGCCATGAAGCGTTTGACGGTCCCATTCGCCTAGGGCCACAGTGGCGTGACCTTCCAGTGGTGGAATCCCATGTAGTTGTCTGAGTTGTGGAAGTCCTAACGTGAACGGGGCACCATTGTCCGACTTGACCACCTTGGGGACCCCACATGCAGAGAATATCCGGTCTAGCGCTGGAATCACTGATGTGGCGGCTGTGGAAGGCACTATCTCTGCTTCAGGATATCTGGAGTGTTCATCTTGCGCCACTAGTATATCTCGATCTCAGTGGGCCATAAAAGTCGATTGCAACCTTGTCCCATTTTCTCTCCAGGAAGGGCGTCATGTGCAGTGGCTCCGGGAATGCTCTGGGTTGCAGGCAGAGGCATGTGTGGCAAGATTTCAGTGTGCCAGGGCGTCCTTCTGTGCCAGCGAGTACCGTTGTTCTGCCTCGGTGAAGCTCTTGATGGCATAAGAGACATCTCTGTGCGTGATCACTCTCTGAATATTGGGAAAGGAGTGCCCCGAGCCTCGCAGTGCTTGCGTCCAATGTCAACTCAGTGTGCATGTTCGGGTCAAAGTAGGACATGCATATGGCTGCACCGATGTCCCTCCTGATTTTCTCAAAGTCCCCCTGCTGTGATGGTCCTCACTTGAAAAGACAGTCTTGTTTCATTAGGTAGCATAGAGGGACACTTGTGGTGGCAAAGTCTGGCAGGTAGCGGGTATAGTCGCTTGGTAGACGCAGGAAGGGCCTCACCTGAGCAACGTTGGTTGGGTCTGGAGCTTTCGTTAGCGCTCAGATCTTGTCTGGGTCTGGCTGGATTCCTTTTTCTGAAAATATATATCCAAAGAATTTGAGTGTGGTCTTGTTGAATGCACCCTTATCTCTGTTAAGTGTCAGGTTTGCATCACTGAGGGCTGCGCAGACCTTCATCAGAGTGGCGTTGTGGGCTTCCTGGGATTGTCCAAATATCAGGATATCATCGCTGTAGTTATACATGCCATTGTTTCCGACCACTCTCCGTGCTCCTCGTTGTTTCCACTCTGCCTGTCATCCGCTCCCACTGCACTGCATGCCAGTGATGCCAGCGCCCCCCGGCTCCCACTTCTCTCCAGCACGCCACTCCACCTAATATCACTCCCTGCTTGCCACACAACGCGTGTCTGCCTACCGTGCATGCTGCACACAAATGCTGACTGTCCCTTCACGGCATTCAATGCGTGCTGCACCTCTTCTGCCTGCGTATCAAGGCGATGCTCCCACTGCATGCTTTTCCCGCCTCCTCTTCCAGGATGCTAATATAACGTACGTACGCACTCCCTGGTTCCCTGGCCAAACTGCCTGCTCCTCTGTCCACCTTGCCAGCAGCCAGCTGCCCTACTTTCTCCCCTGCCTGCTCCTCTCCCCACCTTGCCAGCTGCCCTGCTTTCTCCCCTGCCTCTGCCTGCTCCTCTGTCCACCTTGCTAGCAGCCAGCTGCCCTACTTTCTCCCCTGCCTGCTCCTCTGTCCACCTTGCCAGCTGCCCTGCTTTCTCCCCTGCCTGCTCCTCTCCCCACCTTGCCAGCTGCGCTCCTCTCTCCACCTTGCCAGCTGTCCTGCTTTCTCCCCTACCTCTGCCTGATCCTCCCTCCACCTTGCCAGCTGCCCTGCTTTCTCCCCTGCCTGCTCCTCTGTCCACCTTGCCAGCTGCTCTGCTTTCTCCCCTGCCTGCTCCTCTCCCCACCTTGCCAGCTGCGCTCCTCTCTCCACCTTGCCAGCTGCCCTGCTTTCTCCGATGCCTGCTCCTCTGTCCACCTTGCCAGCTGCCCTGCTTTCTCCCATGCCTGCTCCTCTCGCCACCTTGCCAGCTGCGCTGCTCTCTCCCCAGCCTGCTCCTCTCTCCTCCTTGCCAGCTGCCCTGCTTTCTCCCCTGCCTCTGCCTGCTCCTCTCTCCACCTTGCCAGCTGCCCTGCTTTCTCCCCTGCCTTCTTCTCTGTCCACCTTGCCAGCTGCCCTGCTTTCTCCCCTGCCTTCTTCTCTGTCCACCATGCCAGCTGCCCTGCTTTATCCCCTGCCTCTGCCTGCTCCTCGCTCCACTTTGCCAGCAGCCCAGCTGCCTTGCTTTCTCCCCTGCCTGCTCCTCTGTCCACCTTGCCAGCTGCCCTGCTTTCTCCCCTGCCTTCTTCTCTGTCCACCTTGCCAGCTGCCCTGCTTTCTCCCCTGCCTCTGCCTGCTCCTCTCTCCACTTTGCCAGCAGCCCAGCTGCCCTGCTTCCTCCCCTGCCTGCTCCTCTGTCCACCTTGCCAGCTGCCCTGCTTTCTCCCCTGCCTTCTTCTCTGTCCACCTTGCCAGCTGCCCTGCTTTCTCCCCTGCCTCTTCCTGCTCCTCTCTCCACTTTGCCAGCAGCCCAGCTGCCTTGCTTTCTCCCCTGCCTGCTCCTCTGTCCACCTTGCCAGCTGCCCTGCTTTCTCCCCTGCCTTCTTCTCTGTCCACCTTGCCAGCTGCCCTGCTTTCTCCCCTGCCTCTGCCTGCTCCTCTCTCCACTTTGCCAGCAGCCCAGCTGCCCTGCTTCCTCCCCTGCCTGCTCCTCTGTCCACCTTGCCAGCTGCCCTGCTTTCTCCCCCGCCTTCTTCTCTGTCCACCTTGCCAGCTGCCCTGCTTTCTCCCCTGCCTCTGCCTGCTCCTCTCTCCACTTTGCCAGCAGCCCAGCTGCCCTGCTTCCTCCCCTGCCTGCTCCTCTGTCCACCTTGCCAGCTGCCCTGCTTTCTCCCCTGCCTTCTTCTCTGTCCACCTTGCCAGCTGCCCTGCTTTCTCCCCTGCCTCTGCCTGCTCCTCTCTCCACTTTGCCAGCAGCCCAGCTGCCCTGCTTCCTCCCCTGCCTGCTCCTCTGTCCACCTTGCCAGCTGCCCTGCTTTCTCCCCTGCCTTCTTCTCTGTCCACCTTGCCAGCTGCCCTGCTTTCTCCCCTGCCTCTGCCTGCTCCTCTCTCCACTTTGCCAGCAGCCCAGCTGCCCTGCTTTCTCCCCTGCCTGCTCCTCTGTCCACCTTGCCAGCTGCCCTGCTTTCTCCCCTGCCTCTGCCTGCTCCTCTCTCCACTTTGCCAGCAGCCCAGCTGCCCTGCTTTCTCCCCTGCCTGCTCCTCTGTCCACCTTGCCAGCTACCCTGCTTTCTCCCCTGGGGCCCTGACTGCTTCTCTCTCCATGCACCTGTGCATTTGCATCTGTTTTTTAAGGAACAAGCAGAACACACGTTAAGGGGCTGGGGCGTAGGAAAAAAGAAATAAGACGCAGTGGGTTTTTCCTCTCCCCATGTTTAGCAATGCAACTACACAGATGCACATGCGTTCACATGTCATCATAGGCACTGCCTCTATGGGCTGCGTTGGCGTGTCTCCCCGCCGTGCTTCCTGCGCGAGCACGGGACCAGTCCTCGGGTCGTCACTCGCCCCTGCACCGACGCTCCGAGTCTGCACAGCACAAGTCACAGGCGTGCACGTCTGTGTGTGTGGGTGTGATAGAGTGCCTGCACATGTGTATGCGTGTGTGGCGCACAGCCTGCAATTTCTGCCCCGCAGCCGTGCCCCGTTTGCCCCACCATAGAGACGTCCCTGCGCAGCCCATAGATATTTCTTTACGGGATGTCGGCAGGTGTCCTTGTAGGGAGAGGCACTCAATAAACGTTCCCAAAAAGATAAAGCTTGTCTTTGCGGTCCCCGAATAGACGGCGTAGGTTCGAGGGGGAGTATGACGAACCCTTGAGGGCATAAAGAAATTGGTCAAATACGTGGAGTGGGGTTTACGTCCCAATTGTGTTGCCTTCCAGGAGCATACATAGTGGATCTCATCTAAAATATTGGCTTGCAAACTGTTAATGCAGCGTGATTCTTGCAGGATGGTAGCGAATGTAACATGCTCTTTTCAATGTTTTCGTATATGTAAAGTGAATGGAATTTCATTTGGGATATTTTGTGTTATTAAACCACTTTGACTTGAGTGCGAGCATATGTAAGAGATTGTGCTGCAAGTGTGTGCTTGTGCAACAGAGTGAAAGCGCGTGTGTATAGGAGCCAACTTGGCATGTCTGTCAGAGGTTTGTATGTAAAAAGCAGATGTGTAAAAAAGTGAACGAGTGCATGCAGAAGACAGCATGTGTAAGCGAATGTGTGGGTCAATCAGAGAGTAGTTGTAAGAAAGAGTGAGTAAGAGTGTGTTGGAGAGTGAGAGAGGCAGCCGTGTGTCCGTGGGTGACCACTGGCAATTACAAGACCCAGGTGGATGCTCCAACATAAACGGGCAATAACTGATAGCATAACCGCACATTGGGAGGGGGCATGGGTGTCGTGTCACGGGGGGGTGACATGGGTTTGGAGGGGGGTGGGAGTAGGACATGGGTTTCTGGGGGGCAACATGGGTTTCGTGGGGGGGCGACATGGGTTTTGGGGGTAGAGGGTTCCTAAGGCTGTCTGTGCCCCGGGGCCTCCAAAACTGTTAAGATGGCCTGCGTAGGAGGCAAGGGGGGTGGGTGATGGAAAGCAGGAGAGTGATGCAAGGGTGTTCAGGATGTCCTGAGTTTTAGCAGTGAAGTGTGTGACCAGTGCGTTGCAGAGGGCCTGAGAGGGAAGGGGTGAGGAGGAGACTGCAGAGGGGTTGACTAGTTCCCTGCAGATTTGAAAGAGTTCAGCCGTGTTGTTGGATGCACTAGAGACACAGGCCTGAATATGGGCTCTTTTTGTGGTGCGGCTGGAGAGTCTGTATTGCCTTTGGAGCAGGCGACAGGCTAGTGTGTCAGATGGTGGGCCTGAGGTCTGCCACTTCCGTTCCGCAGCTCTACACTTGAGTTTCAGGGCTGCAAGTTCAGAGTTGTACCAAGTGTTATGTTTAGATGCATGTTTCAGGCGGATCCTCATGACTGGGGCATGAATGTCAAGGGATAATGGCAAGATGGAGGTTGCTGGGAGCGGAGTCAGAGGTAGAGTCTGTAGTGGAGAGAGAGGGCGGGATGAAGGTAGATGCGAAGGCAGCAACCGACAATCTTTTCATGGAGTGGATGTTCATGAATGATGTTAGCATTGCTGAGGGAGGCGTGGCCAGAGGGCCAAGAGAAGCCAGGTGAGACAAGAGGAGGCAGTGGTCTGACCAGGAGAGTGGTCTGGTCAGTGGGGAGGAGAGTGAAAGATTGGTGTGGACGAAGGTCGTCCAAAGTGTGTCCAGCCGAGTGAGTAGGACCAGAAGGGGGAATAGAGAAAGAGAGTGAGATGCAGAGGTCATTGAAGAGAGTGGAAGCTGTGATTGGGGAGTCAAGGTGGATGTTAAAATTGCCCATCAGAAGGAGTGGTGTTAGTGAGGAGAGAGGAGGAGAAATCAGCCCATTCAGAGAGGAACAGGGTGGTAGAGCCGGGTGGCTATGCAGGCAGCGTGTAAATTGGATCCCTATGGGGTATGCAGGCTCTATGCTGTTGCGTAAAGCCGGCTGACCCCATAGGCACCCCCAGGATTTGTACTGGCTTCAAAATCCATGCCGGCACAAATGCTGGAGCATTGTATGGTGCAGAATAAGGAAAGTGTCAAAAACGCAAGTTGTGTTCCCCCCTTTATCTGCCCCTATACACATGATAAAAAAAATGGGGCATGGTGTGAATGGGAAGGATTAAAGCCTTATTAAAGGCATTTTTGCCTTTCATTCAAGTTACGCCACAATTCAAAATTAGCTTCCCCACGTTTATTTAACATAATGGTGTTGTATACTGCATGACGAAAAGGCTATTTATTTGCAATATTACTCAATCTTACAAAAACGACACTGTTCGGCTGAACAAGAAATACACTGAAACGTTTATTTAATGGCAATATGCTCTTGAATTAATTTTATACAAGACACACTGTCATGTGCAGATGCCAAAGTGAAACTTACTTGAAGGAAGTATGTAAACAATGCATCCAGTCATGGGATTATGACACAACACATTCATGTTGGGACGTTATAGGTGTGATAAAAACATTTCAAAATGGTACCAGAGGAAATCAAAAAGATATGAAGCTGCTGTGTTTAGGTGTGATTAGAAGTGTTTTGGAAAAAGGAGTACAAGTAACTGTAAGCTACAGTACGGCTCAAACGTGTACACTGGACAGCATACAGTCAAAAGACCTTAGTACCGAGGCTGGAACCGTGAGGCCACCCTCAAATGCGGCAGTACGCAGTACAAGTGGGGGCAGGTGCTTTGCCTTTGGTGCTTAGAAGATTAGACGTTAATATGCAATATTGGGTAAAGTGTCAATCGTTGAGTGAGCGGCATCATGTGAAGAAATGTCTCTGTGCGAACAGGACCCATGCGTATAGAGGAAGTCGGCCGAGTGGGAAAATTGAGGTGTACCTTTGGATTTCACATTGTAAGTGTAACAATATATCGAGAGAACACCCTTAAGCTGGGGAGTTCTGCCCCCCAATCAAGGTGCCCCACAATAATGTGTTGAAGGTTTTAGTGTTAGCCCTATTGAGTGCTAGCTCATATAGAGCCACGTAGATCCCATTCCCCTTTGGCAATGATGAGCCAAGAACCAGGCAGGGGTCTAGGGAGAATATATATATTTATCTACAATTTTTGTTCAATAAATATTTAATGATTAGACACACCACCTTCTTCGGGGCAATAAACAAAACTTCAACATAACATATGGTTTGCTTTTTTAATAAACAGGCAAATATTACTAGCAGGATCACTTACTCACTCTCCGGAGAGAGTGTATATTGTTCAATGGGAATTACACAAGTTTCACATTGCAAAGCGCCTCTCCCCCCAGTACCAAAAATCTGTGCATTATGATATGCAGCACCCCACAGGTCTAGGGAGTGGGGACAGTTTAGTAATGTTGTTTGGGTCCAAGGGCAACCCTTTGTTTAAATACAATGTTTAAGGAGTGGTGACAATGGGGCATTTTGTTAGGTGGCAAAAATGCCTTCTTGTTTCAATTTTTGTTTGAGGGACAAGGACATTTTTGCTTTAAAGGCAAGGTTTGGGAATGGAGCAAACTCCTTTTTGTTCCAAAGGCAAAGTGTGGGAAGGGTGAGAATTACAAATTTAATTTTTGTGGCCAGGACATCCGAATTACTTTATGTGAATATAACATTATTCCTGCTAGGTGAGAGGGTGGAAGTTTTCAAACTCTTCCAAGCTCCCCCCTGCGACAATCTATTTGGGGGTTTAATTAAATTAATATACAGTCAAATATGCTACGGGTCTACAAAATATGCCCCCACCCACTATGAAGGCAAGGTATTAAGGCAGGCAGATTCCCCACACATATTTCAAATGGATCAGTTCTAATTACATGGGACCTCTATTCCTCCCTGATCAGGCTCTCCTTAAAGATCAAGGCCTAGTCAGCTGTTGGCTTACCTAGTTTCTCTCTCCCAGGAAATGTTTAAGGCCTCTCAATGTTAAGGCCGCTCCAGCCAAGATGTCAGGCAGCTGTCTCAGGATACTGCCAGGTGGATTAAGGGCAAGTACTGGAAGATGTTTTGCAGCCCTCCCTCAAAGAAGATTTTTTTAGGCAGCTCCCCCTCTGCATAGAGCAAGTGCTTTTTAATGCATAAGCCAAACTTCCAATTATTACAATTAGCAAGTGCCAGTTTATTGGTTCTAACTTTCCCATTGGAGGATCATTCTCTCTTTCTCCCCCCCCAATAGCCAACCACTGCCTGTGGATAGGCTAGAGGAGTTATGTGATTGAAGTAAAGTGAAGAGGTACACACCTTCTATCATTTGGATTTTTTTAACATGACAGATTTTTCCTCACAAACTCCCTACATGGCACATTTTAGTAACTTACTGATAAATGCCATAATATATAGATATTAATATTATCCTCCTCATGACGAATCAGAGAGATTACTTTCATTTTGGCACACTATAGCACAGGAGCGCTATGGTCTTTCACCTTTTATTCAAAAACGAACATAGTAGGGAATATGAAACTTCCTAATCAGATCTTTGATTTTATAAGTCTTCAGCGCCCCAACTTTCAGATTCAGGATTTTTGCAGGGCAGCCGGTAACACCTTTTTCGATCTTACTAAAAAACTCCAAATTGCATCAAAATGAAAGTCACATTAATACCATTGCCTTAAAATTATCTTTAGAATGAGATCTGCCAAAACCCCATAAGTCTTTCAGTCTAAAAAGTTTTAAATAAACTAACATTTGCAATGAAAGTCAATGACCACATAATTAACATGCACAAATGGTGGTTTCAGTTTTCCATTTCCCCGAACCCACGTGGTTCAGGCCTGCAATAAAATGGTCAATCACTCTTGTGATATTGTATCTTTTCTTTATGGCATGCATCCACCAGTGAAGCCAGAAATTAGTCCACAAAATGTCTTCACTTGCAGGTATTTTTCATAGTTCAGCTTCATTGATTGCAGCCTCTGTTTATACAGCCCACCAATAAATACCTGTCACACACTGGCTACATGCTTCTGCTTGGGCTTGAGAGGTTCAAAGCAATTGTTTATCAGCTGGGGAAGCATGAGCAAAGCCAGAAGTGGGGGAAGTTTGTTTTGAATCTCTGTGTTGCAGTCAGCCCCACTGTCCCTTAGATATGTAATTCCGGCTAACCCAGAGTCTTTCTTTTGCTTGACACACAGCAATGTGTATTAATGTGGCAAACTTTATTGAAGGGCTGCTGTCCATTTTGTCATTGACAGATGCATTTTATTTACACAATGTCTGTTTTTGTGCTGAAAAGTGAGTCTTAGTCAGCTGAAAGGAAAGATATTCACATGAATTTTATTTTTTCGCCTGCAAGGCCTACTTTGGACTTCTAATGTTCAGAGTGCACAGCATTTAGTAGGTGTTCTGGCTTCCCGTCATTGTTTTAGGTTGCAGGTGTAGAATGGGACCCCCTCCTCTTCCTTCCCTGGGTCCCTGGGGACCTCTATGAACTCCCCTCCTGCCCGCAGGCTGGAAGGGAAGGAAGTTAGTCATTCTCGAGATAGGAAGAAAAAGAGAGGTTTAGTATTTGGTACAAAATGTATTCCATCGAAAACGTTACAGTGAATTAAAGGCACAATATTTGAGAAACGCATAGAACCACATTGCAGAGAACAAACATATATGGATAGCAGGGTCAATAGACATAGTTTTACAACTATACTTTTCTTTTTACTTTATAACCTTTCTCATAAATTACTTCCTCTTACATATAGTTTGGTCTCCATCTGGGGTTTTCCTCCTCATCTCTCATTCCTCAAATGGTTCGTCAGCTCAACTTTCATCAGGCTCCTCATTCAGTCATAAAGCTTGCCTCAGATGACAGCTTTTCAACTGATTGATGTGGACCCATTTTCCTTCCATCTGTTCTCATTTTGGGATGCAGATCTTGTAGTCAGCAGGTTATATTGTGTCTACAAGTTCAAAGCTCCCATGCCAAAATGGAAGTAGTGTTCTGCTCCTTGGTTTAATCCCTCTGAATAATTGTACAGGTAAAACCTCTCACCTACCTTGTACTCCTACTTTGTAGTCTTGGGATCTTAATATGTTTTCATCCCTTCAGCTGACTTTTCTAAATTGCACTGAGCACAAGCAAATGCACGCTGGAGGTGCTTCCTTAAATTTTCAATGTACCTATGATTGGTGGACGCATTGATCAGTGTCTACTCCCGAGTAATGTAGAGCAGATGCTGAGGTAACACCATATTTCACCCATTCATAAACTCAAATGGAGACATTTTAGTTGCAGAAGAGGGTGTAGAGCTAATGACCATCAGGGCAAGCGGTAATCGAATGTCCCAACTGGGAACAGAATCTGCCACAAACTTCCTTGAGATACTCACAATTGTCTTGTTGTATCTCACGACCCCACTGCTCCATGCTGGGTGGTGGGCAACGTGGAGATTACTTTTACCCCTAGGATCTCCCACATATTTGCCATCACCTCACTGGTAAAATGACTTCCTTGATCCAACTCAATCCTTTGCGGGAGGCCACAATGAAGAAGTTGTGATTGATCATTAGTGTGGCAGCTGTCTCCGCCTTATAATTCAGGGCTGTAAGACATTCTAGCCACTTTGTGAACAAGCATGTTACAATCAACATGTATTTGTTTCCTCTAGAGGAGAGAATCACTGGCCTGATGAAATCGACTTGCAAATCTGACCTGGGCAGTGTCATGCCCCTTTTTGTAGGGGATCTCTGTGTGGGAAAGAACTGGGTTCGAATTGGGCACACACAGGACACCCCTTTAATTAAATGTCGAGTTCCTGGCCCATCGGTGGCCAGTAAGCAACCTCGCACAAGATTTCCAATGTTGTATGCAACCCCCTCTGACTGACGGTTCAACATCAGGCTTCGGAATGGTTAGGGCTCTCTGTACTGTAAGGAAGGCATGGTATCAAAGTAAGACAGACACAAGTGACCACAGTTCAAGGGTGTTAATTTGAACTTTATCAAGGGTGTGATAAACACCTATCTAAACCTATTTCTAAGATGGCAGCAGGCTATCGACCATCAAATAATATTAATTCAGTCCTAGTGCAGTCTTGTCAAAATAAAAAGGCCTATACTAAAATAAAATATTGCCAATACTTAATGCTAATTTACAAATAATGTGGGAAATGGTCATGAAAAAGAAAGAAATGTTCGCAAAAATGATAAGTCAGGATATTCAGGCCATTGACCTCCTTTCCCCATGTTTTCAGCACGGTACAAGGTGGTTCTCTCGAGCATATCACACGCCTGGGCTTCTCTAACATGAGGACACAGTTCTGTTTCAAGCATCAGGGCCGTCTATGCCCAAGTCTGCTAAGTTATCAAAAGTCTCTTGATCCATAGGACCTGAGGTATCAAACAAAGGAAAAAAAGTTCCATTCCAAAAATTTAAGTAGGGAGATTCTCTCTTCACCCTGGATCCCCCTCAGCTGGGCGAAGATCCTCTCTTGTACCACAATCTTTTTATCTGGTGACTCGTGTTTCACCCAGGGTCCCCCTCAGTCAGACTTAGATACCCTTTAATTAATCTCCCTCAGCCGGGCTCAGAACAATACAGTTTGTGTATCTTTTCTAGGGTTCACGGTTCACCCAGTAACTCCCTCAGCCGGTCTGAGATCCCCTTTTTACAATTAGTCTCCCTCAGCCGGGCTCAGACCAATCACAATTCTTATATGCTATCAACGACTTTCTAATGTGCACAGGGTTTGGCTTGACTCATTGCAGGATCACTTCGATTCCACAATATGCAATTTTTCACTCTCAGTTAGATACCTCACAGAGGCCTTCGAATGAGGACACACGTGGCTCCGGACCACTCTGTACCTTGGTTTCAAAAATTCCAATCACATATGTCTCATCTTTCTTCATACAATGTTGCCTCTTGCAACCTTGGTCGTAACACAGTCCAGTCTACTATCAGTCTCTCCGACTCACTGGCTGTGCTGACTTCACTGGCGTTGCTTTGTTGTCAGAGTCACAGCCAGTACCACTGTGGCAATTGCTTGTCCCTGCCTTGGCTATCAATGCACGAGGGCCCGGTGTACCTTTGACACACACTGCACCGTTCTTCAGCTTTAATTCCTGGTCTTATGTTTTTTTTCATCAAGGCCTCTTGAAATTTGGGGTTCTTCTCTGAAAAGGTCAAGGGTAGTTCCCTCCTTGCAAATCTCTCTGGTCTTGCCACCTTTCTCCTTGCTTTAAACTGCCATATCAGAATTGCTGCTTCCTCATGCGTTTTGCCTTGCTCCCAAGGTTCTCAAATGAAGGCTTCCCTCAGCCGGGTTTGAGGCTTCTCTCATGTAGGACAGTTCAGCAAGAAGGCTTCCCTCAGCTGGGATTGAGCCTCCTTTCAAAGTTCACAATTTGTAAAACAGGGTCTTGGGACTTCTAGTCCCAGAATGCACTTGGCTAATTTTGCTCCCACTTCACAGCTCCCCAAAATTGCATTTTCTGGCATTTGGGAGCTGCATGAGCTAAAAGGGATGTTGTTCTGAGGTCAGGGTCTCTTCTGCTTGCCCTCAGACATCCGAGTTCACCTGACCGGCTCAGGCAAGGAGTCTTGCTGTGGTACCACCAGGCTACCCCAGCTGCCCCTGCTCTTGACTTCTGGAGGTACAGCTCTCTATCCACAGTGCAGTCTCCTTTGAACTCACAGGGTCAGTGTCAGGGTGGTTTTCTCCTCCTCCAGGTCTCCCAGGGTCTCTGTAGCTATTTTGGTCTACCTCTGGCTTCTTGCACCTTCCAGCATCCCCAACTCACTCAAAGTGTGCTCTCCTGCTCCCCCTTTTATATTTCCTGGTAGTGGTGATTAAATTCAGGTGTGCATAGTTTTAAAGGGAGGCCTGACTTTGCATGGCCTCATCAATGGAACAGTCTGCTGTAGAAAGGGGAGAGCCTGTTTTCTGTGTCTGTGGTTCCCTGTTGGTAATCTTCACCCTCCCAATCTCCTCCTCGTCTCAGTGTTTGAGGGGAAAAGGGGAGGGGAGTTGCGAAATAAGTACCAAGAGGTGGAAGAAGTTGGAAAGGCAAGGGGATACCATATTTGATCTTCTGTTGCCCCTGCCCTGCTCCCCGAGGTTTGGGACAGTAAAAATCCCTTGATTTTTTCACAGTACCAACATACCGTCTTGGATCCACAACATCTTGGAAAACTTCATCAACACCTGGAAATCATCTTTACCGTCAAATTCCGATTCTGTTTGAGGGAAACTCACAGGGTCTTTAATGTGTTGATAGAATTTTCCAATAATCTTGTCTTCTTTCAGTGCAGTGATCAAATCTGCATCTGGGGTATCTTTACTCCACTGGGCAGTCGATAGTTCACTAGTGGCACCTGTTTGTGACCTGGCAGCAACCTTTATTTCACCCAGCAGGGATTCAGTTTCTATGAAATCCCCCTGCAGAGCTCTCATTTTAGCAAGCTTGTCAGCCAGGTCATTACCAGTCTTATCTGGCCCCTCTAGTTTGAAATTACCTCTCATTTTCTTCCAGCAGATGGTCATCTCATTAGAGGTCACCAGATTATCAATTGACTGGATCAGTTTGCCATGCTTTAATGGATTGTTGCTGGCATAAAAGAATGCCTCTATTCTTCCAGTTAATCAGCTGATCCACAAACCGATTCCTGACACAGAGTCAGTGATTATGACAAGTTCTTTGAGTTGGTGGTGCACTGCGGTGAGGATGGCTTGATAAACGGCCATCAACTCTTCCACCTGACTACTTTGAGGTCCTGCTTTGTAACCAGCAGAGGGGTCTGTGATATCATTCACCCAGGCATTTCCAATGCCAGCCACTAGATATTTTTCCCTGTTGTTATCAACATGGTAGGAGAACCCATCCACATAAATGGTGGGTATCCCCTGGCACTTGTCTTCTTCATAGACCATGTGCGGGTAAGTTAAGTACACCTCCATTTTGCTATTTGTCATTATACTTTCATCCTTGCGACATTTCTCATGAGCACAATGTTGCAAGTCTGCCATCCCCAGCGCCAGGGGAATCTTCTTGTTTTGGCCATATCTGACCTCCACAGGAAAGTCTTGCATGGACAGAATCCAGAAATTAATTCTGGAATTACTGACTTTCCCCGTCTGGGGTTCTGTCACTTTGTAAATATTGCAAGGGTTGGTGAGGAGTCTCGACAATTATATGCTCCCCTTGGATGAATTGGCAGACATTTTTCAATGCCCACAGCATTGCCAGGAGTGGCTTTTCACAGTCATTGGCGTTTTCCTCCACAGAAGTTAACAATTTGCTTGCATACAAGATGGCTTTGTTGACCTTGTCATTCTTTTGGTACAATACCTCTGTTAGGCAAGTATCTGAGAACTCTGCCTCCAAGAATACCTCCTTGTTCTTTATTGGTTAAGTCAAACAAGGAGCCTTGGATGGGCTTCTTTTCAGTTGTTTAACTGCCTCAGATTGTTACGGACCCCAATCCCACTTGGCTCCGGTCTTTAATAAACAGACCAAAGGTCGAGTGACCTCTCGTAGTCTTCAATGATCATTCGACTGTAATTAGTGGGTCGAAAAAGGTTTCTTAATTCTCATAAAGTAGTAGGGTCTTTTAATTTCATAAAGGCTTCCACCTTCTTCACATGGGGATTAGGACCCATGGGGGTGATCTTGTGCCTTAAGAAGTTCACTCCAGTCTTATACCACTGTGCCTTCTGAAAGAACAGTTTGGCTCTGGCTTTCTGAAACTGGGTTAGAACATAGCGCATTTCGCTGTATGTTCCTCCACAGATGGGCTCTTGATCAGCACATCATTTACATAGGCCAGGTTCCCCCTTTCTCCAAAATCGGACATGGCCTTATGCATAAAGATGTTTAACTCATTGTTGGAGGTTATGTATCCAAAGGGGGTGTGGATCCATGTTAATTGATACCCCCAAAGGTAAAGGCTAGCTTGTATTAGTCTTCCCTACTCACGGTTACTTTCCAGTAGCTGTTGGTCAAGTCAATGGCAGTGTACACCAGTGACCCTTGGATCTGTGCCAGCCCATAATTGATGTATGCAAGTGGCCATTTTGACATGTAGATCCATTTCTTCAACTCCCTCAGGTTTGCGCATAGTCTCCATTGGCCATTTTGAGTATCTCCAGTAGCGTGTTGTTGTGGATCAGATGAATTATCCTACCGGATTTTACATTTTTAGTCATCTTTGTGAGTGACTCCATGCACACGAGAGGTAACTGGTATTGCTTATCAAATGCTGGTACCATCTCAGGGTCTATGGGTATAGTCGTTGAATGAATAGATGTGTGTCCACAATCAAATAAGTCCACTGAAAAGATATCCTGGAATTTCAGGAAGACCGTTTCAGCTTTTGTCTTTGCTCCTCTGTCTCACACGCATCAGCAAGATTGATACTTTCTTCAACCATCTGCTTGAAAACTGGAAAGACCTTGGGCATGGCAATTTCAGCGGTATCGTCCAGTTGGGTGGAGAAATCTCGTTTTATGGTGTTAACCTGGAAGGAGGTTCCAGAGATTTGAGGTAGTGTTCCTTGACTCTGAATACGACCTCCTCCCTCCTGATATCACAGGTCACCTCATCCACCCCGTAAGGGCAAGAAGAGTACACCAAGAAATTGTCCCGCATGCCTGGTAAATATCTTTTCCAGAGGAATGCCGTTGATGATGTCGAAACAGTCATTTGAGATTGGTCCAATGGTTTCATAACCTAAATCAATATAATAATGTTGGCCATCAACCGCCATTCCAATAAAGGTGTCTGCATCCAAAGTGATACTTTGAGGGTCGCTGTTATCCAACAATATTCGAATGGTGTTGTGTTCTAGGTCCACTAGAGTTGTCAGATTTAAAGACAAACCTTGGTGTTTGAGATGGGAATTCAAATGTATACAGGTGTCCCGATGTTTGAGGTTCTGTCCTTGCTTAATTTTGAGGAGAACTGTGAATCATTGCAGCTGTCCTGGGATGGAACCTATTCTTGCACTTGAACTTCAATGACATAAGGCAGCAATTGAGCTGACTGGAAGCTTTTTCAGTGTTCTAAAAGCCCATGGGGTTACCCCACAGCCATGATCAGGCTTTATTATTAATAAAGTCCAAATAGATTGTGAATTGGTTGAGAATCTCACTGACTACATAAAAGGCAGAAGTGACATCTCTCACAATCCAACAATTACGTTCTATGCTTTTTTCACCAATGGAAATGTTTAGCATACACATGCTGGGCAGTTAAAGTTTAGAATTTGGGGTTTCCAGACCTACTTCCCATTTATTAATCAATTTAAATGTGGGAATGGTCTGATCTTTTGGAAGTTTCCTGAATAATCCTTTTCTGATTACGTCTTTTCCATCTTTCAGGTATACTCTGCAAAGCACAGGCACAGGCTCCTCCCCCTTATTTATTTGAATGGGGAAAAACAACTGTTAGCCCTTTTTGTCAATGTCCATCAGACTTTGAGCTGGTTCTTCATCGTTTTGTTTCATGGGACTCAATGTTTCTTCTGATTTCGGACTGGTGTATATTTCAGAGTATTCCCTTCCAGTGTGGAATTCCACTTAAAACTGAGAGGAATGTTGATTTTCAAGAATGAGGAAGGATTCTTATCACTAGTTTGTTCTCCTACAGAGATGACAGTGATGTCTCCGACCTGGTTATTCTTGAAATGGAATTCTACTTTCTCTGAGCGTTGCTCAATTGAATGGCAGGTACCATTCATGCTGACATAGTTTGTACTCATTTTAAGTTTGATATGACACTTAGTCCTGGTCCAGAGGACCTTCTTTACACAGTTCTTTTGTATTAAGAATTCAATTTTGGCCATATGAAGAAGAGGAAAGTATCCTCGAAATGCGTCGCCACATGAATTGGATTCCACTGTCTCCTTAAATTTGTTGTGACCTACTCATGCACTGTTTTGCTTCTTGAATTTGTAAATGTCTCTTCTTTTGAAATAATATGTATTTGACACCCAAGACATAAATCTTACTATAAAAACATACAACTGGATTTCCTGGTTTATATATTCTTTGTATTAATATTACAGTAGTGGACATAGTCCAAACACCTGAAAGTGTGCAGGGGACGGGAGGGTTCCCATGTTGAATCCTCATCCTATTTGTCTCTTATTTGTTGGGGTCTTGTGCCATGGCCCCAGTTTCTCCCCCGCACCTAAAATGAACTTCTAACATTTATTGAATGTACTTTTTATTGCCATTGATTTCGAGGTGTGCATCAACAATCAACCCTTTTTACCAAGGCCTGACTAGTCTCTAGCACCCTGCTCGGAGCCAATCGACCCTTCATTTGCTGTAATTCCTGCTGGAATGCTTCATTTTCTTTCTCAGAGTCCTATATTGTGTGAGCATATTCTTGGCGTTTATCTTTCAATAAACTGATGTCTTCCTCCAACACTCTAATTCTGGTGAGTTGCTGAGAGCCTGACGGTTCCCCTTCTGCATCACGGTCCTTGACCAGCTGTAAATTCTGATGCATTTGATCAAACTCCTGTTGGGAATCCATCTGTTTTATGAACTGATGAACACTCCATTCCAATGTCTTTCTGGTTTTTTTGACATCCACAATGTCTTCCAACAATGCCCTATTGTGAACAATCTGATCATCCAGTTGGCCTTGAAGGCGACTTACAGTTGCTGCTTTCTCTGTGCATGTATCATGAAGTGCAGCAAACTCTCTTTCTCTCTCTGCAGTGACTTGCTGCTGTGTTTTCAGGTCATTCTGAATGTGCTCAATGAGGTCCGTCTGATTCATTAAATCAGTCTCTTTATTTTGCAATCTCTCTTCAACTGTCAGGAATCAGGGCTGGCAAAGGCGTGGAGTGTGTAAATACACCTATTGAGACATTAAAGGCTGAATTGGATGTGAAAACTACAATTCCCAGCATCCTTGCTGGTTCTGGTAGTTCGGCCCGGGCGCGCCTTGTCAGCT
Source organism: Ambystoma mexicanum (assembly GCF_040938575.1). Classification (NCBI taxonomy): domain Eukaryota; kingdom Metazoa; phylum Chordata; class Amphibia; order Caudata; family Ambystomatidae; genus Ambystoma; species Ambystoma mexicanum. Next base: position 1,176,339,654 of record NC_090925.1, read on the forward strand.
GCAATGCATTAAGAATCAACGCAGCTTAAAGGCAGGCAACGGATACCGGCAGGTGGGGCTTATTGTTTTTTCATTGTGCAGCGGAAGGCAGACAGCCGCGTTTGGCCTCAAGGAGTTGCACTTCGCGTGCTACTGAGGCAAGGCACGCTTGGGAGTTTACGCGTTCACTATGCAGCATGAAGCAGGAGGGGTGCTGAGTCACCGGCAATACAACGCTGGAAATTCTTCATCTGGGAAATTCCTCAGGGTTTCCCAGACTCCAGTTAAGTCTCATGAGGGCAATACGGGGCACTATTGACAAAACGGCTTGAAGTGATTGTTCAGCTATTTTCATTTGTGTCTGGGAGGTCCCGAGGCACCCCCAGATCTAAGATAAGTAACAACCGCATTTCTTGTATTTTACATTTTGGGAACAAAACTAAGTGTCTTGGATACGCATGTGGCACACAAACATTCTAAAGTGTTTATTTGGGTCATTCAAATGGACCATAACTTTTCAATAGTGAATGAAACTAAGGGAAGTGTACTTTTGTTGTACGTTGCTAACGCTGCCCTACGGGCCATGTATACTGTTTAATCATTCTGGGAAGTTTTCCCTTATGTGTTCATTTTGCTTGCTTATGTGTTGTTTCAGTCAGAGTCTGATGTAAGCATGGTATAGTACACGTATTAAAGTGTACTATTCTGGAGTTAAACACATGTCAGGAGTACTGGTGAAAGTAATGTTTGTTGTATGGTAAACAGAGTAGGGTTTTTTCCTGGTGCTTCCCTGATCTCATCCACTGAAGGAGTTCCTCAACCTCTTTCCGGTTTGCCTAAATTCCCCTCCCTATCCACAACCTCTCCCTAACCCCTCTTCCCCCCATTGGCTGCCATGTGGTGACCTGTTATCTAAATCAGGTGCCTGTGCCAACCACGGTGGGAGGGTTGAGTTCATTCGGCTTCCGTGGTTCGGGGGAGAGTGTTGATCTCTCTTCCCTCCAGTGACTGTGATTGTGACATAATAAGCCACCCCCAAATTGGGATACTCACAACCACCTAAGCCAAATGGAACCGACACCTCCACCTTTAGCAGATGTGCTAAAGGCTTTACAGGATATCCAGTTGGAATTAGCAAATGCTAGGCAGAAAGCTGCCAAACGGAAGGCGCAAGTACAAGGTTTGGTAGCACAAGGTACTCCATTAGAGGGTCCCAGTACTTCCTCTACTGTGGGCATGCCCACTGGGGGAACTCCTACGGTTATTGTTCAACCGCCGAGTAATGTATCTTTGGCAGCGCCAGAACGTTTTTCAGGAGATCCTAGAAAATACATGACCTTTCTAACTCAATGTAGACTCAATTCTTTGTGCAAACCAGCGGCATTTGAGACCATCCAAGCCAAAACCGCTTTTGTAATATCTTATTTGACGGGAGATGCAGCAGCCTGGGCGATGCCTTTGGTACAGAAAGATGACCCCTTGTTATATAACTGGGTTAATTTTCTAGGAGAATTTGGGAGATTGTTTGACAGAAGGGAGGTTTCATTGGACCAAGACAAGGAGTTGTTAGGACTAAAACAGGGATCACGAGATTTGGTTAGATATGTGACACAGTTCAATAGGTTAGTGATTGAAAATGAATGGCCAGTGGCAAAACAGACGGTACTGTTCTATCAAGGGCTACGGGAGGAACTGAAAGACGCCATTGCGCAAGTAGAACCACAACCTGGTACTTGTACGGCGATGATAGATTTAGCCCTTAGATTAGATCATAGAATGAATGAGAGAAGGGGAGACAAGAAGAAACCAGAAGCAGTCCCGTTTGTGAGATTGGACAGGAGTAGAGGAAGAAGAAGTAGCGATGTTGAACCAATGCAGATTGGGAGCATTCGAGGACCTTTATCAGAGGCAGAAAGGGAACAGCGGAAGCTTAATAAATTGTGTTTGTATTGTGACCAGGCAGGTCATTTTATCCGTGCCTGTCCTAATACTCCACAGAGGAGTACTGGAGGCGATCGAGGCAAGAAGGAGGCGGGAAAAGAATTGGGCCAACCTTAGGGGGAACTCAGGTGACAGGCCCGAAGGAAGCAAAGTTCCCCAAATTGGTGGCAAATACAGTTGGAAGTAAGACATCTCATTTGTATATTTTGGTAACCTTATGTTGGGCAATGTCTGAACAGGGGGTGATGACAATGTTGAATTCAGGGGCCAAAGGTAACTTTGTGGATATTACATTGGCACACCAGTTACAACTACCAATCCAAGATAAAACAAGAGTGGAAGGGGTGCAGTCGGTTGACGGTTCTCCTTTAGTGTCTGGTCCAATCAGACAACAAACGCAAACTTTACAGATGACATTTGCATCAGGTCAGACAGAAAACATTGTTTTTGACTTGATAGCTGCTCCACAGTTTGGTTTAATTATAGGCATGCCTTGGTTAGTGCAACACAATCCCAGAATTTATTGGGGAAAGCAGACTGTTGAATTTACAGAACAGACATGTCAAGAACATATGGTATCAGTGGTGGGACTGCGAAAGGGTTGGTTAATCAAGAAGGAAGATATCAGTTGGTGGGAACAGCGGATGTAGGGATTCCCTTGCAATATAGAGAGTTCGCAAAGGTGTTTGACAAAAGTGGGGTGCAACAGCTGCCACCCCATCGCCCATATGATTGTGTCATTGAATTGGAAGCAGGGGCGAAGTTGGCCTGCAGTAGAATTTACGCCCTGACAGAAACAGAAAATAACCATTTAAGAGAGTATTTGGATGAAATGCTGGCAAAGGGATTCATTAGACCTTCCACGTCCCCGGTCTCTTCTCCCTTGTTTTTTGTTCCAAAAAAAGAGGGGACATTACGAACTTGTATAGATTACCGCGCATTGAACAAAGTAACCATTAAGAATAGGTTTCCATTACCGCTAATTTCAGTATTATTGGATCAGATGCGGGAGGCCAATATTTACACTAAATTGGATTTAAGGGGGGCATATCACTTGATCAGAGTACAGGAGGGGGATGAGTGGAAAACGGCCTTTCAGACAAAGTTTGGTTTGTTTGAATATTTGGTCATGCCGTTCGGATTATGTAATGCTCCTGCGGCATTTCAATTCTTTATGCAAGAGGTCTTGAGGGATTTCATTGATGTGTTTGTAATTGTATACATTGATGATATTTTGATTTATTCAGTTTCACCAGAGCAGCATGTTCAGCATGTGAGGGCAGTGCTTCAGAGGTTGCAGGAGTATCAGCTATGTGTAAAATTGGAGAAATGTGCATTTCACACCAGGCAGGTGGAGTTTCTAGGGTTTATTCTCACTCCAGAAGGTGTAGTGATGGATGCCAAGAAAGTACAAGCTGCGACAGATTGACCATCTCCTCAATGCATCAAGGATGTCCAATCGTTTCTAGGATTTGCCAATTTCTAACAGCGTTTTATTAGTAATTTCTCAACCATTGTAACACCAATTGCGCAATTGCTTAATGGGCAACACCATTAATTTGGGGTCCTGAAGCAGAAAAGGCTTTGCAGACTTTAAAGGTTGCATTTACAACTGCACCGGTGTTGAAACATCCAGATACCAGTCAAGTCTTCTAGGTGGAGACTGACGCTAGTAATTTGGCAGTAGGGGCCATATTGTCACAGAAGGATAAGGAGGGGGTATGGCATCCAGTGGCATTCTTTTTTAGAAAGTTATCAGGTTGTGAACAAAACTATTCCATCACGGATAAGGAGTTGTTGGCTATTCGATCAGAATTTTTAGAGTGGAGACATTACCTATTGGGGGCTAAGCATCAGGCAGTAGTGGTAACTGATCATAAGAATTTGCAATACTTTAAAATTGCTCAAAAACTTAGTCCCAGACAACTCCACTGGTCTCAGTATTTTAATGAATTTGATTTTGTGCTAACATTCAGGCCAGGCAAGAATAATGGAAAAGTGGATGCACTCTCTAGGCAGCAAAATATGGAGAGTGGGGTGAGTGAAGTTAAAACAATTATTCCCCCTGAGAAAATCATTGGAGCAATCAACACAAACTTAATAGGGGAGGTTAAGAAGGCGTTACCACCTCAGCAACTCCAGAAGTGGTGCGACAGTTATCCAGCAAGAAAGATGCGGCAAGGGTTGCCATACCATCAAGATCGATTATTTCTACCTACTAAAGAAGTACAGGAAAAAGCATTATATTGGTGTCATAATTCTCCCTTAGCGGGACATGCTGGGCAAAGGAAAATGCAAAATATGCTAGAAAAATATTTCTGGTGCCCTACGTTGAGACAGGATGTGGGCCATTATCTAGTGAAATGTGAAAATTGTATGAGAAACAAAGCAGATCATGTAAAGAAAAAAGGGTTACTACAACCATTTCCAACCCCTGAGAAAGTATGGACTCACATATCAATGGATTTCATTACCGACCTTCCATCTGTTAAGCAATTTGACACTATTTGGGTAGTGGTGGATATTTTGTCCAAGCAAGCACATTTTATTCCTTGTGAAGGCATAACTGGAGCAGGCAGGTTAGCGGAATTGTTTCTTCAACATGTGGTTAGACTGCATAGTTTGCCAAAAAGTATTGTTTCGGACAGAGGTCCTCAATTTACTTCACGGTTTTGGCATGCTTTTTGTCGCATGTTGGGAATCAACTGTGCTCTTTCCACTAGTTATCACCCTCAAAAAGATGGTCAGACAGAACAAGTCAATCAAACACTCGAACAATACTTGAGAGGCTATATAGGTGATGGTCGGGAGTCGTGGGTACAGGCACTTTGGTTGGCGGAATTTACATATAACAACACGCTGCATACGTCCTTGGGTATGTCTCCTAACGAATGCCTATTTGGGTATGAGCAGAATATGATACCAGAACATTTACCGGAAGTGGAAAATCTACCAGTGTTACAAGACCGAAAACAGTTGCTTCTCAAGATCCGACAGAAAGCACGCACTAATTTGGAACAGGCTAAGAAAGCTTATAAAAAACATGCTGACAAACACAGACAGGAGAGTCCGCCTTATAAAGTAGGGGACAGAGTTTGGTTATCAACCAGAAATCTCGCTATAGTTGGATCTTGAAAATGTATGCCTAGATATATTGGACCTTATGAAATCATTGCATGCGTGTCACAATCAGCTATAAAACTGCGTTTGCCAAAAACCCTACACATACACCCAGTATTCCATGTTTCTTTGCTTAAACCCGCAACTCCAGGGACAACTACAAAAAAACCTGCAGCTATAGTGAAAGATGGGAACATGGAATACGAAGTAAAACGCATTGTGGATTCTAAAAGAAGATACGGACGACTATGGTATTTGATCCATTGGGAAGGTTACGGTCCTGAGGATTGTTCTTGGGAACCAGCTAGAGAGGTCCATGCTCCCAGGTTAGTGAAACAATTTAATTTACGCAACACGGGTAAACCAGGTCCTGGAAGGAGCACTGGAAGAGGAGGTAATGTCAGGAATCAGGGCTGGCAAAGGCGTGGAGTGTGTAAATACGCCTATTGAGACATTATGGGCTGATTTGGTGATCCTTGGTGGTTCTGGTAGTTCGGCCCATGCGTGCCTTGTCAGCTGCAATGCATTAAGAGTGAAACGCAGCTTAAAGGCAGGCAACGGCTACCGGCAGGTGTGGCTTATTGTTTTTTCATTGTGTGGCGGAAGGCAGACGGCCGTGTTCGGCCTCAAGGAGTTGGACTTCGCGTGCTACTGAGGCAAGGCACGCTCGGGAGTTTACGCGTTCACTGTGCAGCATGAAGCAGGAGGGGTGCTGAGTCACCGGCAATACAACGCTGGAAGTTCTTCATCTGGGAAATTCCTCGGGGTTTCCCAGACTCCAGTTAAGTACTCATGAGGGCAATACGGGGCACTATTGGCAAAACGGCTTGAAGTGATTGTTTAGCTATTTCCATTTGTGTCTGGGATGTCCCGAGGGGCCCCCAGATCTAAGATAAGTAACGACTGTATACATGTTGGGAACAAAACTAAGTGTCTTGGATACGCATGTGGCACACAAACATTCTAAAGTGTTTATTTGAGTCATTCTGGACTTATTGCAAATGGACCATAACTGTTCAATAGTGAATGAAACTAGGGGGAAGTGTATTTTTGTTGTACGTTGCTAACGCTGCCCTACGTGCCATGTGTACTGTTTAATCATTCTGGGAAGAATGTGTTCATATTGCTTGCTTATGTGTTGTTTCAGTCAGAGTCTGATGTAAGCATGGTATAGTACATGTATTAAGGTGTACTATTCTGGAGTTAAACACATGTCAGGAGTACTGGTGAAAGTAATGTTTGTTGTATGTTAAACAGAGTAGGGTTTTTTCCTGGTGGTTCCCTGATTCCATCCAGTGTAGGAGTTCCTCATCCTCTTTCCGGTTTACCTAAATTCTCCTCCCTATCCACAACCTCTCCCTAACCCCTCTTCCTCCCATTGGCTGCCACGTGGTGACCTGTTATCTAAATCAGGCGCCTGTGCCAAACACGGTGGGAGGGTCGAGTTCATTTGGCTTCTGTGGTTCGGGGGAGAGTGTCGATCTCTCTTCCCTCCAGTGACTGTGATTGTGACATCAACCAAATGTACGTGAAAATATAAATGAGCTGTGAGTTGAGCCGTTTGAATGTGCTCATCTTGAATGTATCGGTTCATGTACAATTCTCTTAATTCTTGATGCAAAATGCCATGATCCTACCAATTATCAGTTCATACTGATGTTAGTTATTTTATCATTTTAGTCTGCCAGTTCCCCTCTTCCTTTTCTGTCCACTCACAATGAACAACTTAGCTAGTAGATTTTTCCTGCCATCACACATTTTTACAGTCGTCATTTTTAAAAATGACTTTTTACATTGTTGCAAAACTTTCTCTACACAGGGGCAAAATCACCCTCTTCCTGCTAGATTTTCACAATCAATACCAAATCAGATATTCACTCAAATCAATTTACTTTGCACACTCTGTCCCTCTATACATCTCCCTGCCTCTCAGGGGTCACGTTACAGTGGTCCTTTAACAAGACACAGCGGGCATCTATCTACCTCAATGCAGTTACACCAAAATGAATATCCTGTCACCAAGCACTTGTCATGAGTCAAAAATAGTAAGCTATATCCAGACACAGTAGCCCCAACCAATTTGATTTGTAATGTTATATCGAGAAACCATGCATACCCTGGGGGAGCTCCCCACCAATCAGGGCGCCCCACAATATATATTTTTTTTTTTAATTATTATTATTTATTATCACTGTTTGGTTTACAAGAAAACTTTCACTTAAATACACAAAATAAAACCAAGTTAATACATGATCAATAATCCACAAGTCCATCTTTCAATTAAGTACAAAGAATAAAACAAATCAACAATCCAAAGATCTGCAACTGTTTAACACATACAAAGGAAAAAACATTCATAGAGCCCCTGACTTCCTATGACAGATAGGATCTTAATGTTGTCCCGCGTTATGAGACTGTAACAACCACAGCCTTTGCTAACCCACCCTTGTAAAGGTTGGGCCCCTGGGGTACAACCCTGTTAACATGCCCATCATACCACCCTAAAGGTCCCTTATGTTTAACTGAGGTCAACAGCTAGACCAACTACAGGAGGATGGCATCCATAAATCCGAGCACAGCAGTGATTTGGTACACACTTTCACCGCTTGTCTGGAGACAGTGAAGAGAGGCTGTTAAGTATTTTGCCCAAGTGTAGTGTTCTTTTCTCAATCAACCCCAGGCAGCACAGCGTTAAATGATAAAGTGATTGTTTAGTGTACGTTTTTTTACAAAATCTACAGTTGACGTCCGATTCCTGCCATTGTTTTCTGTTTATCATCACTCCCTTTGTGGTGAGTAGGTTCAGCCTGAATCTCAGAAATTTCACTCGCATTGAGCAGCATGGGAACAAACTGAGATAACTTGGGTGGAGTTACTTTGTCTACATTCCACCTTAAAATTGCAATAAGACTTGTACTGCTCCCTTGCCAACCTAATCTTTCCTAAATAGCTTGGTTTTAATAGCCTCAGGGTTACCCAATAGGTCTAATTCAGAGGATCCCAGCACCTTCAACATTTTAATGCACGCTAGGGGCCAGATATTTAGAACAGGTTTGGTCTTACCCTCTAAAGCCTCTTTCAATATCCTAAACCTTTGAATTGGATGATCAGTTCAACACTTTCTATACAAGGACAGAGTTTTCCACTCCATCATTGCACATAAAAAGGTTCATACAAGTTTGTTCCTGATTGTGGGCTTTGGTGTGCTCCTCTGTAGGTCCAACACCCTCCTGCAAAACCTGCCATCCACCAAACGCAGTCCGTAGCCAGGAACACCTCCATGCCGTCGGTGGCAATAGCCATCACCTTGGTCTTGTACAATTGAATCACTGGGGTCATGGAAAAATTGCCAAATCTTTTTGGCAGAATTTGTGCTTGTGTTGCCAGGTGTGTTACCCATCGTTTTCAGTTGAGCAATCCTTGGTGCGTCGTTCAAACTAATATTCATCAACATCCCCAGGTACACAAAGGAAGTGGTCACCTCTATTCGTTCCTCATTTAGATGCCATGCCAGTCTAGATTTTTGTCTCCCGGCAGCGGGCTCCAGGATTAGGGTTTTCGTTTTGGGAATGTTAATCCTAAATTTGTTTACTTTAACATACTCCTGCAGTTTATTTAACTGTTGTTGTAGGCTGATGGGGGTTTGGTCAATTAAGACCAGATCATCTGTGTAAAGCAGATGTCCCACTCGCCACCCGTTGAGCCTCAGAGGGAAAGATCTTGTCTCGTTAACGAAATTCCTACATCTGAGATGAAAAAGTTACATAATTCTGATGCCAAGGGGCAACCCTGTTTAAGGCCAAACCTTGTTTCTATGATCTGTGAGAGATGACCCCTGTTATCAAGTCTAACTCTCAGACTAGTGACGGAGTAAAGAGATTGTATTGCTGAGAGTAGACCACCCAGGACAGCCACCTGACCTTAGTTTGTCCGAGAGCAACTGGCGATCTACCGAGTTGAAAGCCTGTTCGAGATTGACGAATGCCAGATATATGTTTTTTTGCTTGAAAGGGCCTTGGTTTTCAAGATATTCAGTAAGAATACGTCTAGGGCACTCCCCACTTGTTTAACAAAGCCTGCTTGGTGGAGGTTGAGTGGGAGGAGGGGCCATTCAAGCCCCCCCTTTATTCCCATGCTTCCCGGGTGGGCCCAGTCGTGACTGCTTCATGTCCAGGGCCCCGGATTTGGAGCACTCATGTGGGAACACCTCAGGGAACCACTGTCCCTTTCGTACAAACACACACATATGGTCACTTACACATCCTTAAACATGAAACTATAGAGTTAAGCCAAGACTCCATTTTGTACCACACAGACTCCATCTTGCAAATAGGCAAAAAGGGTGCTCAGGTCTCACTTCAACCTGCAAACATCTTTGGAAGCACACAGTCAGTCTAGCGCCCCCCCTACTACCTCCCTCTGGCCCTCCGCATAACTGCCTGGTTCCCATGAGAAGGCTGGCAGCAGAAAAGCAACAATATCCGCACTGTATCACTTGCCGTCTAAACTCCCTCTCTTGACTTAGAGGCAGCAAGGGGAAGAGGCGAAGGCCAGGACTATCTGTCTCAGTAAAACCTGACCACACCCTTTAGACCTGGGCAACCGACACCTAATCCCCATGTAGCCCATAGCAGAGTCAATAACACGAGAGACTTTTAAGGTGACAAATGTATTTTTCCTGTCTAACTCACGTGTATGAACGAAGGCCCCTTCCTCGTATTTGGAATACACACAAGCCTATTGGCACCTTCAATGAACCATTAAAACATAACAATGGAAATATATACACGTAGGTGTTAGAGGTTTCTTTGATAGTTCATTTTACCGATACTAGAGCGTATACTGATTTATAACATTCGAATGCCTGCACGATCAACGTGCAGTCCTATGATAAGTAAACAAACCAGAGACTTATGCAAACTCACACAATGCTACCTCTCTGTTAATAAAGCAGAATGTATTTCTGGACATATCGTTAGACAGAGTCATGTGAATAGTTGATCAAACTTAGTTATTCATGTCGTATTGATTGTGTGCCAGTCATCCCTTTTTCCCTCCACCCCCCCTCACCCCTGTGTTATGATCATGGCCAAAAGCATATGAAGCTTGAACAATGTTATAGAGTATTGTGTTCAGATACAGAAGTAGCTAGATGCAAATGAAGCAGTACCCTGTTGTATGCAATTATAACTAAACCCTGCAATTTTTATTAGATGTGAAACCAAAGACGTCAATAGGAGGACCTTAAGCCAATTCCTGAATACCCTGTCCAAGTATAGAGTTATGTTGTTTAGACACATGTTCAGAAAGTCCCTCGAAGACAGGATTTGTCCACAAATGAAATATGTTTCCTGAAATCCATTTGAAGTAACTATATACCCCTGCCTCCCCCTGTCAATAATGAAGAAATGCCCCCAACCCGGTATCCAAATATGTTTATATGTTTCTGCATGAAAACGATACCCTTGGTAGAAGGCACGGAATTGACGTCCAATATTGGAAATTCATGCTTTGTTTTCCCATGTGCAACTCACTGCCAACTGAAATGATTAATTGTGCAACCGGATGAGAATGTGTGGCCACAAGGGCGAAATGAAATGAAAAGTGTCCAGTCGTCGGCGGTTGGACAAGATGAGCCCGGATGAACTCCTGACCTGGCACACCACATCATGATGTCAACTCACCACCCACCCAAGGACCAATCAGCAATCGCCGACCATATAGCACCTATAGGTGCCTCCTCTTAGTGACCAATCTCAACTACTCATGTGCCCCCTAGGCTGTCCCACAACTCAATGACAATCTTTCTGTATAAAAGTATTTTGCAACATGATTTCTGCAGAGCGCTCTCGGCGTTAGCAGAGTAGATTCTGTTTTCCCTAATTTTAGATAAAAGCCTTTGACATCACTCTCACTTGGTCTTGGTCTTATTCCCTCCTGGGGTGTACCTTTATTGACTCTGGTGGTGGTTCACTAGTCGACCTGCGGGGGCCTCTCACCTTCATTGGTGACCCTGACGCGATTGCGTTCTTTGAGCCCCAGAGGGAAAGATCTTGTCTCGTCTAACGAAATGCCTACATCTGAGATGAAAAAGTTAAATAACTCTGGTGCCAAGGGGCAACCCTGTTTAAGGCCAAACCTTGTATCTATGATCTGTGAGAGATGACCCCTGTTATCAAGTCTAACTCTCAGACTAGTGCCAGAGTAAAGAGATTGTATTGCTGAGAGTAGACACCGCAGGACAGCCACCTGCCCTTAGTTTGTCCGAGAGCAACTGGTGATCAACCGAGTCGAAAGCCTGTTCGAGATCGACAAATGCCAGGTATGTTTTTTTGCTTGAAAGGGTCTTGGTTTTCAAGATATTCAGTAAGAATACATCTAGGGCAGTCCCCACTTGTTTAACAAAGCCTGCTTGGTGGAGGTCAAAGCTGGCTGAGTCCAAAATCCACTGCTTCAAGCTCTTTAGAACCAGTGGCACATACATATTGCAAATAACCTCCAGCAGTGCAATGGCCCGGTAGTTGGCAGGGTTGTCCCGGCCTCCCTTTCTAAAGATCTGTGCTATTATAGATGTTTTCCAAGAGCCTGGTCCCCCCCCGCCTCTCGATCTTCCCAAACAGCACCCAAAGAAAATCTGCCCACACCTGCGGATTGGCTTTAAGCATTATGTTGGTAAGACCATTCAGCCCCGGGACTCTTGAATTGCTTGCCTTGATTATTAGCTGGTAGATGTCATCTTTATCAAAATCCAAGGACCATAGGTTCAATTTAGAGGTTGTGGGGGGGATCACCTCCTTTCGGACCCCCAATCAGATCAGAATAATGTTTCACCCATCGCTGTTTGGAGACCGCATTAACTTGGATCCCTCTGGGATCCCCCCTCAGCTAATCAGTTTCCACACCTCGGCAACATTTTGGTTTTGCATTTGAGCCAGCACGAATTCGGAATCGGCTAGATCTAACCTCCATTTGAACCTTCTCAGCCAGTTATGATAGTTCTGGCAGCGTTTCCTCAGATCCTCTCCCATACCGGGGCCTGAGACAGCCCGGATGAGACTAACATTGGCTCTCAAGAGCCTCTTTTCGTTTTTAATAACCCAATTAAAGGTGTGGTTCGGGAGAAAAATCAGTTTTCGTCGAACAACCTCTCACAGAGAAAAAATCCAACAAGAATCTGGGATAGTTGATGTGTTCCCCTTCCAACAGCTCACTTGGTTCTTTCTGGGGTCCCCATAATCTCTTGAGGAGAATCTCGATTTTCCTAGATGTCATTCAGAGTCGGTTACACCCCGGGTTCACCGACAGGCATATAGAACGTTATGGTCACTGCTAGAGGAATCTCTAACTTCAAACCTTCTAACAAACCCCAGGACCCTCTCAGTAACGAATACGTAATCAATTGTATTGGGCTTACCCTCACCTTTCCACATGGATTTCCCTGGGATATCCCCCGGAACAAGGCCATTGAGTTTATGTAGAATTCTGTCAAAAGTTTCTTGAGCCTACAGCCCCTCTTAGATTTGTTCCCTGCCATTTTATCTCCAAGCACTTCAAACTCAGCCAAGTTAAAATCGCCACAAACAACAATCTCAGAACCTGGATAGGCATCAAAGCATTTGTTTAGGGTGTCAACAAACGTATCCATAAACAACTCAATTCCCCCAACACCCGGCTTCCAGTAAAGGTTACAAATAATGTAGGAATCTCTCCCCTGACGATGAACCGCTTCCAGAACCACCATCTGTATATTGGGGTCTGGGCATTCACACCTCATTACCACGACCCAGGTCCACCGCCAACAGCAGCCCCAAGGAAGGTCTACCTTTTGGTCCCTTTGTGGCTGCATTCAGAATAACTGAGAAGCCTTCCATTATCGGTGGCACATGTAACCATGTTCCCTGCAAGAAGATATTTGCCTTGCTCGCATAGGGTATACCTGTACCAAAAATATGATTAAAACTCCTGGTGTTCCATGAGATTAATGTGATTCCCTCCTCCCCAGGCACTATTTCATGCTAGTTCTTACATATTTGGACCAACAAATCCTATGGGAGGCATGCACAAGAGGCTGTGTGGTCAAGACCCCTGTTTAACGTTTTTCCCATGATCACTTTCCTTTGGTGTGTCAGGCTGTCATCCACCATTACGTTAAATGTTAATGGCATGGACTCTACCGTCTTGCAATTTGTGAGGGGTGTTTGCCTGGTAGACTGCCTCTAGATTGAGGTTTTGCAAGACCACAGGAGTGCTCTGCCCCCCAAGAAAGTGCACTGACGGAGACCCACCCCCTCTCTCTCCATGGCCCATTGCTCCTACTCACCCACTTATGCATTCCAAGAGTCACCCAGATTTGTTAAATCAAACCCCAAAGAAAGCAAGCCCACAGCCTCATCCAATAACAGACATTTCGCATGGCTAGTTGCCAAGTGTATGTACACTCTATCTACACAATTGTCATAAGGAAAGGCCACAAGGTCGATGCCTCAGGTGTCAATAGTTCTCACTTTAGGGATACAATGAAAGAGTCTTGAAATGTTTTATCTGCTCAGGATAATACCATCGGGCAGCCTGAACAAACGCTCCAGATAGACACATTTTTAAAGTCCCTCCAGGACTTGCAGTGGTTGTCGTTCACGTACCCTCGGTGACTACACAGTGGGTTTTGATCTTTACCTCTAACAAGCACCGTGCCCACTTCCAACACTTGGGGAGGATTTGGAACGCTCCTGATCAGGTTGCATTTAGACACTTTTATGACTGGGACAGGACTGGTGGGCACCACAGTGGATCCAGTGGGCCCACCTCCCATCGTACTTGGTGGATTTCGACTTGCCATGCGTTCAGCGGGGCTGGCATCTTTGTGAGGCAAATTTGACACCTCCACACTTTTTTGGGACAGGGCATAGCGCTTTTGCTCCAACGTCATGAAAGGTTCCATGCGGTATGGCAAGAGGATACTCCTGCTATCCTCCTCCGCAAGATTTCTTTTCAATAATGTCCCATCCTTTCCCTTGGCATTTCTTTCCGTTGATGCACCCTCAGTTGTTTTTTTTAGTAGGAGGATAAGCTTTGCCCACCAAAACCTGTGTAGAAGGCTCAGTGTTTGAGCGCCATGTCGAAGCCCCTGCTACGAGCCCGCCTTCGCTGATCTTAAAGGACCATTCAGGTGGTACCAACAGTGCAGTACCAGAGGGGACAAACACGTCATCTGCCTGGGCATTGTAACTCTGGGAGGTGTGTGATAGACTTAAGAGCAGCTTCACTGAATCTGTTGGAGATGATTCACTATCAGAAATGTCATCAGCCTGAAGAATCGAAAGTGCTTGGCATGGTGCCTGGACAACTTTCACAGCCGCCTCTCCTTCACCAGGCATACTCTTCCGGCTCAGTTCTGGGGAACTGGGTAAAGCTAGATTCCTCAAAAATGTTCTAGCTCCATTAGATAATTTTTTTACCTGGAATTTCGTTTTTTTCTTTCTTTCCAGTCTGGAGATGAGGGTGTCTCGTTGACTGTTTTTTCTGCGGTTTCTTGACAGAAATAGGATACTCTTTGTGGGGAAGGTCGTCAACTTCCCTCTCCAAGGGATTCTGATCTTCCATAATTTCAATGACTTTGCACATGGTTGATTTTTCAACTAGAGCAGGGACAGGGCGGCTCTTCAACTGACCTTTCCCTCTGGGTTGGTCTCTGGACTGTTGAACTCCCATCACCCACCCTGGAGCAAAACTCTTGTTTGACTGTGGGGCCCCCTCAATGAACCCACTCTGCAGCAGGCTCAGGCTCTGCCCCTCACAAGGGGCCACAAACCCTGCGCACAGACATTTCTTCCTCTTCTCCGTGGGGTCAGGGCAACAACTTGCTTCCCCAAGCTCCCGTCTGAGTAGTTTCTTTTTGTTACATTCTTCAATGAAGTATTCCAATGTCAATTTGAGTGAGTCAGGCACTTGACTCTAAGTGCATACACCTGATACCAATTAGCTCTCCTCACACGAATGAAAGGCAGAACCCAAAGACACACTCTGAGCAAGGTGGAACACGAGTATGAGCAGCGCTTCTGGAATGAAGGCAAACCTACTAGAGCAGAGCGACGGACCAAGGGACAAGAACAGTGGTTCAAGAACCCCGAGAGATCCATAGTGGAGGTTGTTGCATCCACCAGGCCACGAAAAACATGTAGAGAAGGCCAGATCCCACAAGTAAAGACTGCATTGTGTTTCAAGGATGCCATTGACCTTCCATGGTGAACGGCAGAGTTGGGGAGGCGAGGCAAAGCCTGTGGTACTAACTTTGACTTTGACTTGTGAATTGGGAATCGCAAAACCAAGAAGAGACGCACACAGCCGGTGAGTTGGCAAGCGACCTGAAAGACCAGTGTGTTAAAGTTTGGAAGTAGCAACATTTTATCGCAAGTAAAGGCTGCATGTGTGCGAAAGCGACACAATGAAAGGCAGACCTGTGAATGAACATTGAATTAAAAGATAACTGTGAAATCAGCGATACTAAGTAACGGAGTGGTCCGGCATAAGGAAGTAGCCCACTCAAAAGTCTCTGTGAAAAGTAAATTGTTTGAAGCGATAAATCGAATGAATAGCAAAAGTGAAATGAAGAAGTTAAACTCCTAGAGAAGGGGAGAGTGGAAATTCAACTGTAAACTTTGAGTTTAGTGGTCCTGCAGTGGTCTGTTAAAGAAAGCCATGCACATTCGAAAGCCTTTGACATCCAAAAGTGGTCTGAGCCCGACAGATGGAGACCCGGAGTGAAATAAGCTTGCAGAATGAGCCCCCTTGCAAGTTTGTATTGAACTGTGTCATGAGAGATCTGAGCCTGACAGAGGTGGACCTAGAAGAACTGTATGGTGAGAGGTCTGAGCCCGACAGAGGGGCCTTTGTGAATTTTTTGGTTGAAACATTATTTTGGAAGTCAAGAAAAGAGACTTTAATGTGGAATGCCAGACAGGCCTCGATCCACGTTTTGGAATTGTTTATTGTCTTGGAAACCGAGCCAGAGTGTGTCATCCTGCCTACAGAGATAGCCTTACTCTGTCAGGTCTAACATGGGGAGGAGAGCTGGTTCAACCACATGTATTCATTTGAACACTGATTTTTCCTTTTGCATACATTTCTCCTTTTTACACTTTTTTGTACAAGAGATAGCGCAGGCATTAGGTTTTGTTAGTTTAGGCCATTTTGATTTGACGGACTCCACTATGACTACGTTATTTATTACTTGACGGTCAAGACCACTCCCACCTTAGTTATAGGGCAAAGTAGGACTTTCTCCAGCCCCAAAAATTACAATAAAGGTTTTACAAATTGTACCCATTGTGTCAGTGTCATACTTGTGATACCATGCCTCCCATAGAATACTCCTTTGTTTAAATATAATGTTTAAGGATTGGTAGCAATGGGAAATTTCATTTGTTGCCAAAATCGCTTTTTTTGTTTAAATACACATTTTGGGAAGGAATATCAGTTCGGAATTTCATTTGAGGGACAAGGGCCTTTTTGTTTTAAAGGCAAGGTGTGAGAATGGTGAAAATTACAAAGTGCGTTTTTGTTTCCAGGACACCCCAATTACATTATGCGACTATAACATTATTCCAGCTGGGAGCGAAGGTGGAGGTTTCAAACTCTTCCAAGCTCCCCCCTGTGCCAATCTATTTGGGAGTTAATTAAATTAATACACAGTGAAATGTTCTATGGGTCTAAACAATTTGTGCCCCCACCCACTATGAATGGAAGATATTAAGGCAGGCAGATTCCTGCACAGTTGGTTTCAAATGGATCAGTTATACTTACATGGGACCTCTGTTTTGGTGTGCTCAGAGAAGACATCCAGGCTCTTCTTTGGACAGCTTGGGGTCTGGTCACTTCAGTTAGAGATTACAAAGAGCTTTCCTCCATGACTGGGCTCTGATTAAGGATCAGGGCCTAGTCAGATGTTAAGATGTCAGACAGCTGTCTCAGGATACCCCTAGGTGGAAGAAGGGCAAGTCCTGGAAAATGTTTGTCAGCACTCCATCAAAGATGTTTTAGGCAGATGTTCTAATTGTCTGATCACCTTCTCCATAGAGCAAATGCTTTTTAATGCATAGGTCACAGCTCCAATTATTACAATTAGTAATATTGCTGGTGCTGGTTTATTGGTGCTAACTTTCCCATTTGTAACGCTCACCTGATTCCCACGGAGACGCAGGTCTGGCTTCGAGTGCTGATGCTTCTTCAATGGTGAAGTGCAGGACTCTGAAGATGGACAGGAAGGGCCCTCTGCTCTGGCTTCTCCGGCTCGCAGGAATACTCCCCTGTGCGTGAAAAGGGAATATTACCTACTGACTGAGTTATGCTCAAGCCTCCCACTCTCTACCAACCATCCACGATACCCTTCCACGATTCCCCGTGAAGTCTCACCTTAGGGTCAGGAAGGATGAGCTCTCCATCCTGCTACTGATGCAGGGGCGCGTGGAAGCCCAGTTACTTCACTGGTTTGAGGATTGATGGGAGTTCAGGTAAGCTTGACTATTCAGGTAAGGCTCTGTAAAAGTTCTGTTGCAAGTTCAAAAGTCCAAGCTTAATAATAATGTTAATTGTCTTCTTGCAGCAAGCGCTAATGCTTATGTCTTTTTCTCCTTAGGGGCCGGGGTTCGGAATGCCGGAGATATGACGCCGACCCGAAGTGAAACGTGCAGTTCCATTTCCAGTAAATGGCAGGTTAGTTCTGGATGAGCGCTCGGGAACTGTCTTTGCATATGCTCATTCAATGTCTTTGTCTTTTTTCCCCATAGGGGCCGGGGTCTGGAAAATGCCTGGAAGCGGCAAGACCCGAAATGAAATGGGAATGACCCAACAGGTAAGTCTTTTTCCCTTCCTTCTCTCACCTCTTATTCTTGTCTTTTTCTCTAGGGTCTGGGAAGTGGCTGTGTATCCGGATGATCGCTGCTGAAGATGGAGGAACCCAGGAAAGGTGAGTGAAATGCAGCGCTGCAGCGATCGTAACAAAATGCTTTTAAAAATAATGTCTTCCCTTTCAGGATCGTCAGTGATGTCTCCGTGGTGCAGATTTAGCTGGTAAGGTCTCTTGTCTCCCTTTGCAGGTGACCCAGGATGCTGACAGGCGTGGCTGAAGTCCAGATGCAGGAGCTGACACGGTGAGCGTCCAGCTGCGAGGAGCAGAACAACGCGAAGTGTGAGTTGCTGATCTGGTGTGGTTTAAATAGATTTGGAAGAAGTTCCAAGTGTGTATCCTTCCTCCGATCAGGTATGTATCCTTCCCCGACCACACCCGGGTGGAAAGTAATCCCACAGGTAAAGTAGTTCCATTCAGGCCTCAAGAGGGCCTGGATGTGGCAGCATGGTCTGCATCAGGTAAGTGCACATTAAAACACTTGAACACATGTCTAGCTTTATGAGCCTGGCGCCTAAGGCGCCAGGACAGGGGTCCAACATGAGCCTGGCGCCTAAGGCGCCAGGACTGTGTCCAAAGGGCCCCAGCTTGGGCCCGCTGGCACTCCCCTGGGGGAAATGATGCCTGCCTCTGGGGTTGCTGGGTCAGACCTGGCTCCTTGGAGGTAGGCTTCATGACACCATTGGAGGATCATTCTCTCTTTCTCCCCCCAAGAGCTAACCACTGCCTGTGGATAGGCTAGGGGAGTTATATGATTGAAGTGAAGAGGTACACACCTTCTATCATTTGCATTTTTTTAACAATACAGCCTTTTCCTCAAACGTCCCTACATGGCAAATGTTTGTAACTTACTTATAAATGCCACAATATATAGATATTACTATTCCCCTCCTCATGACGAATCCGGCGAGGGTACTTTCATTTCGGCATGTTATCGCACCGGCACGCTACAGTTTGACACCCTTTATTCGAAAAGTAATATAGTTGGGAATATGAAACTTCTTAATCAGATATTTGATTTCATAAGTCATCAGCTCCCCAACTTTCAGATTCAGGACATTTGCAGGGCAGCTAGAAAAACCCTTTTCAATGTAACAAACTCCAAATTGCATCAAAATGACAGTCACATCGATACCATCGACTGAATGTGAGCTTTAAAATGGGACCTGCCACAACCCTGTAAGTCTCTTGGTCTCAACATTATTAAATAAATTAACATTTTCAACTAAAGTGAATGACCACATAATTAATATGGACAAATGGTGGTTTCAGTTTTCCATTTTCCTGAACCCACATGGGTCAGGCCTGTACATCAGGCTGTTGGTTCAGGCCTGCAATAACATGATCAATCACTCTTGCGGAGCCCAAAAGCTGAATAATGGGATACAGCAAAGATTGTATCTTTTCTTCATGGCATGCCATCCCACAGTGAAGTCAGGAATTAGTCTACCAAATGTGTCCAATTTGGGGTATTTTTCAAAGTTCAGCTTCCCTTGATTACAGCCTCTGTTTATACAGCCAACCAATAAATACTGGTCCCGCATTGGCTGCATCCTTCTGGTTGGGCTTGAAAGGGTCAAAGCAGTTTTTATCAGCTGAGGAAGCCTGAGCAAGTAGGAGTAAGGGATGTTTGCTTTGAATCTCTGTGTTGCCGTCAGCCCCACTGTCCTTTCGGGTAACCCAGAGTCTTTATTTTGCTTGGCACAGAGCAATTTTTTATTAATGTGGCAAACTTTAAGTGAAGGGCTGCTGTCCATTTTGTCATTGACAAATGCTTTAATTTATATGATGTCTATTGTTGTGCTGAAAAGTGGGTCTTAGTCACCTGAAAGGAAAGATATTCACATGGGTTTGAATTTCACCTGCAAAGCCCACCTTGGACTTTAATTTTCAAGTGCATGGCAATTTGATGTGTGGCAGTTCCCATGGCAATTCTGCTGCTTTGTGTCTCTCATCCAACAAAGTGCCATTTCCCCTGCTACAGCCCTACACTCCTCTAATTCCAACTCTCTGACTGTCAAACGCTTCTCTAAGCAGAGGGTGGGGGACAGGTATCTCTCCGCTGCTGGTGCCGCCCTTATGAACAGCCTCCCTGCCCCTCCCTGATTTGAGCTGGACTTCGTTAAGTTGCGGAAACTGCTCAAAACTCTGCTCTTCTCTACCTCTTTCCCTTCCTTGCTAATTACCCCACTGCTGCTGTGATGGGTGGCCTGATCCACATGAACCTCACAGGATCTCACGCCCTTCCTCCCAGTCATTACCAGCACACCCCGCACTGCATTGCCCTCAGGACCCTGCATGGTGGCTCCTCACACCACCCCTGAGAGCTGCCGGACTAGTACTTAGCCTGAGGTTCTCCTCCTGGCTCCTCTTAGCACTTGCCTCATGGGCCCTCCTCCAGCACTTGCCCACTCCTCTGCTTCCCTTTTCCACTCTCCATTTAGCCTTGTGGCACTTTGAAACACAATACTGTTGTATAAAGTGCCTTACAAATGATCAATAAAATAAAAATAAATAATTACAATGTATTTCACAGTAAGGCCTAAACTGGCCTTACAGTTCATTTTTTTTCTGGGCTGAAATTATCCCACATAAGAATGGCGAGCCATATGGGACTGAGAGCACATAAGCTAATGGAGAAATCTGACAAAGTAATGATATGTATGGAGTTGCAAGAGCAGTGATGGAAAAAGGTGGAAAATAGAAGGTAATCAAAAAGGTTATGAATAAAGTGTGTGAAGACAAAAGAAGAGAGGAAAGTGTATACTGATGGGTCTAAGGATCCTGACAGGAATAAAGTGGGAACATCCTATTATATTGAGGAGGATAGGGAGTACAAGGTAGCTAGGTTGGCAGATAATGTCTCAATTTCTACTGCATAATGGCTGTCAATTAGCATGTCTGTTAATGGGATTATGGTGATGCAGATTGCAAAAGTAGTGGTGTTTGTGGATTTAATGAGTGCTTCGCATATAAGACAGTGGCTAGAGAAGTGTGTGTGGGAGGGTTCATTGTAGAGTTGCCATGGATTCCTAGCTATAGCAGGATCTTCGGAAACAAACTTGTGGATAGGGGAGCAAATGAGGCAAGGAAAATAGACTTTATAGATACTGAGATCCCTCTAAATGTGGCTGAAAGCCAGGTGATAGTGAAAGGGATTAGGGAAAAATAGACGGAATGAAAGTAGGAAAGGAAGACACCTGTATGGGTTACAAAGAAAGGTTCAGCTCAGGGGATGTTTGTGGAATGCTGGGTTATCAAGAAGAGGGGAGACCATTCTGAGTAGGTTAAGAGGAGGGCATGCAGAGTTGCTAGGATGGAAATTTAAGATAGGTGGATCTACATCAGTGGACTTTAAATAATGTTGAAGGGCATGAAGAGTCGAACATTACCTGCTCTTTAAAAGAATATAGAGTTATTGAAAGCTAGAATAAGCAGTATTGAGATCAACGTGAGAAGTATAGCGGACATGCTAACAATAGACCTGGTGGCAGAGTGCAAGCACTGGAGGGTTATCCTTCATTACAATATAGATTTGGAGAAATTGGATGCGATCTAGGGGTTTATAATACATACTCAAATGAGAGGTGGAGACCTACATCATCTTTGAGGAAGGAAATCGATGGCTTTTAGTTGCATGGAGCCACCCAATAAGAAAGAAAGACCACAAACATGCAGCACACCAAACAACAAGCACTGAATATAGTGTGGGTGAACTACATCCCAAACATGTGGCATGCCAAACTACAAGCACTGAATATAGTGTGGATGACCTACATCCCAAACATGTGGCATGCCAAACTACCAGAGCTAAATATAGTATGGGTGAACTACATCCCAAAACATGTGGCATGCCAAACTACAAGCACTGAATATAGTGTGGGTGAACTACATCCCAAACATGTGGTATGCCAAACTACAAGCACTGAATATAGTGTGGGTGAACTACATCCCAAACATGTGGCATGCCAAACTACAAGCACTGAATATAGTGTGGGTGAACTACATCCCAAACATGTGGCATGCCAAACTACAAGCACTGAATATAGTGTGGGTGAACTACATCCCAAACATGTGGCATGCCAAACTACAAGCACTGAATATAGTGTGGGTGAACTACATCCCAAACATGTGGCATGCCAAACTACAAGCACTGAATATAGTGTGGGTGAACTACATCCCAAACATGTGGCATGCCAAACTACAAGCACTGAATATAGTGTGGATGACCTACATCCCAAACATGCAGCATGCCAAACTACCAGAGCTAAATATAGTATGGGTGAACTACATCCCAAAACATGTGGCATGCCAAACTACAAGCACTGAATATAGTGTGGGTGAACTACATCCCAAACATGTGGCATGCCAAACTACAAGCACTGGATATAGTGTGGATGACCTACATCCCAAACATGCAGCATGCCAAACTACCAGAGCTAAATATAGTATGGGTGAACTACATCCCAAAACATATCTTTTGACAATGATTTATTCTGAATTATATCAGCACAGGTTATTTATATTTACCAGGTTCAAAGAAATACCACCTCTGTCTCGTTTTGCTTCTTCAATCTCCACAATAGAATGAATTGAATTGTATTTCGAAGAGTGCACATGGACAAGCACATCTAATCTATTTGCTTAAGAAATTGACTTTGAACAAGAAACCTGTGGGCAAGTCGATATACAGCGTAATTAAACAATTGGTAAGCAACTTAATTTATCCTAACCTACATATGACAAATGTTATCGATACACTCAGGCGCAAGCTCGTAACCCTTTCTCCCTTTACTTTTTTCTCCTTCAATTCTCATAACACTAATAGTTTGTAGGTTCTTTGAAGAAGCAACAATGGGCAAAAGTAGCTCATCTATTCTGTTAGGAAATTACCCATAAGAGATCTTTTACTTTGATGAGGCAATTACAAATATTTTGTGCATATACGGCGTAAGCATGAATTGCAGCAAACCTAATTTTCTTTTATATTTTCGTTTGATTTAAAGGATGAAATCTTAACCACTGTCACGAAGAAGGTGATCTAGAATATAGGGTGATCTAGAACATACTGTCACTCCAAATGTGTATACAGTCCGAATATTTGCACAGCGACACCATACTTGTCCCCCTTTTTCATTGATTTCTTTTCTTTTTCTTCTAATAATGATATACAGTTTAATTGCTAAGTGTGACATATGGTGTGGCTAGCTGCCATAACGATAAGCTGTCAGCCGAGCCAGTCACCTGTTTCTTGGAAATAAAACGAGTTTATATGTTTTTAAAAACGTGTTCTCCTACAGCATATTACTATAATAGTTTGCATTTACTAAAATGTGCATGATCCGAGTCTGCACCATGGCAACTATGGTGTATGTTGTGCCATATTAAAGCAATGACTGCATTATGATCAGTTAGCAAAAAATACCATTTATGTATTTGTACTAACACACGTTGGCCTTCTTTTGTCCAATGTTTGACATTTTTGAAGTTCTGTGGGCAATGAAATAGCTGGCTTTTTGATTCATATGACCTGTCATGCAAGTGAACATGCACACTACAATCGATAAGATCTAGTGCTCGAAGCACGTGCTGGCAGGGCAGTAAAATCGCTGTGGACAATATCGTGCCATATTCCTTCTCCTTTTGAGAATAAGTGGCATGTAAAGGTCTCTGACGGGTGCCCCTTGACAGTCATTCCGCTGTTAGTGCTTCTGGCACTTTCCATTGGATGCCATCAAGTGAGCATAAGGGAAATTGACAGTTTGTGCGCGAGAACGTGCAGCCACGGATACCATCATGAACAGTTAGCGCAGGCGCAGAATTCAGGCTCCTTTACTCTAATCCTTGCGTTAAACTAGCGCAAGGCACGCGCTGCCCGGCCTCGGCCTGAGCCTCAGACGGTTTCAGCCATTTATGCTGGATTTGGGCCGACCCTCCTTGCCTTCATAGCAGACTTCCCCCACACCCCTGCAAGAGCCGCAGAGCCGAAGCTTTTCTTTGGTAGGAAATAAAAGTGTAAGCATTTTAGAGGGTGTGAACTCGAACGATCGTGATGGCCTGGAACTAAACTTTGAGTCAATGCCGGGTCTCTGGGAGCATGTTCAGCTCGACTGTCATCCTGTTTCATTCGCACCTCATTCTTTAAAATGTTGCTTACATGTAAAAGGTTACTCATTTTCTTTATGACGGTGGTGCATGCAATATGTTTGGAAGGGCCTGGACAAAAAGTGACGATGACGCAATCATTTATAGGATTTTCATAGAAACTGCTGTATATTAAAAAAAAATTGCTTGGTGTACTTTGTTGTTATTATCTACTATTATTGTAATGCTATTGCTGGTCGACCAAGCAAAATTAGAATATGGAACATTAATCATGTGTTCAATTATACCCACTGTTTGAGACACAGGTTTGGTCTATGGCCAGATTAGGTGAATCAGCATGTTATTACGGAATAAGAAACGTGTACATGATTTTAGTAAATAGAAATAGCGCTTATAAATTCCACGGGAACCGTCGTAAAGTAATTACAAAATTGCAGCACAAAATAATTTAGTCCTAGCAGTTTATCAATCCTTTGAGTGCCATCTAGTGGATGACTTTAATATCGCATCACCGACTTAACCTGAATGTTTAAAGATGGGGGCGGCTGTTACATTTATTTTCATTCTATCAATGTACCTTACCTCCTATGACATTTTCAATCAAAAAACTAAAAAATCTCCAATCTAGGCATAGCTATTTGTTTTCCAAGGCTACATATAATGTGCACGCGTGCGTCTGCTACAAGCAGGCTGGGGCATGGCTTGCAATAGTAGGACACTTGATAATTTATTTTCAACACGTTACTTACTTCTAATGATAACTGATCACCTGTGCGAGTCCGAGCTGGTCCACTGTTCACATTTGAATTAAAAATGCATTAGAATAATGAAAAGGGAGCAGGTAGTCTGCACAAATTGAACGAGTGCCGCATACTTTTACATGCATTTAGAAGAATGGCGACAGGTTTCAAATTGTTACTTTCCTAAAACACCCTATGTAAGTTTAACACCAACATAACCAAAGCATACAGTAGGACGAATAAGATTGTAAAATTTGGCCTTGGCAA
The DNA here is from genome assembly GCF_040938575.1 of Ambystoma mexicanum. Classification (NCBI taxonomy): domain Eukaryota; kingdom Metazoa; phylum Chordata; class Amphibia; order Caudata; family Ambystomatidae; genus Ambystoma; species Ambystoma mexicanum. The sequence continues at coordinate 1,176,364,707 of NC_090925.1, forward strand.
TCGGATGTTTTGGCACCCATGAGCATAAACTACAGTTAAGATGGCTGCCGCCACCATAAATAACCACACAAAACGCAGATTCTATGTCAAGACCTGGTGGCTCGGATTATGCTTTACTCTCACCTTTACTTCTCGAGCGGCATCATTAACAATAAACAATGTTATTTATTTATACGTTTTTAGTTCATAGAACTTTACACGTACATTTTTAATTACACACACATATGCACATAGTAAAATTGCTTCAAAGTTTCTTAATATACATTCGAATTTCCAGAGCCACAGTTTTTATAAAACAGAGCAAGTCAAGCTGCATAGCTAAAATGTCCAAGTACAGACAGTTCCATAAATTTCATTCGTAAACCTTAAAATTAATTCAAAAAAGTTCTAAATCAGTTCATGATATTTGTGCAATTGAGCCAGGCAGAGATAACAGACAGAGGGACATAAACATTGACATATACAAACACACTGCCCTAAGATCTTCAGAATAATTCTAAAAATTAAAAATCGAGTAACTTTGTACACTCTTATTGTTTATTTGCTTTAATTGCGTTGCAATTTTTACAAAGAAAAAAAATGAATCCCTTTCCCAGGTAACTCCTTCCTTAATACACTTTATCCGTTAATATGAGACAAGGACGAAGATAGGAGAAACACAACATCAAAGTGCAAGACCTGTTAATTTTCTATTAATGTCTTACTGCTCAGTTTCCAAGCGAGAAAACCTTCCTTATAAAAGATACTACTGTAATAGTCCAAGCTGTGTTCTCACCGTTGATCAAGGCTGACCAACAGGACTCGTCGTCCATTGTACTAAATGTTTCCATCAATGGTTTAAGAAAAAAGTCACGCTCTGTGGTCAGATCACCACAGGCCGTAATTACGTGCTTAATTGTCTCCACTTCATCAGGGCTACAGATATTGGAGGAACTAAGGCCCCCGAATTCCCATAACCTCATTTGACATAATCAGGTTGAGACGTATTCTCGTGAAGGTATCTCTAAAAGTTCTATTGAGGAACTTCAAGAGATAAGCATGTGCCTGATTTAACTTCCTGGCGTTAGGCGGCAGGTCTCCCACAAGCTGGTAAGCCCCTGCGTTCTCCTCAGTGTTGATCGAGTCTAGTTCCATGCGTTTTCTTTTAACTTTCATGGGTTTTGTCATCAAGACCTTCTCGTTACAAACTAGTTCTTTCTGTTTCTTCCTGGCTTTGTTGGCCCAGTTTGTTAGCAAAGATGATGAAGCGGTCGCCATTTCTCGAGCTTCAGGATCATCAGACTAGTTGGTAGTAGCACTTTACGTCACAGAGCCAGCCCTTTCCATTCTATTGATGTCTCCTGCAACGGGAGGCCTAGTTCTTTTCTAATTATTGAGATCGGTAATGCGTTTGGCAAATTCAGGATTTTTTCCCATATCAAGCCGTCAAGTTTTGGCCATAGGCTCTTCGGAATCTGGGGAAATGCCTCCATGCCATATTTGAGAGTGGGCGCGGCCTTGCCTTTATAGAACTTAATGACAGCCAAAGGCGAGAACCAGCCATATTTGTTGTCCATAAGTTTTGCCTGTATTGCCAATGTTTTTGCTTTTGTTGACAATGCTTCCTGCAGTGGAGTTTGTACTTTGCTGTTAATAGTAACTCCCAGGTGTTTGAATGTTTCTACCTTTTCAATTCTGTTTGGACCCAGAGTCCATTCAAAAGGTTCTTTCTTCAGATTTCCTGGTTGAAAAGACAGTATTTTCTTTTTCTCTTGGTTTATTTCCAACCGATTCAAGTTTACATATCTCTGTAAACTATCCAACTGCCTTTGCAGTCCTATATTGCTCTGGTCGATCAGTATAGGATTGTCTGCATAAAGCAGTCTAGTAACCTTCACATCACCGATTGTAGGTGGAAACAATCTCAACTGGGGCTCAAATTGTTGGATGTCGAAGATAAAGAAGTTGTAAATCGCAGGGGCCAAAGGGCACCCCTGCTTTACTCCTTGTGAAGTTGGAACTGCTGCAGACAAAAGGCCTGCTCGATTTAAGTGGACTCTTATGTGGGTGTCTTTATGGAGGGCATTTAGAGGGTCCATTACTTCGGTCGGGCAATCCCTTTTCTCTAATTTGCCCACAAGAAGTTGCGTTCCACCTGATCGAAGGCCTGGACAAGGTCTACAAATGCGATGAAAATCTTTCCTTTGCCATGGTGGTAATTATCTTTCAAGATGTTGAGTATGATGATGTTTGGTGCGGTTCCTAGCGATTTTACAAATCCCGCTTGAAGTGGATCAATTGATTCAGACACCTTGGTCCATGCGAGGAACTTCTCCAATAAGAAGGACCCACAAATCTTACCTATCACGTCTAAGAACGCAATAGGTCTATAGTTTCAAGGGTCGTCCTTAGCCCCCCTTTTAAAAATGGGGACTATTGTTGCAGATTTCCACGATTCTGGTACTGCCCTTTGTTGGGATACATTTTTAAATACTGCGTGTATAAAAGCAGACCATTCTTCAGGGTTTTCCTTCAGTATCATGTTGGCAAGGCCGTCAGGCCCAGGTGCTCTTGATGGATTGAGTTTATGAATCTTTTCCATGATATCATCCTCGTTGTACTGAAGTGGCCAAGCCTTCCCTTTGTGTGAGATTTCTGCAATTTCAGCTGTTGGTAGCGACCCTCGATACAGTTCTGTATAATGAGTGTTCCAAGTTGATTCACTCACATGATTAAGTTGAGTGTCATCGGTGTTAGTTGATGGTTGTTTAATAAGTGACCAAAGATGTTAGATTTTTTCCACTTAATTCCCTCAACATGTCCTCTGAATCCTGTTGGATCAAGGTGTGTCTTCTTGCAATGATCCAGGATTTGTAATATTTACATACTTTTGCTACATGTACCTTAACATGTTCATCAGTAGAGAAAGCTGCTCTTCGCTTTATTAACCTCATTTGTCTCCTTTGCTCTTGCAGGATCGGGTCATATGTATGGCAACATGCCTTTTTGGCCTTGGGGTTCGATGAATTGTTGCTCTTATACTGATACAGCAGGGGGCTGTATCCCACCTAGTCCGATGTGAGGTCAGTCCCCTCCATGCCTTTCATATATTTCCTTGTTAAATTTGTTATGTCATTCGGTTTATCTTCAGGTGGTTCCCCCCTTTATTCACCTCCACTTCCGTATTCATGAATTGGGCGAGTGGTTTTAAATCCCCGATCATCACTGCACAGCGGAGGTTATGGTCACTATTCACAGTTCTTATTACTTCAAATCTTGGGGTTATCCATAAGTGTTCACTTGAGACAAACATGTAGTCTAAGTCAGCCGACTGCTCTCCTCTTTCCCAGGTTGGGATCCGGTTACTGGTGCATATCCCAAGACTTCATTGTTTTTACCCACAGGTTTCCTCTCTTGGTCGCCAAAGGGTTAAGCTCTTTCTTTTTCCCATTTATAAGGGAGGTCAGACATACAGCATTCAAATCTCTGCAGATCACTATGTATGTCACATTGAAATTTTCCCAAATATCTTCCATGATGCTATTAATTTTCTACAGATATTTGAGCTGGCCTTGGGGTCCAATAGCAAGTTATATGAGTTATTGTGAGTCGCATAATAATGGATACTGGCAGTAGCTTTCACTTGCGTTCAGGGCTCGCTTTATGTCAGAACATCGATGATGTTAGCTTACTCTTCTCATGGAACACTAGGGGACACGCCCATATATTTGAACCTGATGGTCTTATCTAAATTCTTGAACACTTATCGATTATTGCCTTGCAGGAGACCTGGTGTTAGGACAATATTCAATTAAATGGTCATGTTACAGTACAATCTATTGCAGAAAAGGGGATGAAAGGAAGGCCCAAAGGTGGGCTGATGATTAGTGTTCATTCCCCATGGTATGTGACTGAGCTGGACATTTTTACCTCTTATGTGCTATCTGCTATGTTATCATGTCAGCGAGTGTCTATACTATTGTTAAATGTTTATGACCCTCCTAACATGGCAGCGACAAAGGGAAATGTCAAGGTAGTCGAGCAAATGCTTAAGCTGTATGGACACAAATACCCCATATGGATTGTGGGGGATTTAAATGCTCAAATTGCTATGAGTGGTAGTGAGTGCTCTGAATCTTTCACGCATTTGTCATCTCCGCTCTCTAAATGTGATACCAACAAACAAGGGGTTGTATGGGGAACAGTCTTGTCCAAGTACAACCTTTACATTCTGAATGAACATACTAAGAGTGATGTGTCCCGGGCACATACTCTGGTTGATTGGCACTCTGCATCCACAATTGACTATGTCATTGCCAACACTGGTGGTATGGAGTATATTATTGATATGGAAACTTTTAATTACGAGGAGAGCGATCACTTTCCTCAGTGTGTCCTACTGACTTTTCCCGTTGATGTTAATGTCACTGTGGTACACAACATGAATGGTCAGATCTTTGTCAATGATGGTGGTAACAGTATTATCTGGCACCAATCTAACTTAGAGAAAGCTAATCGGTTGGCTAAGGAAATACTACATGAATATATATTGGAGGATGTACTAATGATAATAGTAGTCCCATAGGAATAATTACTCAGTTTAGCAATATGTTAGAAAGGATTAGTCAATCTGTGCAGGAACGTCGAGTTCATAAATCTACCATAGAAAAAACGAACACAGTTTATTATAGCAAAGGTAATGATAAATGTATTAGTAAGGCGAAGAAAATGATGCAAAAGGAAATTACTGATGCCACGGTTTGCGGCCCTTGTGGCTTTTATTCTAAGGCGGTTGTTGAAAAGGTTAAACACATCAAAATATCCTATAGAACCTGGCTCTGCAATCATTTGTTTAGCTGCGAGGCGGAGCGCTGGACGAAAATTGCATTGCTGGCCCAGTCGCGAAACTCATCAGGAATATGGCGAGTGATTCATAGCTCCAAAAAAAGGGAGATAGGTATGAACTGCATCACAGAAGAGGTGTGGACCTCCCATATAAGTGCTACACTGGGATGTAAAGAAAATACGAGTAACACTTTCACTTCGCCTTCGAATAGTTGGTGTTGTAAGGCCACAATACAAGATATTATTGATATCATCGCGTGCCTAAACAACTCTAAGGCCGCTGGGCCAGATGGCGTGTGCAACAATCTAATAAAACTTGCTCAGGACCTTCGGGCTACTGCCTTACATATCTTGTTTAATGTGATCGTTGTGACGGATCGTATACCAGACTCATGGAAAGTTAACCATATCCTTACTATATACAAAAAAGGAGCATGGGATAAGCCCAGCAATTTTAGAAGGTGCCATCAAAGATATTTGCTAGAGTCCTGCTAATAGAGCTTAACAAATGGATTCATCTAAATTCCATCTTGCCGCCAAATCAAATCATTTTTTAGAAAAAAGGCAAGTACTGTCCATAACTCAGTGCTGTTGATATCATGGATAGAATATGCATGGAAAAGGAGAGAGTCGAGCGTCTGCTGTGCTTTCATTGGGCCTCATTACGAGTTTGGAGTTAGCCATGCCATTTTTAGCGGCATGGCTACCTCCAAACTCTGGTCCGGGTCCTGCAAAATGGGATTTACCGGGCCAATCCGACATTTGGGGGCCCGGTAAGTCCCATTCGGGGGACCAGGACCCGGTACGTCCCCATTCCCATTTGAGCCCCCATCAGGCTCAATGAAAATGGGGAGGATGCTAACAATGGACCTGTTAATGACGGGTCCGTTGTTTGCATCCTGTTCTGCTAGCGGGTGCCGTTGTGCACGTCTGGTCTGGCCAGGTGTACAGAGCGGGACCCGCTCCAGAACTCGTAATGTGGCAGGTAGGTATGAACGGTGCCAGTGCCTTACCGGCACCGTTCATACCCTGGCCGCCACAGTCGTAATGAGGCCCATTGACTTCCCGGCAGCGTTTGACTCTCTCCTGAGAAACCGATTATGGAAAAAGTTGAGTGCATGGAATATTCCATTAGGGCTTTAAAAAATGTTAATGTTGCTTTATACTGATACCTCAGTTCGTATTAGACTCGATGCTAAGGGCAAACTGTCACGCTTGATCCCTACCTGCTGTGGTGTAAAACAGGGGTGCAAAAGAGTCCTATAATGAACGCATCGAACTAGCCCAATCCAACACTAAGGAGCTTTTCAAAATCCTTAAGGAACTAGAATCTCCAGCCACCCCACCAGACACATGTCCCAAAGACAGTACCTGGTGTGCCAACATTCAAAAAGCCTGCGGGGCAAGATTGCTACCCTCCAAACTAAAATTATTGAGAAAAAAAACAGCCTGCAGTCTAATCGTTCATACAACATTACCAAGGAGAACCCCAACACTAACACTGAATCTTTGCAACCATTTTGCTTTTCACCTCTCTCCGTCTTGGAAGTTCAACACATCAACACCCTCAAACCCTCCAACTGTCAGGGGGACCTCTGCCCTGCCACTATCATTAAGGAGGCCTCACATAACCTAGCCCCCTTCATCACTACCCTTATAAACACGTCATTCAGTTCTGGGATCGTCCCTAACAACCTCAAGGATGCTTGGGTCATTTCTCTCCTAAAAAAAACCCACCTTGGATGCCAACAAACCCACTAACTACCGGCCGATCACCACAGTCCCTTTTCTTCTCAAAATCCTTGACCGTGCAGAATACCTCCAGATCCAAGAGTACTTGGAAACTAATGATCTCTTAGGACTAAGGCAATCTGGCTTACGACCATGCTATGGCACCGAAACCGCCCTTCTGGACCTCAAAACCCAGATTGAGGACTTAAAGGACAAGGGCAAACTTGCCCTATTACTCCTTCTAGATCTCTCTGCGGCTTTTGATATAGTAAACCACCAAATCCTATGCCGTCACCTGAAAACTGCTGCCCACTTCTCGGACAAAGCTACTGCCTGGATTACATCATTCCTTGACAATAGATCTATGAGGGTCTTCTCTCCCACTTCCACCGCTGCACCCTCTCCTGTCACCTGTTGCGTCCCCCAAGGATCATGTGTTTCCCCTACACTCTACAATGTTTTCACAAAACCTCTCTTTGACATCTTGGATCTACTGGGCGTCATGTATACTAACTACGCTGACGATACCCAAATACTTATCCCCATCACAGGAGACCACAAAATTGACTTCCTAGCCATCAATGCCATTTACCAAGTCATCCAAGCCTGGATGGCTCAGTATGAACTGTGCTTAAACGACGAAAAGACAGAGCTTCTCATCCTTGGCTCACACCAAAGACTAAGTAAACTTGACCCAGCGTTTAAATCCTTCACTATTGATGGCAACACCATCAATGTTGCTAAAGACACCAAAACACTTGGCATCTACATTGACTCCACACTCTCTCTATCCAGACAAACCAATGCAGTCTCCTCTGCAGCAGCTTACACATGTAAGCTCATCACAGCATGCCGCCCCTTCCTCTCACCAGCCAACTGCATCACACTTGCCAGGACTCTGGTCCTCTCCAAAATTGATTACTGTAACGCACGTTATCTGGGTACCAACCTATGCAATCTAAAAAAAACTACAAATCATCCAAAATAATGCAATTAGAGCGGCCCTCAACCTCCCTAGGAACCTGCACATCTCAGATTCCAGACGGAACCTCCATTGGCTTTCAGTTTCCCAAAGAGTCTCTCTTAAAGCATTGGCGCTTACACACAAAAGCTTTGTCAACCAAGCCCCCAGCTACTTAGCCTGCAGATTTTCTCATCACACCACTTCCAGACCACTCAGAAGTGCCCAAACTAACTGCCTTGATATCTCACGTTTCAACCTACAAAGATCCGGTGGACGTAGCTTCCCAGTCTTAGCAGCCAAGCTATGGAACTCGCCGCCTAACCCCCTGAGAGCTGAACCCTCATTCCCACTCTTCAAACGCAAAGCCAAAGCCTGGCTGTCCACCCACGACCTACCTTGACCCTACCTTAGAGTCAGTAGCTACTGCATCTACTGCCCACTGTCTTAAACCTGCCTATCCCACACCTGTATATTCACTGCATCACTTGTATATATCTGTATTTTTAAGTCATATGTTTATGTATTTGTCTGTATATATAATGCCTTGACCTTGCTATTATTATGCCTGTAACCAAGTGATGCGCCCGATTGCCCTTGGGCCTGGTGCGCTATATTAATAAAATAAATACTAAATACTAAATGGTCACAGCAACCCTTTTTAATTTGTATCTCGCTGACATGAATCAAGCCTTTTCATTAGCAGTGACTTATACCATCAAAGTTGGAAATGCCTTTATAGGATGGCTAGCTTACGCCGATGACCTGGTGTTGCTCGATTACACCCCAGCAGGTTTACAGGAAATGTTATCTGCTCTTGCCGACTAATCCGGTGAGAATGGTCTTACATCAATATTGGTAAAAGTAAAATTATGACCTTCTCCAGCAAGAAATCTAATCCTTGTAATAGAAAATGGCTTCTGAAAAGTGAGAAATTGGAACAGGTGCAGCAATAGAACTATCTGGGAGTGTTAATAGACAATCAACTGAGATGGGATAGTCAGTGGTAGAGTATACAGAAGAAATATAGCATATCGGCGAGCGCGATCAGCACTTTTATTGGCCGTAACATTGGTTACTCGATCAGCACTGTTTTGTTGTTGTACACAGATAAAATTTGTGCGATACTTATGTATGCCATCGTGGTTTGGGGGCAATACATCAAAGAGATAAAGAGGTTTAAAGCCAAAATATTGCATGATCATCTGAGGGTGTCACAATATACTCCTATAGAATATCTTTAGTTGGAGTTCGATGTGAAATGCATCGAATATGAGTTAATCAGAAGATTAGTAATATGTTATTATAACCTTAGCAACTTAGGAAATTGTACTTTTGTGCTACCTTTCATTGTGGCTTTTTCTCAGTTGGAAAGATGTCATGAAATAGGGACATTGGGCAAAATATTAATTGTCAATCGGACATGGTGGGAACGGCATGTCCATCACACAATGTTCTCTGGGGGTTGCAACTTTAAAGGTTGGTTAAGAAAGAATATGTCAGCACTAGGGTATGAATGTAGTGTTACCGAACTAGCAACTAAATCCCATAGTAGTCCTTTTTTCTTATATTTCCATGACCGTGTCTTGAAACCACAATATATCTATGCTTTTCCTAGCCCTAAAATAGTTTGCAACTATCCGTTGATGAAGTTCAACATTAGTGAAGCATTGGAAACTAAAGATGAGCAACTAGGTTTGTCGAGAGCAATGCATATGTGCCGCTCATGCGGAAATGACACAGTGGAATCCCTGGTACATTTGATGATGCAATGTGAATGCCTTTCAGATTTTCGAAATAGGTTTCTAAAATCATTTGACAACAAGATAGACACAAGTAATCCTTCTAATATATGGCAACTTTTTATGAATGTCAATGATTGCAATTTTATATATTTTATGGTACTATTTTATTTACGAATTGTTTAAAGATTGTAAATAGTGTTGTAATTAATTTTTTATTTTAGGAGTTTTTAATTGTTTCATTCAATCATTGAAAGTGTATTATTGTCGAGCCAAACCTGATTAGACTTAAATTGACACTGCAATGTCAGAGGAATTAAAGTTGTGATGCTTCGAGGATGATGAATATTAAGTAATATTGCTCTTAATTATTGCAGCATGTGATATGGCTTATAATCAGGTACGTAGATATTGAATTATAATTCAAAAGGGTATTGTTGTTTTTGTATGTTTTGTAATGTTGTATATACAAAGCCTGTATGGCTATTAAGTATATTAATAAACTGAAACTGAATAGCAAGTTATGATGACCATGTTCTCTGTGTTACCCCACAAGCCTGGCCTGGAGCATGTATCCAGTTCACTAAGACCGCTAGGCAGTACAAATCTGAGAACAAGGTTTTCAATGCATACAGCCCCGAACCCGCTTTTAGGGCTATCAACAGGCCTGAGAACAGACGCCCTTATCTCCTCTCGCAGCCAGAGCTGTGAGCATGTCGTAACCGTCAAGGAGTGGTGCATTCAACTGCCAAGTTTCTTGCAGGCATAATAAGTCGTATGAACCAAGATTGACATCGCTAGGTCTTGTCAAGTGGTAAAACCCTCTGGTGTTCCAAGATGCCATTTTCAGTTCTTGATTACTGTTCGCTTTCAGGGCTAAAGGCTTCTCTAAGGTCACCTTGTTCTTGTCCTGTGTTAGCCGTGGTGGCTATTCTTTTTGCCTTACCAAGGCTTTTGCCACCCAAGACCAATCATCCTCCTTTTGTGATTGCAGATCCTTCTCATCTGTCTTGGATAGACACACCTTTCTGTTATCCATATCAAAAATGTAATCTTTATGGAGATTTTTGGTCCCAATGGCTTCCTAGCCACACCCAATGGTTCCAGAAATGGTTTGGGCATAGGTGATATAGTTGGTGAGCTTTCTATTGGTGGTACAGGTGTCTGGTTCACACTAACATCCCTTTCATTTTCCGAATCAGAAATTCTTTCTTTGTTGGATGACAGCCTTTTTGGCTCTGGATGTTTAACTGGCGTTAGGTCAAATCCAAGAATGCAGAGGTTTTCCATGGAGTCGGTCAGCGTTCTTTTCACAAACGATGAGGAGATATGTAGGAAAATAATGTCGGTACAATGTTTAATTCCAAATTCTACTACCTTTAAGGCAGATGTAAGTTCGGTAAACAGTGGAATATTTGCCTCACTTTTTTTTTGTTAAGTATCAGTTTTTCACTCTTCCCCAACAGTCTTTCAAGTTCGAATGTTCTCTCACTCCTTTGAATGTTTCTCTGAGAATTCTGACGTTTATGACCTAAGTCACCACTCTGCTCCTTTGGGGACTTGGGGTTTCTTTTCTCTTTCATTTTGTTCTCCTCGTACCAATCGCTGTACTTAACTCTCTTGTTGGTCACTCCTGTTCCCATTCTCTGATTTGTGGTGGCATGACTGCTATCCCTTTGTTTCTTATGGTCTTTTTCTTTACTCTTGTTGTTATTAAGATACATTTGTTTGGATCTGTCATGAGGAGTCAGGGGTGACACCCTTGAGGGGCTCAGTCAGACATTCCTTCCAATTCTGTTCCTTTTTTCTGATAAAGTCAGGAAACTGTGACGCGGCAAGCTCGTCTTCTTTGCCGAACTGCCAGATTTTTCCCCTCTTTGAGATAAGCTCGTAGTGGGCTCTCCTTTTTTCTTTGGTGGAATTTCCGATTCCGAATTTTCAACCGAATACACTGACAGATCCATCAGGTAGATTGATTCCTCCACCTCAGTGATTACTAATCGAGTAGTAGGGGTTACAGAACCAGTTTTCTTTTTTCCTTCCATTGTAGATATTTTGTGATCCCGGTTAGGTCTGACTTTGTCCGTTTGGGCTGGATTTCTTGTTTCGATCTTTTGGTTGTCAAGCAAAGTCTCAACTTCTGGCTCTCGTTTCTTATTTAAATTTTCCTGTACTAGCCGAGCATTCATTTTCTCAAAGATCAGATAATCTTTGCTTCCGCCATCCCAATGGGTATTTGCAGGGATAGACTCTCTTAAGTTGATTGACAACGCTTTGTCTCTTGTTATTCCTGTTGGTTTTAAGAGTACACATTCGTTAACTTCCCTGTTTTTACTTAATTCTGGTTGACAGACCAAGGTCGGCCCCAATGATTTATTTTTTCCTTTTGGGAAGTTGATTCATTTCTTTTTTGTATTTCAGAAGTCAAATCAATGTGAGCATTTGAAAAAGAATGTCCAGCCATGGCTGAGACCTTTCCTCTGTTGTTGTTTCTGTTATGGTCTGGCATCCTGTTTCCCTTCTGTTTTGAAAAAGTTTTTCTGGGGGGGGGGGTGGGTTGTTTTCCCAAAGCTGTCACAAAACCCTCGAAAAAAAATAATTTAGTATGAATCATAGCTATTAAAGCTGTGTTATCTTTCATTGTATCATTCAAAGATTCATATCACTTAGAGAATGGTGCCAGAGCAATCGTTACAGTAGACATTATTGAGAGCAAATCATGTTTCTTTGATTGGTCGTTGGTTCTAACATCCTGAGAGTCATCCAGTCTTTTGTCTCTTGACCTTGGCATGTTAATGGGGATTTCTTGGGTATCACAGTTTAGGCCCATTTGAGAAGTACGGCCAGTGTCCCTATGTTGCCGTCTGGGTGTGGCTGATTCCAGTGGTCGAGACGAAGGGTGTGTGGGCCCTCCCGTTTCTGAACATCTTTCAGTGGTTTAGTTGTTCGGGGTTGGAGGAGGAGATTACCACCAGTCTTTGCGATGCCTTCAGGGGAAAGGGATCCAGATACCCAGTGCCTTGACCCCTCTTTAGATGAGATTGGAGTTATGTTAATAGGTTGTTGGAGAAAGTTCTACTTCATTCCTATAGGCGTCCCTAAGAACGGCTCAATTATGATCTTAGACCTGGCTCTGTTATGGAAGTTACCCCCTCCCAGACCAGTTATTAGGGTCCAAATAGCCCTATTCCTCTGGCTAAATTCCTCCGGCCTGTTTCCACAATTGGGTGAACTCTTGTTCGCACTGGCCGACTCTTGTCCTGAGTCGTGGTGTGAACAGACATTCTTTGTTATGGGTGATTTACGGTGCTCTAGATCTTGTTTCTCCGGTCTTCGTTTGTTCTGGTTGTCACTTGGTGGTTGTAGGTCCAAGTCCGATGTTCTTCCATTGAGCTCCGTCACCAGTGTTTTCCAGGTGTACCGTTTGTTGGAGGACTATTATTATCCGGTCCACTCACCATCGCCAGTGGAATGCAAGCCTCGCCATCCAAGGCATCACCCGCCCCCTCTAAAAGTTCAGTATCTGAGATTTCATGAGGCGAGTCTATAAATGCCTCACCCATTTGAGTCTTTTGTTTTATAAATAGTCCCTCAGACATTCAGAGAAAAGGGGGCCCTTTGGTTTGATTTTCCGATAAATTCTACTTTGCCCAAATTTGTCAGTATATGTCCTTTAGATTTCTTTAGCCCTTTAGGGCCCCCTGCTTTAGTACTCACTCTAGGCAGTTTTTTCCTCTTGAAGTTTGGGGGTTTAATAACAGGCACTGGATATCGTGGGGCTAAAGTTGGTGTCAATTCCATAGGAGTGCCACAACGGCGTCTGAAAACAATTCAACAATGCCCACAGGGCAGAAGCCCTTGTTAGAAATATCAGAAACAGTGGGGCCCACCTCTGATGACTCTGCTTCATTCCACTTCACCAGGGGCATATCTAATACTTGTCTGGGCTCCCCATCAGTATTTACACAATCATTATTTTCAATCAGATCCATAAGTGGATCCCGGACTGGAAACTTTCCTGCACTGTCTGGTATTTCACTCGTTGTCGTTAAATTGTTTGTTGTTGATAGACAGCATGTATTTGAGCAGTCACGCGCACAACAGAGTTCGTGACTGTATTTACATTGCTGTTTGTAGCAATTTCACAGCCAGTCAAGAGGGTTCTCTCCTTTAAATGTGGGCTGGTCCAGTTGCTCGTTGATGTTGGTGTTGGTATTGGACTGACTTTTATTTGCTGGTAGCCATCCGATGAAAATCCCCCGTCCGTTGCCTGGTCAGGTGAACCTGACCCCCCCTCCAATTCAAGCCGGAGGCTCACATTGCCATTGGTGCTGTCCGTTGGTTCAACCAGCGGCACCGCCCTGCCGTGCTCTCCCTCCTCAGCGCTGCAGGCGTGCCGAGTCTCAGGTTGCAGAGACGTCAGGGACACCGACGGACTGTTGCCACTCCCCACAGCTCCTCGTAAGTGCATCTCAAGGTGTTGCACACAGTTTGCTAGAGGGGAGGGTATGGTCCGGCAGGGATTTGGGGGTGGTGTTACTTTCAAAAAATTAGGTCGCTTAGCTTCCACTGACGTCTTCCCGATCTTCTCTGACAGTGACGGTAGATCAAATACACTTGTGTTAGCCTTCTTCGAGTCGCACTCTCTCTTTTGGTCGGGGCGACTGGAGCGTTCTCTCCCAGTTTTCCCATTTAATCAGGTGCTCCACAAACCCATTCCGGACATAATCTGAATCAGTGATTATGACCAATTTGTGGAGATGGTGTTGCACAGCAGTGAGGATGGCCTGATGTACCACCATCAACCCTGCCACCTGACTACATCCGGGAACGATCTTGTACACAGCAGAGGGCTCCAGGGCATCATTCACCTAGGCATTCCCAACGCCAGCCACTAGTTCCTTTTCCCTGTGGTGTCTTCCTCATAGACTTTGTGGGAAGGCAGGTATGCCTCCATGTTGTCATTGGTTTTCGAGACAGTTTTCTTGAGCACAATCATGCAAGTCAGCCAAACCTTGCGCGAGGGGACTCTTCTTGTTTTGGCCGTATCTGGCCTCAACAGGAAAGCCTTGCATGGACAGAATCCAGAAAATAATTCTGGAATTACTCACGTTCCCTGCCCAGATTCGGTCGCTTTGAAGATACTGCAAGGGCTGGTGAGGAGTTTGAACAATTATGTGTTTTCCCCTGGATAAACAAGCGGTCATTTTTCAATGCCCACACTGTTGCCAGGAGTGCCTTTTCACAATCATTGAATTTTCCCTCCACAGAGGACAAGTCTTGCTTGCATATGAGATGACTGTTTACTGTGTTGTGCTTTTGATATAATACTGCGGTTAAGCAAGCATTTGAGAACCCCGTCTCCAAGAATAACTCATTGTTTTTGATGGGTTAAGCCAAACAAGGCGCTTGTGAAAGGCTTCTCTGCAGTTTGAGCCCAGCCTTTAGTAAATGGACCAAGGGTCTTGTGACCTCTGCATAATCCTCTTTGAACTTCCTACTATAATTAGTAAGTCCAAGAAGGCTTCTAAGTTGGTTGTATACAAATTGTTCGTTTTACAACTGTTCGAATTACAATTGACCTTTTCGAAATGTACCGAATTGTGAAGGTCAATTGTAACATATATGTGGGGGGAAACCCCCCACAACCCCCCCACCCAACGCCAAACCCCCCAAAACCCATATATATATATATATATATATATATATATATATATATGGTCAATTGTGAAAAGGTCAATTGTGACCCTTTACATTCGGTCAATTGTTCATTCGAACAATTGTAAACAAACAATTTGGGTAATACCTCTAAGTTCATGGTATTTTCATTTCAGCAATGCTTCCACCTTTTTCGCCTGAGCACTAAGACCCTCAGGGGTGATTTCATGCACTAGGAAGTTCACACGGGTCTTACACCAATGCACCTTCTGGAAGGACAGTTTCACTCCAGCTTCCTTCAACTGGGTCAGAACATAGCGTGTTTCAGCTATGTGTTCCTCCACAGTTGAGCTTTTGATTAGAACATCATCTACATAGGCCAGGTTTCCCCTTTCACCCAAGTCGGGCATGGCCTTATGCAGAAAGATGTTGAATTCATTGTCAGAGTTTATATATCCAAAGGAGGTTCGGGTCCACGTGTACTGCTGCCCCCCGAAGGTAAAGGCAAGCTTGTATTGGTCTTCCCTACTCACGGGTACTGCCAGTAACCGTTGGTCAGGTCAGTGGCGGCATACAACTTTGACCCTTGAATCTGGGCCAGTTCCTGATCGATGTAGGGAAGAGGCTATTGGGACATGTGGACCCATTTTTTTTTAACTCTCTAAGGTCTCTGCAAAGCCTCCATAGGCAATTTGGTTTGAGTATCTCCAGTACCAGGTTATTAAAGGTAATGTGGATGGGACAAATTATCCCATGGAATTCTAAGTTCTTTATAATCTCTGTGAGTGACTCCATAGACGCGAGGGGCAACCGGTATTGCTTCACGAATACGGGAGCCATCCCAGGGTCCATTGGTATGGAGGTGGAATGTATCTCAGTGCGCCAACAGTCATATGAGTCCATGCAAAGATCTCTTGAAAATCCAAAAACACCTGTTTCAGCTTCTGCTTTTGCTCCTTGGTCTCACAGGTATCAGCGAGGTTCATTTGTTCTTCAACCATCTGCTTGAAGCCTGGAAAGACCTCGGGTTTTGCAACTTCTGCTGTATCCTCCAGTTACGTGTAGAGATCCCTTTGTTATGGTCTTGGCCTGGACAGGAGATTTCAAGGAGGGGAGGCAGTCACTGTTGACTTGAAATACCACCTCACCCTTCCTGATGTCACAGGTTACCTCTTCCTTCCCCACCATAAGGGCAGGAAGAGTACACCAAGAAATTACCCCCTTGCAGGGTGAAAATCTTTTCCGGGGGTATGTCGTCATCACCATTGTAACAGTCATTTGGAGTCTGTCCCATGATCTCATTCCCTAAGTAAATGGAAAAATGTTGGGCATCAACCACTATTCCAATAAAGGTGTCTGTGCTCAGAGTGATACTTCTAGGGTCGCTGTTATCCACCAATATTTGAATGCTGTTGTGTTCTAGGTCAACTAGTGGTGTCGGGTTCAAATACAACCTTTGCTGTAAGAGGTGATCATTTAAATGTCTTTAAGTGTCTGGGTTCTTGATGTTCTGTCCTTCCTTAATTTTTAGGGGAATGGTGTATTGTCATACCAGTTCTGGGATGGTGACCTCTTCTACAGTTTGAACTTCAACTGCATATGGCAGCAATTGAGCTGACCGAAAAGCTTTCTCAGGATTGTCAAAGCTCATGGATTTCCCCCCATTCGGGACCAGACTTTATAATTGATTAGGTCCAAATGAATTGCAAATCAATTGAGAATGTCACTGCCTAAGTTAAATGCAGAGGAGATATCTCTCACAACCCAACAATTATGATCTATGCTTTTGTCACCAGTTGACATTTTTAGCATGCACCTGGTAGGCAGGAGATATTTGGAATTTGGAGTTTCCAGGCCCATTTCCCACTTATCAATCCACTTAAATGTGGGAATAGTCTGAACTTTTGGGCGTTTCCTGAATAATGCTTCACTGATGAAGCTTTTTCCATTATTCAGGCATACTCTGGAGAGAACAGCCCCTCCCCCTCATTTACCTGAATGGAGAGAAACTACTGTTCAACCTTTTTCTGGATATCATCCAAACTCTGAGCTGGTTTTTTTTAATCATCTTTTGTCATGGGATTTGGGTTTTCTTCAGATTGTGGATCGTTATAACATTTCAGGGTATTTCCTTCCACTGTGGAATGGCACTTGAAAGTGGGAGGAAGTTTGATTTTCAAAAATGGAGAATGGTTCCCATCACCAGTTTGTTCTCCTACCGAGATGACCGTGACGTCAGGGACTTGATTGTTCCTAAAGTGGAATTAGACTTAGTGAGACTGTTGTTCAATCATGTGGAATGTGCCATTTAAACTTACGTAGTTTGTGCTTTGTTTCAGTTTATTGGCTGGTTAGTCTGGGTTCAGAGGACCTTGTTCACACAGTCAATCAGGGGTGATAACCTCCAGAGGAGGTAATTCCCCAGGAGACAAGGTGTGCCCTCTGGAGTGACGACTATGACCGGGTGTTTCACTGTATGTCACCCAATTCTGATCTCCAGATCCGTAGTCCCCTCGACGGAAATGTAATTTCCGGAGAAGTTTTGGAGTTGTCCAGGAAGAGTTGTGAGGGGAATTTGGTGGCTCTACCCCTTCCTGAATTAATTTGGTCAAATGCCTTTTTGGACAGGTGGGTGGCTTGGGATCCTATATCCACCAGAGCTGAAAATGCACCTTGGCCCTGTACCTTGACGGAGGCATTTAATCTGCCTTCTCTCTCCTCAAGGGGGCAACGGAAATGTAATTCTTGGGCCAATCTGGCAGTTAATGTCTTTATTTTGAACTACGACACTGTGTGATCTTGGGTGGTTTTCTTGGGAGGAATCTCCACATCCCTGAAAGAACATATTTTCTTCCCTGAATCCTCCTGGGATTCTTCCCCTTCAAACTGGATGATGCAGACTTCCTGCACAAATTGGGTTTCCCCTACGTACTCTCTTTTCCCTAGGTTCCAGCTTTTCGGGGGTAGAAGATTTGGGTTCAGGTTCAGAGATTTCTATGGTTTTTTCTCAGGTAAGGAAGGAAGTTTCCTCTAGGGCTTTGTATCCCCTTCCCCCCCGGGCTTCCTCCTCTGGAACCTGTTGATTGTCAGTGTTTTCTCCCAGTTATTGCTCCGGGATACCTGACCATGGGTTTGAGCTGTCCTGGGCAGCCATGTCCATCTCAGGGTTCTGCTGAGCCCTCAACATGCGACTCAAGTCTTGGGTCAGGCTTTGGACCTGGCGCTCCAGTTGCAACATCCTCTCTGGTTGGTATGGGGGTCTAGAGTTATACTTTTGCTGCTCTCAGGAAGGGCAGCTGTCCCTTCTCACAGAGCAGCTTGGGTATTGAGCGCTTCCCTGGTAGCCCTCCATCCTTGGTCTCCATTCTCCCTGATTTGGGGGTCTACAGTCCTGAAAGCGGGGAGAGAGAGCAGGATTATTCTGAAAGTTGGGGTTTGGAGGGTACCTGGGGAAGAAACATAAATTGGAGGGTGGAATATCACTTCCCTCCCGAGGGAAGTTGTGTGGGAAGATTTGATGGAAGTTTTGAGGGAAGATCCTTTTGCCAATACTTACCTGATTGGATCCCCCCCTTGCGCCGAAGGAGTCCATACATACCCCAAGATGGTTCTGTTACCCTTGTATCTCAGGCAAATGTAGGTGGCAGAACCAGGTGACACATTTGTGGATACCCTGCCTGGCTACCACCCGTTTGAGATTGATCAGAGGTTCTCATCTGCCTCTCATTTGGCTTATTAGAGGGAGGAGTAGTTTTAGGCCCCCCGATTTCCAAGTCCAAAATGGGGTCATTCTTCACCTCCACCTTGGCAGCAGCGGTAGTGTTGGATGGTGTGGGATTTTGGGGATTATTTTTGTTTTCAACCGGCTTTTGCACCTCATAGATCTGGGTAGCCTGTTCTATTACCCAAACCAGGGTCCTTTGCTCATGCAAGTCCCTTACCAATTGGGTCATGATATACTTAGGGAGGGCATGAAAATACGTATGAATAAACTCCCTGCTATTGGCGCGTACCCGTCTATAGGTCTGTGCAAATGCCCACTTCAATTCTTGTACAAACTCTCTATGTGCCTGGTCCGCTACGCACTGCAGGTTGTAGGCCGCCTTGCAAGCCTCCTGGGATGTCACCATCTGGTCATACAGCTCCAGATGCTCCCATACCGAGTATTTTGCATTTTTGTGGTAGGGTGTCATGACGCTTCTGATGGCTTCGATCTGCCGGATTGGGTCTTTTACAAGAGTTCTCTTTTGTTTGGCAGCCTTCTTTATCCGCTGCACCTGAGTCCATTCACCCTAAGACTCAGAGCTGCTACAATTTGTGGTCCTCTCCCTGTCCTCTAGGTGCTCCCTGATTCTTTGAGACTGGGAATCCCTCCCAGAATGACGAGGTCTGGTCTCTTCTCCCCTGTGGTGCAGTGGGCTCTCTGGGTCACTTCCCTTGGGCTCCCCCTTTCGCACAGGGAAGTACTCATCTTGCTCCTCCCTTCTTCTGGGTGTGGTGGAGAACACGCCCCACTTCCCTGAATGGGTGGAGGTTTTCAAGATGCTCTTTTGAGGCCTGGATTCTTCTCTATCTGCAAAGTGGACCAGATGGACCCTTTGTAACCTGTGCTTCTGCCAGTCTAGCTCCGTGATCCTCCCATCATAGGAGCCCTTCTGGTCAGCTGTACTTGCTAAAATATTTTTAAACCTAAATAAAGATGAATGTCTGTCAATGTCTGACAGGGACTGGAATTCCGGCTCAGTTATACAAGGCCTGATTGAGTCCAGCTGCCTCATATTTCCCCGTTCTTGTGAACTGATAGGCATAAAGTTAGCAGCGCCCTGCACATATAATGGGGTGAGTTGGCTTGAGGCCCCTGGTAAAGAGGACATCTCACAGTGATCAGGGGTTGCCCTTCCAAAGCCTAACTGTTTGGGGTTCCTCAAGGCCTGATTGTATCTAGCCATTTCATTCTCTAATCTCTCCGATTTATCTTTCTCAGCCCCTTTCTCTTGGTGGTATATAGAGGCCTGAGTGTTGAGCTCTGCTACCAGAGCTTAAGTAGCTTCTATGACCTTGCTTTGTGCCACTATTTTGCCATGGAGTCCCCTGTTCTCCTCAAAAAGGGACTCATTTTCTTTCTGTAAATCTTGTATTATCTGAGAATACTCAGACCTCTTCTTTTGCAGGGGACTTATCTCCTCACTCTGTGCATTTCTGGTCTGTGTTGTCTGCTCTAGGTCAAATTCTATTCATCACAAATGTCCCATTTCATTTTTAATCTTCTACCAGCATGTCATGACTCGCTATTCTCTATGTCTGTCTTTAACTGGCACACTTCCTGAGAATGACCTCTTTAATAATCAACCGTCTATTCTCATCTTTCAGTTGCCTAATCTGCGTTTGAAATGCAAAAATGCCCTCTAAGCAGGCCCTATTGTGCACCACCCGTTAACTCAATTTGTGTTGACTCTCTCTCAGGCTCTCAACCCCTTCTTGACATTCCTCTTTCAGTGCAGAAAATTGAGATTCTTGCTCCAAATTTGTTAGTTGCTGTGCCGCCAACTCATCCGTTAGCTGCTGAATCATGTTTTCGAATTTTAATCCAGCATTTTGACTTTGTTGCACTTTCTCCTCTACTTGCTTTAACTCTCTGTGCTTGATCCACAAGCTCATATTGATTTTGCACAGAGGCTCTCCTGGTGTCTTTCTTCCATGATCATCATATGGAAATACATATATGCTGTGAGTGGGCCATTTTAATTTGCTCATCTCTGGTGGTCTGCATCATATTAAAATCTGTCAGGGCTTGATTTAACAGGCCATTATCCTGCCACACATCCATATTTATAGAGGTAACCTCTTGCATCATTCTAGATTGCCATTCTACATGCTCTTGTTCTGCCCATTCACCTTTAATGAACAATGTGGATAGAAGGTGCTTCCTAGCCATGTTAATTTCTACAGTGCTCATTATGAAATGTGTTCTGCACCTAATGGGTTGTCTATGCAAGGGCAAAATCTCAACCCTGCTTCTGCTTAGTTTGTATTCACAATATTTTATTTACACACATAGCCTTGAAATCCAGGGTACACGTTTGGATGGCACCTTCACAATGCAACCCAGCTATCTAGACACTAAATGTGACAATACCTTCAATGGCTAGTCTGCTGTGCTGCACTGTCATGGCTGAAAACACTTCCTCAATCCCAGCTTCCAAAAGCCCCCAATTTGTCACGGTTTATTACATGGCACATGCAAGTCAGGAATCTCCTCCCCCTGCAACCTCCACAAATACCCCCCTGTCACAATGGACTAGGAACCAGGCAGGTGTGTATCAGTAAGATATTTATTAATTTATTATTTAATGTCAAATGAGAATCAACACATTACAACAACCACCAATGTTGTGGCAACACAAAATGCAATGTCCTTTTTTATGAAGCAGTACACTGAGATAACTCAAACTATATAGCACAAGAATTTACTTTTACTTTCAGAACACACCAGGAAAATGAATGCACACAAACAGGAAAGTGCATGCGCACAACTGATGCTCGAGTCCCACCAACCTTCACCCCCCCAAACATCCACTAGGCTTGTCAATTTAGATGGAAGGCAGTAGCAAGGAGTGGGAACACGAGGTAAAAATCGGATTTGGGATCTAGTTCATAGAAACAATATGGGGAGCAAGCAACAAATAGGACAATTTGTTTTAGAGCATGAAGAAAGGATGGTATTTTAATTATATAGCAGAACTACTATGGAGAAGAACAGAAGGAAATTCATACTGCTTACACTTACCAGACAGGCAGGGCTTTAGAGAATACTAGTCGGCACACAAGAGGAAAGAGGAACAGAATGGGAAAATCGATTTTGGGGATGTTAAGCACAATTTCAATTGGAAAGAAAATGCAAACGGGAATTTGTTTTAATGATACTTAAAATGACAGGCAAGTTCTGGGAAAAGGGGTAGCTCACAAGAGGAAAATCGGTTTGGGGTTAAAATGACAGATGCAATGGAAAAATACAGTTGCAGATGGAAATTCGTTTAGCAGGGCACAATTTAAACACAGGGACACATTTGTTTCTCAGAGCACAATGGGATTAGTTCTTTTGGGCAACACTTTATAACTATAACAATTCACAAGGCACTCGGAAGAGATGGTTGGTTTCGAATTCCAACCATACAAATCCTGTGAAATCAATGGGGAAATTAATTGGTTTACTTAGAAAAATATACTAAGGATTTACACAGGCGAATTGGTATTCTGCAAGGGAATTGCTAATATACACAGGCAAATACAAGGTCTTCAATGGGAAAATGACTAAAATACACAGGCAAATAAGGAAGGGTTTTTTTTCCATGGGGGAATCTCTATTGCAATGCTGAAAGAATATAGGGCTTTTGCAATCTATGGCTTGGGGATGGCTACTTACAGGAGAGGTCTGGGCTGGACATCAGGTAGCATCAGGGCACTGCTGGGACAGACCATGGGGTCAGTTGAGGATTCCCTCTTTCCTCCAAGGGTTCCCAAGGCAGATACTAAACCTCCTGACTCCACTGCAAGTTCGGCCTCACTGTGCTGGGATGGTTCTCCAGATTTCGCCAGCCGCTCACCTCAGGATTTAGTGGGAAAGGTCCTCATTTGAGGAGGGGTTACCTAGTTATATCACAAATGACATCACTAATGTGTCATGGTTACCGCAGAAGGGATTGATTACTGTCCAATACTCCACACCAACCAGTGTGCTGATAGGTCCAGCAAATGTGGGAGTGCTTTGGACTAGCTAGGGGAGGAGACCCCTCCATCATCTTACTTTGATAGGGGGCTTGGTCTGGTTCAGGGACATAGAAATCTCACTGCATGACAAGTGCCCTTAATCTTCATATTTTTACACATATGAAGGCATTCCTGAACACCATATTTTACTGCGAGTCAAATAACACTAATCAGAATTTTGTATGGTTCCTATGTGGAGCTACCGTTCTTTCCTCATTTACTCCCAAATTATATTAGTGAAAAATATGGCACTCGGTGGGCGGAATATGAATGATATTTTTCATGTTTAAATCAATTTTTCATATGTCTCAACTACACAAGGAAGGACCCATGATGTTTTCATAAAAACCTTGGGTTGTGTAGGTCCCACCAAAATCATTTTTCAGTGACCAGAAGCACCTGTCTGACACCTTTTCAGAAATCCTACGACTATTTTGGGATAAATATTCTTGATTTTATAGGATAAAAACAATTTCTCCAATTTTACATAATGGGCAGTCAACTCCCTCCTGGACTTCTGGCCCCCACCCTTGCAGTCCCTGTTCCTAGCTCTGACGTGAAGAGTCCTGTGTTGACATTAGATTGCGCATTCCAAGAGCTAATGCAAGTTTTTATGGCAGCTTGTGGGGCCTAGGGTCATAAAACTGGAGAGCGGAACCATCCTTATCTCGCCACACCGCAAATAAGATCTCTCCAAGTATTGCTACGCTCACATGGCTCCCACAGAGGCGTCGATCTGGACTGGACAGATGCGGTCTCCACCAGCGTGACGCTTAGGGCCGGGATGACGGACTGGACTGGCCCACCTAGCTTCGTTTACTTGGCCCTTAGGAATATTCTTCTGTAAATGGAGAAAGGGAATTAATCACCCGTGGAGTTGAGCGTAAATCCCCTCCACCCCCGCTGTTCTCCCCACAGATCACCTTTGATGTCCCCTCTTATAGTCTCACCTGAGGGTTTGAAAAAATGAGCTCTCCATCCTGCATTGAGCGCAGGGGCGCGTTGATAACCAGTTGCTTCACTGGCTCGAAGGAATTGGTGAGTTCCAGAACAATATTGACTTCGAAAAGTATGTAGTTCGTAAGAGTTCACATGTCTGACTTTCACTCTTGTCCGATTCCTTGCAGTTTGCAGCTTGACCCCAGCGAAGAGTTCCTCGTGGTAGCTGACGAAGTTCAGGTAAGGATTTGTCTTATCCTACACAGTTCAATAAAATAAGGCCAGAATGTAACCTGTTGCTGTGGAGAGAAAATATGAAGTTCGGGGAATAATGCCTCCGGCGGTAGAATTAGGTAAGTCTATTGCAGTGAGAAGAGTTCCCCTTGTTTGTCCCTTTGTCTCACCTTGTTGTCCTTTTGTTCCCCTTAGGGGCCGGGGTACGACGAGGATGCAATGGAGACTGCGCCGACCCGTGAAGAGGAATAGTACCCCCGGCGGTAATCAGGTAAGTCTATGGGGGTAGTTACTATTGCCTCTGTTTATTCCCGTGGCTCACCTTTGCTGTTCTTGTGTTCCCCTTAGGTGCCAGAGTGCGGCGGGAACGTGCAGAAGGATGCGGTGGATCGTGAGGATGCTGGGAAGGCCGGCGAGTTCAGCGTGGCACTGCAGCAGGGGAGGCGGCGCGCATAAAATGCTTCTTTCTTCCAGCTCGAAGGCGCGGTGGATCCGGAATTCAGGTAAGGGCCGAAGGTTTTGCTCTTATTCTAACCTTTTCTCCTTCTGTTCCTTCCTTTTTCTAGGAGCTGCAGACTCGAGGCGGGCGTGGCAGAAGACTGGATGTAGGCTTGCAGACACGGTGAGCGTTACGCTGCTGGATGCAGAATAACGCGAAGCGTGTGCTGCTCTTCGAGCGTGGTTTAAATAGCCTCCAAAGTAGTCCCAGGTAAGTATTCCTCCCCAGCCCCACCCGAGTAAAAAATAGTCCCTAGGTAAAATAGTCTCTTCCAAGCCTCATTTGGCTTGGAGCTCTGCAGCATGGTCTGCATCAGGTAAGCTTGCAGCATGGTCTGCATCAGGTAAGTTCCACTCTATGAGCCTGGCGCCTGTGGCGCCAGGACTGACTCGCCATAGGCGCCAGGACTGCACCCAAACAGCCCCTAGCAGGGGTTTTTGGGCTTGCTGAAAATAACGTGATGCCTGCCTCTGGGGTTGCTGGACCTGGTCTGGTTCCCCGGGGGTAGGCATCATGACAGTATTCCAACTGTATTCTTAAGGAACGCCCTCCTGTTTGAAGCTTACAGGCCCCTCTTGGTCTCCATGACAACTTAAAGGAAGGAATTCAGTTTCACATCTGAGGAAAATCATAAGTAGGCCAAAGTTTTCCCCCCTCAGCTGAATATGACTTTTTAGCTCACATTTTAAATTGACATGAACTCTTGAAAGGCACACAATAAATATGCTGAAGTATCATTGCGAAGTTGTTCCCTGCATAGGGTGGTTACAGGAGGGCAACATACTTACACTTTTAGAGAATTTGATGCACATCTGGCTGTGCATAGTGTCACTTTAGAGGCGAAATCGCAATGTAATTTTGTTAGTTTTCAGCTGTGAAAAAGGCCTTCATTTTACTGCAGCAGTTTAACCCAGTTCAGCCTCCGAGCATGACAGAAACCAAGTTTATATTTTACAACTCTTGCACACATTTGTCTGCTTCACTGCAACTGCTGCTCGCAATGCTGACGTCCCATTGAGGGCTCTGTGGACTGTAGTTTCGGAGGATGTTAACTTCAGCTGTCCAATAATTTTGGCAAACCTTGCACTGTGTCTTTCCTTATGCTTGACAGTTGGGACATTTATGCATCTCAATGTTCCGAGACTCAATTTCACTCCTTTTTTGCTTACAAAATGCAGGGCCTCATTTCCACATTATTTCGGTACATGCCTGGGAATTTGGGGAGTCCTCATAACTATTCCTTGCATGCAGGGGTCATTTGACCCCACAGTCCACCTATTTAAGAGAATCGAGGTAAATGGCCGGTCTTTTCTGATTCTGATCACTCAGGCCTGGAATGAGCTTCCGGGGCTACTGTGGAAAGAAAATAATCATCTTACTTTCAGGAAACACTTGAAAACTAGACTATTTGCCTAGGCAGGCCTTTCGAGTTGTTCTTGGTCTTGTTTTTCTACTGTGTTTGCTTTGCTCAGTGTAGTGCCTGGATACCTAAGGACTTTGGCGCTCTAGGAATACGTAGACATAGACATACCAGGCAGGCAAGGGATCCCCCATCTTAGATAAAATGCGAGTGGCCCAGTGTGTCCCAGGGGATTATGCTAATAATTCATTCATGGGGCAACAAAACACCCGATATAACACTCTTTAACCATTTCCATTGCAGAGTATTATCGAAACTTGGAGCAACACATTTTTTTAACTGTCCATTTTTGAGCAGTTTTTACATTTGTCACAAACACAATGAGAGGTCTTCAACTCAGGAGTAACATCTAATTTGTATACTAAAAATTCCAGTGAATCACTTTGAGCAGGTATTAACGAGGCAGTAGATGGTAGTGAGCAGTGGATTTTAGTCATGTCATCATAACTCGAGCCCAAAGGTTGCACAAAGTCAAAATCATTGGAATTTAGAATGCGTATGGAAGGCACTTTTATAAACAGTTTCAACAAAGCTGAGCAATTTATTTTTGACCCTCTTTACAATTGAGAGATTCTGACTAATAGTTACTATTCGACTATCCAATATCACATTTAGGGGTATTGGAATTTCGGCAGCAGGCAACCCTGATACTGTAACTTGGCCAATTACTTGTTGATTTGTCTGCACTGCTGCACCTCCAATTATCGGTACTGGTACACAGTGCTCCTTTTCGATGAAAATAGATGTTTCCTCAGGTTGCAGGGGTGGTTGGCTGGTATTGTTTTTTCAACAGCCAACAGTCAATGTGCCCTTGCTATGCTGGTGGAGTCTTTTATGCTGCATTTCCTTCTTTTGAGCTTTCTTGGTCTGAGGAGGTTCAGTCACTGGTACAATATTTGAGGTTAAAGGTTGGGTGTCCAAACACAGAGTTTGCTTCTGAGGTTTATTAGGTGCTTTCAAGGGCAGTAGAAGGCATTTTTAAGCGGTTTTTTTCCGTGTTGAATAAGTGAGGGGTGATGATAGCGCATCTTTCAAGGGACAATTTCTACCATACTCCTCCTGGGATTTGATTGTTATGGGTGCCAACTCACCAGTATCAGTGGGGACTTCCCAAGGTTCAGTTAATAACTTTTTCAGTTTGGGTTCTTCGAGAAGGGAACCCATGATTTTAGCTTGCCTCATCACCTCCTGGTGAATACATATTTGGTGCGGCTGAAAGGTGCTGTGTCACCAAAACAGCAGGGTTTAAGTTCCAAAAAGCGGCAGCAACGTTCATATGAGCCCCTGTAGAGGCAGATTCTTCATGATTTTTTGCATTGAATTGCTAACTTGGTAGCATAGTGAGTTATTATCAATCCCCCAAATGTAGAGTGCAAATCGGATTTATTTGCATTTGGTGCATCGTGAATTTGTATGTTGGTTTCTGTTTGTTCTGCTTTATTTAAACACACATGGTGTCCTGTTTTGCAAAAAATGAGGAAATTTCTTTAGTTTTACATGAGGCGTTCTTGTAGGGACTGGGGTTACAGAAGGGTTTGTTATTTCGGATGAGTTCTCACCCATAGCACTGACCGCTCCCTGCGTAGGAGCACGCATGTACCCATTGAATTTGACATATGGTTTTTGCTTCCTTAGGTTATAGTTTCTTGGTTTAGGTGGCGACTTCACCGGCATGTTGGTACCATTAACTTAGCTGACTTTTGAAAGCACTACAAAACACAGTAGTGTGGTAGAGAGGATATTGTTCCACCAATGTGGTTCAAAGGGACCAGCCCCACAGTCACCACACTAATTATTGTAGCGCTAGCAGAGATTTCTTTGTAGGCAACGTGGCTCAAAGTGACCAGCCCGCAGTCTCCATGAGAAAAAAAAGAAAGTTGAAGAAGTGTCTTGCAATAGGCTCAGGTACCCATCTTAACACTGCCACTTCCGTCTGCACCTCCCCAAACACTTGCAGAAGATGTACTACTTGGGGAGCGAGAAACACCTCAATGGGAGGGGTGTCTTTCAAGTCACTTACTTGTTTCTTGCAAGTTGTTCTCCGTACCCCTGTTTTAAATTCGGCAGCTATCTCCCCCATGAGACCAGATGGTAGGTCATATTCAGGGTCGCCCAAGAACAGTAGAAACAGTAGATAGACTCTCCTTCACAGAGCTCCGCTAGCTGCACCAGCAACACAGAACACTCAGTATCCTTAACACGCCTATTGGGAGTCTTTTTCTTTTTTCATTTATTTATTTGATTAAATTGAATTAACTATTTTTTACAAAATGCACAAGTTCACATATTAAACAGGTAGTAGTTAGTACTCTGTATAATGTTCAAAAGTAGGGATTCAACTTCCTTCCTTCCTTCAACTTCCTTCCTAATTTCTTAACTTCCAGGGATTCCCATCCCTCATACTTCTAGAATGTATGTCATGATATTCATGATTTATCTTAATTTCTTAGAAACAACATCCGTTGCAAGGGTTTAGTCTTGACCCGTTTGTATTCTTAGTCCCCGTCTTCTTTTACCATCTTTTACCATCTTTGTTTAACTTTTTATTGATTTGTCCTTTGTTCTGCTTGTTATTTCTTTTTTAAAAAGTTACTCACACGAGGACCTAATGGACTCACTTCTGCAAGAATTGCCCACATCATAGACACGGCGGCGATAACCCAGGTTGTCTTGGTTCCCGACATCAGGGCTTCCCAACATGCCTCCTCATCCGTGGTCCTAAGGTCCTCTATTAATGGTTTTAGGTATCTTTCTCTGAACTTTTTTTCATCCGGTCACAATAGATCATTAGATTCTTGATGGTTTCTAGTTGGTCCTGTGATAAACAGAGACGGCAAATACCTTGTTCTGATTTACCTCTTATTATGTTTATCTCATTGGTGTTTATTAAATTCAAACACATTCTCAGAAATGTGTCTCTATATGTCATATTCGGGAACTTCCATAGGTAGCCTTGTGTACAGTTTAGTTTCATTCTAGTAGAAGGTAAGTCTTTAGTAAGTTTGTAGGCTGTGGCTTTATCCAAAGTAGTTATCCAGTCCATCTCTAACAACTTCTCTTTCACTCGCATTGGGTTCAGAATCAAGTCCTGCTCAGTGCATCCCACCTCTTCCATGTTTTTCCTTTTACTTTCTGACTACTCTGTTAGCAAGTTGTTTGACTTGGCCGGGATTTCATCATGTTGGATTTTAAAAATAAAGGTACTTGCTGGGAGTATGATTTTGCTATATAGGGCCAGGCTATTCCATTCCACAGTTACGGGCAGAGATGATAAGCCAAGTTCCCGTCGTATCAATGGCAGGGCCATAGACTTAGGCAAGTTGAGCGTTTTTCACCAAAACAATCCTTCTAGTTTCGGCCATAGTTTTGCAGGAATATTTGGCATTGCCTCTACTCCATAGGTTAGGGCAGGAACTACTTTCCCTCTGTAGAAATTAATTGCTGCGACCAGGGAAAATCGGCCAAATTTCCTGTCCATTATTCTCGCTTGGGTGGTCAATGTTGTTACTTTTCCCATGAGCACTTCCTGGGCCGGTATCTCTGGCCAACTGTTATTTATGGTGACCCCAAATATTTAAACGTCTCCACTTGTTCGATGATGTTTTGGCCTAGAAACTATTTGAATGAACTTTTGCCTTTCTGCTTTTTGTGGAGAGTCATCATTTTGGTCTTTTCCTTCTTTATCTACAGATTGTTTTGGGTAACATAGCTCTGTATGCTGGTTATTTGGTGTTGTAGGCCTATTTCCATCTGGTCGATCAATATAAGGTTATACGCATAAAGCAGTTTAAGAACTTTCATGCTGCCTTTGGTCGGAGGAAGGATCTAAGTCTTGAAGTCTTTTTAGTGTGTACCCTTCCGTCCCCTTGGAACCGTGAATCGAGTTATCTACTTCTCTTCTTTATATCCCCCAAAAATACTCTTACTTTTATACATATATATATTATTTACAACAAAGTCCCTCACAGTTATTTTTGCCACTTTTGTTGTTCTACTTACATCTGTGGCTCAGCTCGAGTCCCTCTCTATCGACTTTCCCTCAACCGACCAATTCGTCTTCCATTCACAGGGCACCTGCGGGGCACAGACATGAATTTCGTCAAAGGGGAACCTGCCAACCGTATCTTTTTCATGTGATTTGTTGCACGCCGTTCTCCACAGGAAGCTATGCGGTCTACTAGCTAATGGCGGGAGCAGTCAAAAGTCAGAGAATCTGGGACTAGGTTGATTAGACCAGAACCATCCGCACTGTTACCAACATGTGCTCTAGCACCTTGAAGCATCATCTCTTATGCTAGATGGAATTACCAATAAAGATCTCAGAATAAATAACCAGAAAGACTTGAGGAATATCGCAGTGATATTTCATTCTCAGTTTAAATAAAGCAGGGTTAACTGACAAACATAAGACAGATGCTTGCACACTGACACATAAACTTGATTACACAGAGGTCTTATACCCCAATATGCATCATCTATGTTCTCATCCTACCTGGCAAACCATAAAACGTATTAGCAGGAGGGATTGGATTAGGGGAACATATCCACTTATAGAATATATATATGGGTTAGTACTTCATTAGCTGTCTCTTATCTGTAAGACAACCCTCAATGCTGATAATAGCAAACAAAATGTCAGCGGATTGGTCTACACAACATTGTATAGCATGTTGCCCCATAGACCCACTGATTGATTGGCATTCTCACCCAACCTTGGACTTTCGACTCGGCTAGTAGCCCATCATCTCTCATCAGACCGCCCATGAGCCAAGGTTTTCCATGTGTAGTTGACCTTGTAGCCTGTTCTCTGTTGTAGGACATTCAAGGGAGTAAAAGCACATCACTATCTTCATTCATGGCTTAATGAATAGCCCATGTTTCAACTTCTAAGTGACATGTGAAGAGACCACAAATTTGTTCATTTCAGCCTCTTATTTACTGCATTTTGAAATATACTGTGTGACGTTGCTCCTCGTGGCCTCTGGAGACTTGCCCACTGTACCTTGTGTAGACTTCATACACTTATAATTATCCAATACTTAGCTCTTGCAAATCGTTTCTTCTTTTTTTATCCAAGAAAAATATGTCTCATCCATGGCTTATCCATCTGCCTCCCTTCGTGCTTTGTAGCTATTCTTTAAAAATAGCATCCTTGATCCCAAGCCAACATTGACTCCTCTTTGCTTTGCACACAAAGCTGTTCTATCAGTGTCTCCTGACTCTGCAACTCTGATCGGCTTCTGAGGTAGTTCAATTGAATATTTACACAAGCCAGCATCCATTTTCCAATAATGCACATCCTTGCCACGTTATATATTCCTCTATTAGAAAGCTTCTATGTATCTCTTGTACTTTGCGTTACTGCATATTCACACTTATTGGTCAGCAAGTTACTTTATCTACTTTTACATTTATGATTACTTTATCATTTTGCACATGGTTCTCTTATCGCTTCAGTTATATCGTCACTCTTCATTATTTTCAAATCGTTTCAGCATGACTTTGTACATCTTTTCCATGACATCATTATGCCCTCCTCAGATTTCACTCAGCACCCCATGATGTGCAATAGTGCGTGCTGACATGCTTCCATACAGCATCCTTCCACACTTTCAGTGTGAGGGTACATTCAATATGGTTGTCTGAGTGCATATCATCTCTCATACACTCAATGAGGTATAAACATAACACATGGTGTCTGCCACAGAGCCCTAATCCTGCTGTTCCACTATGATGGCAGTGACGGGGCAGGAGCTAGGGAAAATGTGTCCACCTGCTCCTCTACACACCAGCTATTCCAGCCCCAGGTTTTCATGTTAAGTGTAGAAAAATCAGCAGGCTCTTCCCATTCTTTCAAACTAAAGCTTGAACTCTCGTGTCTTTTCATGCCTCAGCACATATAAAGCTACTTTAACAACAGGACGTGTATGTGCACTGTCTAGAGTATGCATGTGCATATCCCTGGATTCTATTCCCTCTATGTTCACGCTGGTCTTTAGGGCAATAGGGCATTGGCTGAAGTGCAGGCCCAACATGCTAGTGTGTGGTATGAGTATGACAGGCAGGAAGTTACAGTGTCTTGGGGCGTAGGCAGAGAAGGCTTGCTTTCTGGTCCTTTCCTTTCCTTATTGCAGTGTGGAATTTGAACTCTGCATGTGTCCTGACTTCTGGTGGTGTGCTGTCCACCAGAGATGCTGAGTTTCTCTGCGAGGTAACTGGGTGACTTGAGAGCGACTGCCTTATAGATGATGCAGCAAGACTTGAAGATGTGTGCGTGCAATGGGAGCCAGTGAAGGTTTATGAGGGCCAGGGTTATGTGGTTGTATCTGCGTAGACCCTTGATGAGGCACGTAGCTATGTGTCGGACACTTCTCAGGGGCACATGGGAGGACAACAGGAGGCCTTTAAGGGGTGCATTGCCCGCATCCAGGTTCGATAGGACCAGCGCTTGAACGGTGGATCTAAAACTATCCGGAGGGAGTAAGGGCCTCTTTATTTTCTTGAGCATGTGTTAGGCCCTTATACAACTGAATAGTGTTTCAAAGTGCCACAAGGCTAAATAGGAAGGGAACAGGAGAAAAATAATAATAGCGAAACCAGTAAAATACTGTCATGGTCCTACTAGCCCTTGTGGCATTTAGCCGTGCAAGTGCAATGAGGAGAAGTGCAGGATACTGAGCGGGAGGCAAACCAATGGACAAGTGCTGGTGGAGGGCCGTGGAGGGAAGTGCTAAGGGGAGCCAAAGGGGAGAACCTCAGGCTAAGTGCTAGTGCAGGTGACTCCCAAGGGGGGGATGCAGAGCCACCAAGCAGGGGCCCACAAGGGCAATGCAGTGGGGTGGGGAGTTCTGGTATCGATTGGGAAGAGGGCCTGGAATCCTGTGAGATTCATGAGGATCAGGCCACCAGTCACAGTGGCACTGGGATGACTAGCAGGGAAGGGAAAGAGGTAGAGAGCAGCAGAGATTCTAGCAATTTCCAAAAACTTGAGGAGGCCAATGCTCAAGTCTCGGAATGGCAGGGATGCTGTTCCAAAGGGAGACGCCAGCAGAGGAGAGAGTCCTGCCCCCCACTCTCTGCTTGGAGAAGCATTTGACAGTCAAAGAGTTGGAGTTAGAGAAGCGTAGGGCTCTAGCAAGTGAGTATTTAGGGAGGAACATTTGGAGATAGCATATTCCCAGGCCCCAGAAGGCCTTGTGGATGATGCAGAGGGTCTTGAATGTGGTCCTTGCAGCCACTGGGAGCCAGTGGAGGGATTTTAGGCCTGGAGAGATAGCGTCCCTGGGCTTGAGGCCAAGTAGAAGTCTTGCAGCACCATTCTGAATTAGACATTGGGAGTAAAGAGGGAGATTGGGAAAGAGGCTGTTGCAGTAGTCCAGCCTAGAGAGGACCAGAGCTCTGGAGACATTGAGCTTCTGGGGCAAGGTGAGAAAAAGAAGAATGCCTCTGAGGACGTAGAGCTGGAAGTGGGACATCTTAGTAAGATCCATGATGTGAGGGATGAAGGAGAGAGTGGAGCCGAAGATGACCCCGGTTCTTTGGGCCTCACAGAATGTTGGGGAAGGGGGCCCAACGATGGTGGCCAGAAGATTGGAGAAAAAGAGGGTGCAGGTGTCCCAATCAGAAGGATCAGTACACCTGTGCTTTCTGCAGGAGGGAGAGCTGATACCAAACTGTTTTTTAGCTATGTGTGTCTTGGAGGATAGTTGTTTGTCAATGTCTAACCAGATGGACTGGTCGCAAGAGGTGAGCTCGGGTGTGAAGCCCTCAGAGTTCATGGTTGATAGACCGGTCTGTATGTCCGGGTGTTTGGTGTTGTTGGTGAGGAGTAGGAATTTGGTCTTGGAGGGGTTGAGCTTCAAGTATGCACTGGCCATCCAAGACTGGATCAGTGAGAGTCAGGTTTTAAGCCTGTGGATGTCCTAGATGGAGTCAGTCTTGAGATATAGCTGTTTGTCGTCAGCATATTGGTGCGTGTAGATGTTGTGTGTGGCTAGGAGGGCTCCAAACGGCTCCATGTATAGATTTAAGAGCACTAGGGAGAGGATGGAACCCTGCTGGACTCCACAGGTGAAGGGTAGCACTTGCAATTTAGAGGAATCTTTCTGAACAAACTGCGGGCAGCTGGCGAGGTAGGACTTGAACCGGCATTGGACAAGGTTGCTGATGTTCTTGCGCCGATGTATGGTGTCCATAAGCACCTGGTGGTCTACTATGTCGAAAGCAGCCACTGTGTGCTCAAGTGGTTTCTTATTTGGTGCAAATCCGTCCAGCAGTTTACATGCTATGAGCGTTCAAAAGAAGCACTTTTTCTGCATGGGAAAATGAATGGCAGTAGGCCTAAAACAAGGCATTTCTGTTGTCTTAATAACGTTTTCATCTTTTAACAAATTCTCCCCAAGATTTGCAGTTTGGAGATGCCCGAAAAGATTGAGATGGGTTACGAAATTTGACAAACCAGGGTAACCAAGCATTTGGGTAAAATGAAAATAGGTAGAAATGCAGGTGTGAGCAGGGATGCATGTACGGGATATGTAGCGGTTCATAGGGAAACACATGAAGAAGAAAGAAAGGACCTTAAAGGCTACCTGTTGTTCACAAAAATCTTAAATGTGTTCAGCTTTATTAGTACTGGTTATGGATGCAGATGGACTGGAGTTATGCTCAAGAGTCCTAGATAGTTTTGTTGACTGTTTCTACTGACAGATAATATCAAGACACTCCCCTGATCAGAGTTCTTGTAGACTGCCTAATGCAAGTCCAGTTGAAAGTAGTGTACCCATAGCACAAGAGGTGGCCATGAATAGGAGGGTATGCAGCTGAACATGATGGGAAAGGTAGACAAGGGATTCCCAGCCTCAGCCAAAATCACAGGCCTGAGGTTTTGGAAACAAAATCTCTACTCTTAAGTAGAATGCTACTTTAGGGGTTCGGGTCCTTAGTTTTATTGAACAATCCTTCAGAGATAGTGCTAGAGGGAGTCAGTTGTCATATAGGCGTTACATTTTTGTGCAGAAAACATATGGGAAATAAATGAGTGTCCCGCCTTTGGAAATAGATGCTATCTGCTTGAGGCAGCAGCAGTATAATGTACACTCAATGTAAAGTAACATTTAACAATTCTAAGAGGCGCAATGCTTACCGAAGCTTTCAATGGTGTGTCACCAGCAATCGTGATCATGTAATACATAGCTGTATTAAGTGTACATTATGTTTGTGCTGCCGGAAACGGTCAGCATCTACTTATAAACAGAAGCTAAGAATGTATGCAGAGGAATCCACCTTTGACCCTCAGCCCAAACCTGTAGATGTCCATAAGCAAAGTGCCTCCCTAATCCTAAACCTGAAGACCCGGATGGAGACTGGGGCTTACAATGCCTCCTCCTTAGACCAAAACACGCAGGATATCGAAAATGTATCTATAGGGAAAGTAGTTTCACCTGGGCATGTTCATTGTTGTATTGCTTTTCCTAGTACATTAATCTGCTTTTTTACGTTGAAAGGCGTATGCGTTGATTGTGCCATTGTGTCTCAGAATATTAGGGTGTGTACTCTTTAGTCCACTGTTTGTTGCTTTTAACGAATGAATTCACAGCAGTATTTATATTCGGCCTTGCCACTCGAGTTTTAATGTTATTTTCACTAAATTGATTAGTAATTCTCAGAAATATAATTGAGTGTGTAAACAAATGTGTCTATACTCTGACGTTTACAGTTTCTGCTCCATATGTTCAAAGAACAATATAAAATTAAATGTTTATTGACAATCAGATATAAGTCATGATTGGAGTCACTAGAGGAACTACCTCTTACTGCTGCTATTAGCACGCCCACTTCATAAGGGCTTACTAAGATTGCCGAGATTTTGTTAATATAACCTGCAAATAACAAACATATGCATAGGCAGTAGGTCTGGCTCTACAGATTCCCAGTATATGCGGGGACTTTAAAGAAAAGCATCCTCTCTACTTTTAAAAGCTAGACCGCTACCGCTCCTTCTGACCTCACCCAAACACCTCTCACCATCATGTGTGTGTCTAAGGTTCTTATACACCTGTCCCTTCACGTTATTTCCTCCTGCCCCTTCCCATTGGTCATTCCTATCACCTGTTTCTGCAGGCCAATCTTTCCTTGTGCTTTCCCTTGTGGCTGGGCTTTCCTGGACAAATGTTTTAAAGTTCGTCTTTTGCCCTGCCCCCTTTCTCTTTAATGGCATTCTCTTCTGGTGTCAGTGTTGGCACCACTGGTTTTTGCCACGTTCACGCTCACCACTTATTTGGCTGCCATCCTTGCATTTACGGCTAACCTGGCATTTGCTGTCCGAACGGAATTCCGAAATGCAATTTACGGTTACCAGACATTTGGTCGAAAAAAAAAGGTCGACAGGACAAATGGTCGACACCATTTGGTCGAAAACCAAATGGTCGAATGTTTTTTTTTTTGTATTTTCACTTTTTTTTTATTTTTGGGGGGGGTCCCAACCCCCTTTTTTTCCCTAAACGAAAACCTAATATATATATATATATATATATATATATATATATATACATAAATAAATAAAAAATTCGACCATTTGGCTTTCGACCAAATGGTGTCGACCATTTGTCGTGTCGACCTTTTTTTTTTTTCGACCAAATGTCCGGACACCGCAATTTACGTTTTCCTGTTCGGCATTTTATTTGCACAACACTCCCACCCCCTTGCACCCACCCGTGCCCTATTTTTAACCAGTCCTTTATTTGAATTCTCCTCCCAGCGCCCATCCGCTCCGGAACATCACTCCCCCAAGCCCGCACAATCACCTACACCGTTCCCCGCAGTGGAGTAACCTTGCTGAAAATGTTGGGTGGGGGGAGGGGGGACATGACATCTGAAAAAATGTGCCCCAGCCAAATGAATGGGGACAAAATGGTGTGCCATGAAAGTTGGGGGGGGACAAAATTACCCCCCTAAAATTACACCCATGGCTCCCTGCTCCCCACCCACCTCGTAGCTGAACCCCCCCCATTGGTCAATACATTGGTGAAAAACAGGAACTAGTATGGCTGCATCCAAAATGAAGAGAGTGGGGCTGGGGATTACTTTTGAAGCATGGCCTAGAAATATTGCTAAGTTTCACCATTCCATGCACTAGAATGCCATATACTTAAATTTTTTCTTGAAATGTTGTGACTTGTGCTTTTGCCTCTCCTAAATTAAATGTAGGACTACACATCCCAGAATGCCACACAAGCATACAATATTGGGTGGCTATTTCATGCATGGAATTCAGAATTTGAGAGCTTTATTGTGATTCATGGCGCGTGCGAGGAGTGTGTGTTCGCAACTGGGTAGACTGGCTTAGGCTGACGAGATCTTGGGCAAAGTCTGAGGGGTGGGTCCTTTTGAATTCAGTCAATTACAGAGACCATTGCAATGCCATCTGCAGAGTACAGGGTGTTTCTGGATTGATTTCTGAACAGATGTCTTGATGTTTAGTGTGCCTTGACGTCAGGAATTGTGCAAATAGCTCAGCCTAATGTCCAGCAATTGCCCATATGGTCTGTTCAATAGCTAAACACAGGCTTTTAATTCCGATGGATGTAGGATGCCAGAGACCATCATATTCTTGGTGGATTTAGGGGTGTGTTTTCATAGATTGGCATTCCATCCCAGTCTGAGGTTCTTTAAACCCCAAGAAAAATCATTGGAAGTAGCGGCACTTAGACGCTAACGGTTACATACGTTTTTGAGAGTTTCTTGGCAGTTAGTAAAACTGATGATTGGGCTGTGTTAGAGCTGCCCTGCTTTTACCCAACTTTATCAGTAGTGGTGGATACATGGAAAGTACAAGTCCTTTAAATATTGTGGATTTTTAAAAAATGAATTGATATGATGGTCGAAAACTTAGGACCTGATTTATGGAATTTTGTGCACAGTGCAAAGTTTCTACCAATCCCAGAATGCAAGATAACGGCAACCTAAACAATCCAGTTAACCCTTCTGTGCTTTCAGTGATTAAAGAAATGTAATGCAAGAAGTTGTGTAATAAACAAAGATAGATATGCAGACTTTTCCTCACAAACTTCCAGCTCGTTATTATGATGTGTTGCTGCTCAATTTAACTATCACAGATTTGGAAGGTGGTGCTTTGCGAGTTCTTTCAGTTGGAAATGTTACATCATGCATATGAAAGGTTTTGTCAATGATAATAGAAATATGTTTGAAACCTGAGCATCTTAACGATCTGCAGAGCCACGGACACTGTGTGCGTCGGCCTAGCTGTGACTTGGGAAACGATTCTATAAAAATCAATGTTTTTTCCCACCATTCATTCTGGGTTTTCATGTTACCTGCATATTTTCAAAGTTCTAAGAAGTCAGAAAACACCCCCCTGCCCTGTATTTCCTGGTCCCCTGGCCTTTTCAAATTTTAATTGCTGCCCCCCCAACACTCACCTACACCTTTCCCCCCCACCCCACCCACCATTGGCCATAATCGGTGGTGAAAAAACCTAACAGTTTAATTACAAAAAACACAAATTGCATAATAAAGCGACATGACAACATGTGAAGCATGTTATGCCAAATGAAACCATTGTGGCTTAAATTTTCACATCCTAAATGGTAAACTACTAATCCCAGAATGCAAGATAATGGCAACCTAAAACATCAAGTTAGGGCCACTGTAATTTCAGTGATTTAAGAAATGTAATAAAAGATGTAGTGAAATAAACAAAGATAGATATGCAGATCTTTTGCCACAAACTTACAGCTTGTTGTGATGTGTTGTTGCCATAGCTTCAGGTGGGCATTTAGACCATCTTTGGGTTGATGGTTATGCTGCAGTATGCAGGGTATAATGTAAATCATGACAAAGCACTGTTTCCTTTAATCAAGAAACTTGTTTTCCCTTGAATCGGGACCTTTTCTTTGGTGTTGGTACTCCACCTTTCAGCTGTACCTTCTGTTTAGCTAGCATGTTGTTTTCCCATCCTAGTCATGTTTCTCTGCCTTTTGAGGGCTGCTAAAACCTTAATGATTATAGAGGGGTGGAGTAAGGGCAGTGTTAGGCAAAGTTTGTATGCAGTACCCTCTGGGAACATTACACACAACTATGACTACACGTGTAAGCAAAAAACAACCTTTGGAATAAGTCTGTACTACATTGTTTTGGTAGCGCGTTGAGCAGCCAGGCTTATCTCAAGAGGAGACTGTGAGCAGTAATCATGTTACACATAGGTTTACAATCACAGGTGTTCAAATAAACTCTTACACTCAAGGTTTCTTGGATAAATACTTTAATTTATCAGTGAGTTATAAAACATTAATTAGAAGGAGGCAATCATATAATAACACACACATATACTTCAATACTTTTCAAGAGGAGTACAAGGCAAAGGTTATCAGAACATAAAAGACTACAATTATACTTTGATTTCACCAGAAGAGTCAATTGAATTCAATAGGCTAGCCCAAAGTCAATGGGCTAAAGTCTTGGATATGTTAAATTGGTTCTGGTAATTAAACGAAAAAGGCTCTGCACAAGTTCTTGGAAGGAGTTTGTAAAAAGAAGAATCATATGTTGGGTCACAAGCTGATTAGGCCTGCGAGTTGCAAATGTTTCAAGCACTTTCACTACAACTTTTTGGAGAGGTAAGTTCTCCAAGTATTGTTTTACAGTACCTTACAATGAAGAAAAAGATGCAGCTGATGACTTCTGTTCTTGGCAGTTCCTGCAGATCTTGCTGTTCCTGGGCCACAGTCGTAGGGACAAGAGGGACAAGAGGGACGAAGTCCGGGGACTCCTGCACTACACTGGGACGGTCAAAAGCTTGCAACTGGCAAACTTCAATTTCAGTGGCTGTTTCGCTTTTCAGCTACCGCACTGATAACAATGTTGGTCCTGGCTGTCAAGGTGGACTGTCCTTGCATCTGAGGTCCCACACTCAGCTGAGGGGGTGGGGGGGGTAAAGCCGACGTAGTGGGAGTCCTGAGGATCTTTCAACCGCTTTCGAACAGCTTACAAGTAACATACTCAATCTGGTGTCCCTCTCCCTGCTCTATGGTTTGCTGCAGCACTCTGAGGAAATGCACCCAGCTCAGTGATGGGTGCCCAGATGGCTTTTCTTGGGAGTTGATTGGTCCTACCAACTCAAAGGGAGAAGTCGTCCTTTGCAGGGCTTCTCTGTCAATGCAAACTTGATGATTCAGACCTGCAGCAAGGCTTCACCGGGCAAACCAACAGTCCTCTTCAAGCTCTTCTTCGGTTCCTTCGTCCAGTGGTCGACTCTGCTTTCCAAGCCAAGAAACTTGCCTTTTATTCAGTTCTTTCCCATTCATGTAACGCTCACCTGATTCTCGCAGAGGCGCCGGTCTTGACTGGGCAACTACCGTATCTTCAAAGGTGATGTGTAGCACCCGGTTGGCTCTTTGGGCTGGACCTCTGTGCACTGTATGCCTGACGTGTAGAGTAAGATGTCTGCAGATAGAAAATATGGGGTTAATGAACTGGGGTTATTGGGGTGTCCCTATCTCTTTCCTCTTCTCCTCTCCTGTAGACCCCCAAAGGTTAACGCTCTCACCTTAGGTAAGTGAATGCCGAGCTCTCCATCTGCCTCGGGGCAGGGTGCTGTAACCAGTTTCTTCACTGGATAGGTAGCGCAGGCCTCTTGACTTCAGAGGACTGCTGTCCGTCGTTTACTGCACGAACGGTAAGTTTCGAGTCATTCAAATGTCTTTAAAGTCTTTAGTAATGATGTCTCTTGTTTTGCAGGGTTCTGGCGATGGCGGATGACGGGCTGAAGTGAGTTGAAGATGGAGCCCGTGTGATGAATAGAAGCGCCTGGAAGCACGTAAGTAAGCGCTTGTTGCCTGCTTCACTATGCGCTCTGTCTTTTTATTTTGCAGGTACGAGTTCGGAGCGGCTGCAGGGTGCCGGAATACCCACTGGATTAGATGTGGAAAGGAGTAATGGCACGTGAGTATTAAAGTTCCCCAATGTCTTTAAACGCACCTTGTTTTGTCTTTCAGATGCGGGATGCAGCGCCGAAGGCCTCCGGAGCGTGCGAAGAGTTGGTAAACTTTTGTCTTTCAGATGCCGGAATGCAGTGTGAAGACCTCCGGAGCGCACGAAGAGTAGGTAAGCCT
Organism: Ambystoma mexicanum; assembly: GCF_040938575.1. Classification (NCBI taxonomy): domain Eukaryota; kingdom Metazoa; phylum Chordata; class Amphibia; order Caudata; family Ambystomatidae; genus Ambystoma; species Ambystoma mexicanum. Next base: position 1,176,405,610 of record NC_090925.1, read on the forward strand.
TTGCCTTTCAGATGCCGGAATGCTAACCTGTTCTTTGTTGTCTTTATAGGTGTTGCTGAAGACTGGATTCAGGATGGTAAGCCTTTGCCTTTCAGATGCCGCAATGCTAACCTGTTCTTTCTTGTCTTTATAGGTGTTGCTGAAGACTGGATTCAGGATGGTAAGCCTTTTTCCTTAGGCCCAGGACCGGATGCAGAAGACACGATGAGCGTTCTGCTGCAGAGGTTGCAGAATAACGCAAAGCAAGATTCATCCACCGGGTGGTAAGAAAAGAGTTCCTGCCTTCCAGAAGAGTTCCAGTGTTCTGAATCTAGGGAGTGGCTCCAGCCCCACCCAACAGGAAAAGTAGTTCCAAACAGAAGAGGATCAGAGGCTCAACTGGCAGGCAAGTAAGCAGCATGGTCTGCTGAAGGTAAGTCCACCCAAGCATTATGAGCCCGGCGCTTCCAGCGCTGGGACTGGGCATATTTATGAGCCTGGTGCCACTGGCGCCAGGACTGGGTCCAAAAGGTCCCAATTGGGACTGGTTGGCACTCGGAACCTGGGTTATGGATCTGCTTCCAAGGGAGTTGGGAAAACCCTGACCTTTTGGAAGCAGAGATCATGACAGTACCCCCCCTCAAGGCCCCTCCCAAACCGTGCCTCTCCGGGGGTTTTGGCTTGTCAGGAAATGTTCGGTGAAATCTTTTGATTAGGCGAGGAGCGTGGACATATTCAGCAGGTTCCCAGGATCTCTCTTGGGGGCCGTAGCCTTTCCAGTCAATTAGGTAGAATAGTTTAGATTTGGAGATCTTGGAGTCCAGAATGCTTTTGACTTCAAACTCGAGTTCTCCATCCACTAGGATAGGTTTTGGAGATTTGGTTAGTCGGGTTTGAGGTTGCACAGGTTTTAATAGAGAGACGTGGAAGACCGGATGTATCTTCATGTGCGGGGGCAAGTCCAACTTGACCGCTACTGGGTTTACTATTGTAGTGATGGAATAGGGACCAAGGTATCTTGGGTTGAATGTGCATGGCCCTTTTAGAGATAGATATTTGGTGGATAACCAGACTTGATCCCCTACTTGATAGTGAGGGGCTTCCTTCCGATGTTGATCTGCTCCTTTCTTGTATTGTTCTTTAGCCCTTTGAAGGTGGGAAACAGCTTCCTTAAAGGCTTGGGTGATTGTAGAATGCAGGTAGTCTACTGCTGGTGTTTCAAGATCTTGGAGGGGATCCAACTCCGAGGTTCGAGGGTGACTGCCGTACAAAAGAAAAAACGGGGTTTTCCCAGTTCCCGAATGGACAGAGTTATTGTAGGCATACTCGCCTATCCAAAGGATATCTTTCCAAGTTTTTTCAGTTTGTTGCAGCATGCAGCGTAAATACTGATCCAGAGTTTGATTGGTCCTCTCGGTTTGTCCGTCGGTCTGAGGGTGGTGACTGGTCGATAGTCTCACATCAATTTGAGCCGACCGACAGCAACTTCGCCAAAAATGAGAAATAAATTGACTACTTCAATCCGAAATTAGAACCGAAGGAAAACTGTGCAGTCGGACGATGTTTTCGAGAAATTCTCTGGCCAGAGTTGCTGCTGTTGGCAAGCCTTTGAGCGGAATGAAATGCGCCATCTTGGAGAATAAGTCCACGATTACTAGAATCGTATTGTATCCGGAGCATGGAGGTAGATCGGTGATGAAGTCCATAGAAAGCGTATGCCAAGGGCGAGGTGGGATGTCAATAGGGCGTAAGAGGCCTGCTGGTCTTTCCTTTTGACTCTTGTTTTGGGCGCATACTCCACAGGACATTATAAAGTCTCTGATATCTTTTTTCCAAGACGGCCACCAGAAGTAGCGCTTGATCTTTTCTGAGGTCTTGGCTATACCGGGATGACCTTCCATTAAAGAGTCGTGATAACAAGAGATTACTTTTTTCTGTAAATCTGTGCTGGGTAGGTATAATCGTTCTTGGAAATACAATAAGTTGTCCTTTACTGCAAAGTCCTTTCCCTGCAGATGCCAATTCTGTATGTCTGCTGGAGTTACAAGTTGCCTGTCTTTATCCTTAACTTCCTCTATGGATTCTGTGGCGATTACACCCAGAATTCTTTGTTCGGGAATGATTGGTACAGGTTTAGGGTTGACCAAGTGTTCTTCCACTCCCATCCGAGAAAGGGCATCGGCTTTACCGTTCTTTGTACCAGGTCGATAGGTAATTATGAAGTCAAACTCGGCAAAGAATAATGCCCAACGGAGTTGTCTAGAGGATTGGGCTTTTGCGGTCTTCAAATATTGCAGGTTTCGGTGATCCGTAATCACAGTAACGGTGTGTCGGGCCCCCAGCAGATAATGCCGCCAAGCCTTAAAGGCAGACTTGATAGCCAGAAGTTCCTTGTCAGTAATCGTGTAATTGATTTCAGGAGGCGAGAATTTGCGGGACCAAAATGCCACGGGATGCAACTGATTGGTTACCGGGTCCTTTTGTGATAGAACTGCCCCCATGGCAAGGCTTGAAGCATCAGTTTCCACGATGTAGGGGAGTTCGGGGCGAGGGTGTTTTAAGATTGGTGCAGAGATAAATTTAGTCTTCAAATCCTGGAAAGCTTGTTCCGCCTCGGTAGACCATTCAAAACGTTTGTTTTTCTTTAACAAGGCAGTGATGGGCTGGACTATTCGAGAGAATTCGGGGATAAACCTGCGGTAAAAGTTAGCGAAGCCTAACATGCTTTGCACACCTTTTACGGAGGATGGTGATGGCCATTTGAGAACTGCATCGACCTTCTTTGAATCCATACGCACTCCGCCAGGTGATAATATGAATCCCAAGAATTCCACTTCAGTCACGTTGAAAACACATTTTTCCAACTTAGCGAAAAGTTTGTGTTGACGCAATCTTTCGAGGACCATTTTCACGTGTTTCCGATGTTCAGATTCCGATGAAGAATAAACGAGGATGTCGTCAATGTAAACAACAACACATACATCTATGAGCTCTCTGAGGACATCGTTCATAAAATATTGAAAGGCGGCCGGGGCATTGCAAAGTCCGAAGGGCATGACCTGATATTCAAATAGCCCATACTTGGTGCGGAAGGCCGTCTTCCATTCATCGCCCTCTTTTACTCGTACCAAGTGGTAAGCTCCTCTAAGATCCAGCTTTGTATATATGCATGCTTTTCTGACTTGGTCCAGGAGTTCAGGGATCAAAGGTAACGGATATCTATTCTTAACAGTGATCTGGTTCAGGGAGCGATAATCGATACAAGTTCTAAGGTCTCCTTCCTTTTTTGGAACGAAGAACAAAGCTGAAGAAGCAGGGGACTTGGAAGGGCGAATAAACCCATTTGCCAGGTATTGATCCAGGTATTGTCGAAGGTGAAGGTTCTCAGGCTCGGTGAGGGCATAAATTCTACTACAAGGAGGAGTAGATCCAGGTATCAGGTCTATCTGGCAGTCATAAGACCTATGAGGAGGTAGAGAGTTAGCCTGATCCTTCCGGAAAACATCTTGGTATTCTAGGTATTCGGGAGGTAACTGGGGAGTCTCTGAAGAAATTGCGGCCAGTGCAACACCAGGTGGAGGGTGACAAGTAGAGACACATTCTGGAAACTGGACCGTTCTTGCTCGCCAATCGATCAGAGGATTGTGTTTCTCTAACCAAGGTATTCCTAGAATAATCTGAAACTGAGGGGCCTTGATCACATCGAACACGATCTTCTCATGGTGTCCATCTTGACTTACTAGCGTCACCTCTTGAGTGGTATGCGTTACTGGCCCGGAGGCTATCTCCGTACCATCCACCGTAGTAATGACATCCTTTACAGCCTTGGGACAAAGAGTTAGATTCATCCTCAAAACCATTTCATGATCCACATAATTGCCGATGGCACCGCTGTCGACGTAAGCTTCAATTGCATGTAATCGATCCGGATTATCAGGGCTAATGAGGACCATAGGTATCACGAAATGCGAGGTCACGGAACTGGTTTTCACGCTCGGCAAGAGGACCTCTATTCTTGTCGGGCGAGGTCGTTTCCCTGCTCAGAGTTTGTAACTTTGGTAACTGCAGCTCCTACTGCCTTCTTGGCAGGTTTCACCGGACAGTCTCGACGAAAGTGCCCTGAGTTTCCGCAATATAGGCATAATTGCAACTGTTTCCTCCTTTCCCGCTCCCTTTGTGTTAGAGGACCTTTCAGACCCCCTATTTGCATGGGTTCCCCGGAGTCTACTCCTTTGGAAGGAGTTGGCGGTTTGGAAAATACTCGAGCATCAAACTTGGAACGATCGGCCTTCCTGTTCTGCAGCCTGTGATCTATTTGAACGACCAAGTCTATATAATCCGAACAGTCTTGTGGGGGATTCACTACTTGGGCTAAAACGTTTTTGAGCTCTCCACGTAGACCTCTATAAAACAGCGTAATCCTTTTGTCCTCAGGCCATTGAGTTTCCACTATTAGTCTATTGAAAGATGCAATATAAGCCAAAAGGTCTTGATTACCCTGTCGCAACGAAAGAAGCTCATTGTCCAAGGCCTGCCCCTGTGAATGTCTTGCGAACAGTTTTTCCATACTAAGCTGAAAGGCTTGAAAATCATGGAGAACCGGATCATCTTGATTAACTAGAGGGATCGACCAGTCTGCCGCATTGCCACTAAGGTACGAAAGTACAAAAGCTACTTTTGCTTGATCAGTTGGAAAGGCTGCTGGCCGGCATAAGAAGTGCAACCGGCACTGATTGATAAATACTGCAAACCTCTTTGGGTCACCAGAAAATCGTTCGGGCGGAGCCAGAGGTACATTCCCAGGTAGGTTGATCTGCACTGGATTCATAGAGGATGTTGAAGGAAGATTTGCCCCTGATGCGGGTAACGGGGTCTGTCCGGCCTTGTGACTGTAGCACTTGTCTAGCAAGATTGTCTGTTCTCTCCTTGGAAATAATTAGTTCCCTTCTTAGAGCATTCGTTTCCTGACGAGCTGCATGCACTTCTGCCCTTAGTTCCCCAAGTAACCGGGCTAGGGGGTCAGTATCCGAGGTTTCCATAGCGCCTGGGCGAGAGTTTTGCGGTAGGCTTTGCGTTCTGTAACGCTCACCTGATTCTCGCAGAGGCGCCGGTCTTGACTGGGCGACTACCGTATCTTCAAAGGTGATGTGTAGCACCCGGTTGGCTCTTTGGGCTGGACCTCTGTGCACTGTATGCCTGACGTGTAGAGTAAGATGTCTGCAGATAGAAAATATGGGGTTAATGAACGGGGGTTATTGGGGTGTCCCTATCTCTTTCCTCTTCTCCTCTCCTGTAGACCCCCAAAGGTTAACGCTCTCACCTTAGGTAAGTGAATGCCGAGCTCTCCATCTGCCTCGGGGCAGGGTGCTGTAACCAGTTTCTTCACTGGATAGGTAGCGCAGGCCTCTTGACTTCAGAGGACTGCTGTCCGTCGTTTACTGCACGAACGGTAAGTTTCGAGTAATTCTAATGTCTTTAAAGTCTTTAGTAATGATGTCTCTTGTTTTGCAGGGTTCCGGCGATGGCGGATGACGGGCTGAAGTGAGTTGAAGATGGAGCCCGTGTGATGAATAGAAGCGCCTGGAAGCACGTAAGTAAGCGCTTGTTGCCTGCTTCACTATGCGCTCTAACTGTCTTTTTATTTTGCAGGTACGAGTTCGGAGCGGCTGCAGGGTGCCGGAATACCCACTGGATTAGATGTGGAAAGGAGTAATGGCACGTGAGTATTAAAGTTCCCCAATGTCTTTAAACGCACCTTGTTTTGTCTTTCAGATGCAGGATGCAGCGCCGAAGGCCTCCGGAGCGTGCGAAGAGTTGGTAAACTTTTGTCTTTCAGATGCCGGAATGCAGTGTGAAGACCTCCGGAGCGCACGAAGAGTAGGTAAGCCTTTGCCTTTCAGATGCCGGAATGCTAACCTGTTCTTTCTTGTCTTTATAGGTGTTGCTGAAGACTGGATTCAGGATGGTAAGCCTTTGCCTTTCAGATGCCGGAATGCTATCCTGTTCTTTCTTGTCTTTATAGGTGTTGCTGAAGACTGGATTCAGGATGGTAAGCCTTTTTCCTTAGGCCCAGGACCGGATGCAGAAGACACGATGAGCGTTCTGCTGCAGAGGTTGCAGAATAACGCAAAGCAAGATTCATCCACCGGGTGTGGTTTAAATAGCCTCCTGTAGTGCTTAGGTGTCTCCTTCCACAGCCACGCCTAAGTAAGAAAAGAGTTCCTGGTAAGAAAAGAGTTCCTGCCTTCCAGAAGAGTTCCAGTGTTCTGAATCTAGGGAGTGGCTCCAGCCCCACCCAACAGGAAAAGTAGTTCCAAACAGAAGAGGATCAGAGGCTCAACTGGCAGGCAAGTAAGCAGCATGGTCTGCTGAAGGTAAGTCCACCCAAGCATTATGAGCCCGGCGCTTCCAGCGCTGGGACTGGGCATATTTATGAGCCTGGTGCCACTGGCGCCAGGACTGGGTCCAAAAGGTCCCAATTGGGACTGGTTGGCACTCGGAACCTGGGTTATGGATCTGCTTCCAAGGGAGTTGGGAAAACCCTGACCTTTTGGAAGCAGAGATCATGACAATTCATTCCAGCCTAGCTGCCACTCACCCAGCAGGGTGGCTGTCCTTGCCGGACAGTCAGCCAGCCAATCATCACAGACTGCATTTGGATCTCCTATGAGACTAAGCACAGGGAGTTTCGGGCACCTCCCACACTTTCTGCCTACCCCAGACACTCTGCAGCCAGAGGTGGGTTTCACTCCTGAAGCCTGCCAAAGGTGAATGAACAAAGAGACCAAACCTGGTTTGGCATGCAGAGAAGAACTCTAGAAGGACCATTCCATAAAGACATGGCGAAAAAAAAAGACCGGGAACTGTTTTAGCAACGATGGCTGAGTGCCATCTTGAAGAACATGACTCCCACGATTTAACGTTACTGGAGCTATGAATAGTTTGCGGTCGGGAAAAATCATGGTAGTTCATTGTAAAACCACTGCCACCAGCCATTCTGAGAGGAAAGGGTAACATTTGACTGTTACATCAGTATCTAGACACAGGGGATACTAGGTAACACCTCCAGCACTCTATAGGAATATTGGTTGTGCTGGGTCTAGACATTTACATGACTAAGTGAAGTCAATTTCACTCCACTGTTCTGGGAAACAGTATTTTATCCCAAAAAAGGTAGTTAAACCTTGGGAAAGCCTGAAAGGCTTCCCTGTGTCACTGCTCGGAGGGTGCTGTGTGACACAAACGAAAAAGTGGATGCCTATGGAGTTGGTTAGATTCCATAACCAAAAGGGAACACAAAGGTAAAACACATGTTAAAATACATGTTAAAATACATGAGAGAGTGGGAAAAAGGGTCACACTCTCTCCAGGTAAAAAAATCAAGTCCTCAAAATCCAGCAAAGTTACTGGGGGTCGCTAAGGTAGAGGGAATTAGCACATGTTTGAGAATTCTCCCTAACACTCATCCCCCCCAGACTAAGGACAGGAGAATTTAATCCACCCCTGAATGAATCTCCTTACTACAGTCGGTCATACATTCTGGAGAGACCATCAGCATTTTGGTGATTACACCCTGACCTGTGTTCAATGGTAAAATGAAACCCCTGTAGGCTGATTGACCATCTTAACAATTTAGGATTTTCCCACCTCATCTGTATTAACCATCTCAAGGGTTGGTGGTCTGCCTAAATCACAAATGTAGATCCATACAAGTATGGCCTAAACTTCTTCAGAGACCACAGAATGGCAAAACACTCACATTCTATGGTTGCCCACCTTGTCCCAGGTTCCTTCAGCTTCCTGCTGATGAAGCAGATTGGGTGTTCCCTGCCTTTCTCATCTAGCTGACTCAAAACTGCACCTATACCTGTATTGGAAGCATCTGTCTGCACAATGGAGGTTTGGCTGTAGTCAGGAGCTCTTAAGACTGGAGCTTGACAAAGGGCTTTCTTAAGTCCTTCAAATGCCTTAGTGCACACCCCATTCCACCTGACCGTTTAGGGGAATTTGCGTGAGGAGACCACATTCAAGGGAGAAGCTATGGTCCCATAGTTCTTAATGAAGTTCCTATAATAACCATTGAGACCTCGAAAGGCTCTCACTTGCATTTGAGTAGTAGGGGTGGCCCATTCTTGTACAGCTTGTACTTTGCTAGGCAATGGCCTTATTTCACTTCCTCCTACCTCATGTCCAAGGTAGACCACTTTGCTCTGACCAATTAGACATTTACTTGCCTTTATGGTCAGATGGGCCTGCTCAAAAGCCCGCAATACATATCCTCGGTGGTCAACATGTTCTTTCCAAGTAGGGCTGAACACTGCAATGTCATCCAAGTATGCCATGCAGACGTCCTCCATCCCATGCAGAACTTGATTCACCATCCTTTGGAATGTAGCAGGTGCATTTTTTTAATCCAAAAGGCATAACCTTGAACTGGTAGAGACCTGCTGAGGTTGAAAATGCAGTTTCCTCCATGGCATGGTCTGTCAGAACTATTTGCCAATAGCCTGAGGTTAGGTCAAATGTACTGAGGAACTTGGCTGAACCAAGTTTGTCCACCAGTTCATTGGTCCTAGGTAAAGGATGGGCATCAGTCTTCGTGACTGCCTTAAGGGCTCTGTAGTCCACACAGAATCTCAACTCCTTGGATCCTGCCTTTGGCACTAGTACAGCTGGACTAGACCATGAACTTGTAGATGGCTCTATTACCCCAGGAACACGCATGTTGTTGACCTCTTCCTTTATGTGGGTTCTTACATGGTCTGACATTCTGTAACCTCTGCTTTTAACAGGTAAACAGTCACCAGTGAGAATCTCATGCTGGCCCCAAGGGGTCAAGCCTGGTGATAGTGAAAACAGAGGGGCAAACTCATTTAACAGAGATTTTCACTCCTCCTGTTGTTCCAGTGTCAGATTAGAAGAGAGATTAACTCCTATCTTTCCATCTAAAGGTTGTCCCCTGAGGAGGCCAGTTAGAGATTCATTCTCCTCCTCCGCCTGAGCACAGGCATGAAGCAATGCTCCCAGTTCTGGTCTAGAGACATAGGTTTTTAGACGGTTGGTGTGAAAGACCCTGGGGGCCTCCTTAGGATTGCCTAAATCCACCAAATAATTGACTCCTCCAAGTTTTCCCACAACCTTGAAGGATCCAATCCATTTGTCCTGTAAGACCCTCTGCCTTGTAAGTACCATAACTGGAGCTAGCTGGTCTTGAGTAAACTCAACCATGTTGGCCTTCTGGTCATGCCAATGCTTCACCAGAGCCTGACCATTCTTTTTTGGAGACCTAACACATAGTCCGTGACTCTCACTGGCTTCGGGGAAGGAGCACTCGCCAACCCCTCCTTAATTAGGGCCAAGGGACCTCTAACTGGATCACCATAGAGGAGCTCAAAGGGACTAAGTCCAACTTCCTCCTGAGGGACTTCTCTATAAGCAAAGAGAAGGCATGGCAGTAGAAGGTCCCACTTTCTTCTGAAGGGGTACTCTAAAGCACCTATCATGCTCTTCATAGTTCAGTTAAACCTCTCTACCAACCCATTGGTCTGGGGATGGTAGGCATTTGAGAACTTGTAAGTCACTCCACAGTTTTTCCACATGGCCTGAATGCAGTGGGGCATAACGCTTGATCCCCTGTCAGAGATGACTTCCTTAGGGAAACCTACCCTGGTAAAAATATCAAGTAGGGCCTTAGCTACTGCCTAAGCAGCGACAGTCCTCATAGGTATAGCTTCAGGATACCTGGTAGCATGGTCTACCATAACCAATATAAATCGGTTGCCTGAAGATGTTGCAGGGTCTAAGGGACCAACAATGTCGATTCCTACCCTCTCAAAAGGATCTCCCAACACTGGGAGCGGCACCAAAGGTGCCACATTATTGGTTCCACTCTTGCCAGATGTCTGACAAGTGTGACAGCTCCTACAGAATTTATCTACATCAGACCCCATCCTAGGCCAGTAGAAATACAGAGAAATCCTTTCCTTGGTCCTCTTAAAGCTTAAGTGACCAGCCAAAGGAAACTTATGGGCTAACTATAGAAATGGGTGTCTTATCTCCTGAGGCACAACAAGTCTTCGGTAGTCTCCTGGGATAGACTCAGTAGATTCACTGTAGAAGAGGACATCCTCCCAGTACAACCTGTGCTTCCCTGGCTCTTGCCCCTCCAGCTGGGAAGCTGCCTGTTGGCGAAGTCCTTCAAGAGTAGGACACACTCTTTGACTTCTGCTAAAGTCTGCCCTACAGGGGCAACCTTCTGCCAGTAAAGACTGCAGCTCAGGATGGCCTTTAGGATCCAGATATCCAACAGGGGAAAGGTCTTCTTCCAGCTCTCAATCTTCAGCCGCTGATTCAGCCTCTTCTGGTTGTTTCTCACAATCAGCCTCAGCTGGTGGAGTAGTCACAGGTGTCCTGCTTTGATGCATAGGAGTGCTATCTTTCTTGTTTCCTGAGACCTTGGGTTTCCTCTTTGTCTCCTTCTTCCTGGAAATAGCAGGTGGCATTTCATGTGGACTGGGTGTTATAGGTTCTCCTGTACCAACCTCTTCAGAGTCATCTAGGGTGAGCTCTCTGGCCTTCCTTGTATGCTCCCGTTTCATTTTACTGGGGGGCCTGGGGGTGATTGATACAACTCCAAGAGTTTTTAAGTCATTCCCCAGCAGGACTCTCCCAGGCACCTCACTTTGTACAATGACAGGTATTCTTACAGTCATATTGTTGTACTGGATGAGAGCTGGTAATCTTCGAAGCATTTGGACAGGGCCTCCAGCAAGCTTAGTGAGGCCCTTGGGTGTCTTAGCAACATCCTCAGGTTTAAAAAAGGTTTCATCTACCACTGTAATGCTGGCCCCAGGGTCTCTAATGGCAGGGGTCTCCTGTCCTTGTAGTATTCTTTTGTGATATATGGTGGAGAATTATGTACATCTAAATTCTGCTGTCCCCACAGACCCAGGGACACTGGCAGTAATTCCAATGGGGTCTTCAGCCAGTAGTTGAAAGTTTCCACTTGCCATATGAACTTCTCCCTCAGGGATGAAGACTAAGGAGGCAGTGTGGACCCCTGAAGGTTTACCCTTGCATCTGGGATCCCCTTTCACATGGTCAGTAGATCCACAAGCATAACATTTTCCAAATGTTTTGACAAATGGGGGTTTCTGCTGACCTCCCTCTGGTTTGGCACCAGAGATTTCACTAGACTGACCTGGTTTCCAATGTGGCTTACCCTTTTTCTGTGTGTGGCCCTCTTTTGGATTGGAGGTTTTAGAATTCTCTGTCATCTTTCTTTTGCTGCTTCCATCCTTTTCATGAGTGGTCCCAGAATCCTTGTGAGTAGCCCTGTCGGCAACCCACAAGTCAGCAGCTTTTGCTAGCTTCTTGGGATCAATCTCTTTAGAGTCAGCCAAGTCCTGTCTCAGCTCAGGAGAGCAGGCATCAAAAAAAGATTCCAAACAAAAACAGATTTCTCATTCCTTCAAAAGTGTTCACTCTGTAACCCTTAACCTATCCATCTAAGTTTTCAAACATTCACACACCCAGGTAGCCCAAGGGGTACCATCAGCCTTTTTAAGGGTCCTAAACCTCTTAAGGTACTGGGAAGCAGTTTTCCCAAATCTAGCTATTAAAGCTAGCTTCACATTTTCATACTCCAATCTTTCTAACTCCCCCACCTCCATTACAGCATCAGTTGCAACCTGGGGGAGCCTAGACAAAAGCCAAGGCATCAACTGATTCCCTGTGAAACCCTGAATCCCATAGTTCTATTCAAAAGCACCCAACCAATCCAAAATATCAAGTTTCACCTCATACATACTGACAGCTTCCTTAGGCATGCAAGAGCATGTTGTAATTCCATTCCCTTAGTTGGAGATCATGATGTTTGACTTCAGCTTGGAGTTGTAATCTTTTGAACTCTAACTCAAGTCTAATTCTTTTCAAGAGGGACACATTCTGGACTCAGTACTGGACCTGGTAGGGCCCCTGTGGCTAAAGGTTGAGGCATAAGAGCTGGTTGCGGTAAAGAGGGGCGCACATCCTGAGACTCCTCTAACTCTTCTGACTCCTCAATAACAGAGTTAGACTCTGAATCATTATCATCCTCATTAACATTTTCCACAGTTTCTGAGATAGCAGGTGTGACAGGCCTACTACTCAGACTTTGATGATTCAACAGTCTTTCAATCAATTCATTTTTCTTTCCTTTAACAGGGAGATTCCTGACTTTACAAATTTCTTTCAGTTGCTCTACTGTTAGAATGATCAGGGCTTCCTGCCTGAGGTTATATCTGGCATGTTACAATTGCTTTTCTAGTGGTACTTAGCCTTGTGAAGGTTTTTAGTTGAACAAAAGTAAAGCAAAATTCTCAACCAAATCTTGCTGTGGTTAATTACTGATGGTTCTGATCTCCCCTCTCCAGCACCATGATGCCTTCAGGCGACCACGCAATGTATACATGAATATAACATAACATCAATGTAACAACTCCACACTTTATCCTCACCGCCTGCCACCAGTGTTTGGCAAAGTTTACATGCAGTACCCTCTGGGAACACTACACAAAACTAGGACTACAGGGGTAAGCAAACCAACGTTTGGTATAAGTCTGTACTACAGAGTTTTGGTAGCGTGTTGGGCAGTCAGGCTTATCTCAAGAGGAGAATGTGAGCAGTAAAATGAGGTTACACAGAGGTTTACATTCACAGGTGTTCAAATAAACTCTTACACTCAAGGTTTCTTGGATAAATACTTTTTTTATTGTAACATTTAGTGTATACAAACTTTTATTACAAACAACCAGTCCCATACAAAACAAGAGAAAGAAAAGTCAAAAAGAAGGGAAAGCAGAATAGAGACATCTCACAAACAACAGCAACCTTTTTTGGACATCCTCTAATCAGCAAGGTTTTACATAATTGATACTTCTTCATTAGTATTGATCATTTTTCTTTCGGTTAGTATTTAACTCTCCGATACTGTCTCGCAGAACAGCCCACATCTCTGTCTTGTTTTTTTAACTCGAATATTTGTTTGATTAGTTCACATCATCCCATCGTCCGGTAAGACCTTATCCAGGAAATCAATCACTGCACAAGTTTGATGGACATTGTTACTTGAAAGCACCGTGAACCACAACTCTTCTGTATTGTTGTTAATAGGAGCATAGTTCCGTAGCAAAGGAGTTCTCTCCTTTACTAGTTCGGAACGTTCCATTATTAGATGTTTTAACGATTCTTCAGCAGTCAAACAGAATCTACAAATATTGTCAATTGTGTCAATATCGTGTTTGATCCAAAGTACATCTTTTGTTTGGTATGCATTCAGCCGTACCCTCAGAAACTTGTTGCGGTGGTATCTTGAAGGAAATTTCTTAAGATATTTGGTAGCAGATCTAAGCTGTTCGCCACTAGACCTAAATACAGAGGTCTTCAGCGCGGCACGATTTTTATTGTTCTGCATCCAACTCCACTGCTGCAGTTTTTTTTGGCTAATTGTGGGAGCAACATCATGGTGTCCCACTTTATTTCGCAGTCGGCTACAATTCACTTTATTTTGTTGGCCCAGCACCTCAGGATACCTTCATGGGGATGGTGTGAAGTAGAGGCCAAGATTCGATAAGCAGGAGCAGGATCGTTTAAGTGTATTTTCCTTAACATAGAGATGGATCTCCATAGCACAGTAACAGAGGGAATCAAGACCTAGTTTGTGCCTAATAGCTTTTGTTGAGATGTAGGATGGTAGGCTAAGAATACGTCTCCAGAACTTCCCTTCAAGAGTAGCCCAACGTTGATGGTTCAGATTCCACCCTGCTTCGGCACCAAAACTAATTGCAGGAATTACTTTCACACTCAGCAACATTCCAATTTTCGTTACAGGTTACAGTTGCAGTGTTTCCACTTGGATATGATGTACTAAATACATTACAAAAATGCTCTTCCCATTTCAGGCTTGGAATTCCATCTGACTGCATCACATCTTGATTTAGCGATCCGTTATTTAAAATTTTCCAAATTTCTCTCGATTTGTGATGAGTAATCAGGTTCAGAATTCTTTCACCTCTTTCTTGATCTCTTATTAAAGCAAAAGATTTCAACCAGTTTCTGTATCTCATTTTCCTTTTTAACATTTCTGGTTTGGCATTGCTCCCAAGTAGCTTTGACAGTCTCTTTAAGATTCTTTTTCAAAAACTTTTTTTCTTGATGGTCAGAGGAACTGAATACATCGATCCGTGATTGAGAGGATCTTTCCCCTGGTTTGACTTCAACATGTAATTTTAAGAGCATTGATGCAAAATGTATTTTACTTCTTGGGGACACATTTCCCATCCGTATGTTTTGGCTTAGAAGGTTTAATTGAGATGAATTTATTCTCAATCTATTCCCTCCACAATTGACTTCCACGGGTGTCTCAAATTTTGCATCTGGAGTGAATCTATCAAGCGTCCAAGACAATTCGAGTCGATCATGCGTCCAAGACAATTCGAGTCGATCATGGTCACTGTTTAGGGATTTACATATTTTGAGGTCCTCAATTTCGGGCCACAGGTTATTTGAAATGTTGGTTGAGGGTTATTTCTCGCAGTATGTTCCTTGCCCTCTTTTTGGCTTGTTTTATTATTCTGTTCGGATAATTTCTATCCTTTAGGTTATTCGTCAGTCTTTCCGCTTGTCTATCATATTCCATTCTTGAAGTGCAGTTCCTCCTAAACCGGAGAAACGGCCTGAACGGTACATTTTCTTTTAGGGATCTTTGGTGGAAACTGTTATAATCAAGGAGGGAATTCGTGTCCGTGGGTTTTTGAAATCCAGTAGTTTCAAAAATATGTCCTGACCTTGTGATTTTCAGATCGAGAAAGGTAGCTTCGGTTTTACTGGCCTCGTGTGTGAATTTGAGAAAGGGATTGAGTGTGTTGATCTATTCAATGAATTTATTCAATGTTGCCCTGTCTCCATCAAACAGGAGAATGTCATCGATGTAGCGACGATAACTCACAATGTTGTTGGTGTAAGGATTAGTTTCGGGATATATAGGGATTGAATCAACAAGCCCATTGGATACCCGAAATATCCTCATAATCTGTAAAGATTTGAAGACCACATAGAGAATACCATAATCAGAAGTATTCGTCCTGAAGAAAGCGGCCACCAAAGAATCCCGCTGAAACCGGTTGACCACTAGTTTAGCAGTACTGGCTTGATAACACAGACTCCGATACCCTACATCCACAGATGAAAGGCTTTGTATAAAAAAGAACAACCTTACTAGGTGAAGAGAGAACTAGCTCTTTTTAATCACATTCTTTGACCCATGGTCTTGGGAATCTTTCTATGATAAGACACACAGAGTGGAGGCGGCAACATTAAACATATATACCAACCCCCAAAAGGTGTGCACTTAATTTTAGAAATTAGGAAAGTAGTGAGAAAGGAAAGGGCCAGGACCTCCACATCCCATTTGTAGTCGGCACACCAGCACAAACTAGGGCTGGTATCCACACCTTAGGAGGTTCTTCAACACAGGGCTAATAAGATTATCGCTAGGGACCGAGCAGTAGGAATAATGTGTTAACAATCATCCTCCTGTTACTTGCGTGATAACGATTTTGGTAAGAAACAGGAGGCGACACCTATCGACTCCTTTTTGTTGTTACTTGACTAATTTGTGGGCCAAGTGTCATTCTGTTTGTCATCAAACCATGAACAATTTAAATCACCACATATTATCTGCAGTTCGCAGCATAAGAGTAAGCAATCATCTATTACTGAAGTTAGTGCAGTCAGGTAGCTGGTGATTGCGATCATTTTTGGGTTCCAGTAAGTATTTATCAATAACAGCTTTTTGGGTGGTATATTGTACAAAGCCTTGAATTCTAATAAGATTCCTTGAATAAACAAGTTAGGCGTAAATACTTTATTTATTGACCATCCAAACAAATTGTTAAACATGATTAACAGACCAGAAAATGGACGGCCAAGCCTATTTTTTCCAGCCGGGTTTAACAAGATTGAGCATCCATCTCTAACTGGTGGCTCACGTAGCCACGAGCAAAGTTATTTTCCAGGGAGAATGGAAGCTCTTGGAGGAGATGAATAAAGCCTTGTGTGTTCCAGGAAATCAACGCACATAGGACTTTTTCTTTTTGCAGGACTAGTTAATTCCGGCGGGACCTGTCCATTTTGACGACCGATTGGGGCTCAGATTCACCATCTCGCACCATTGGGTGTATTTTGAACACGTCCTTTTGTGTGTCTCTTCTTTTTTCTTTAGTAGTTCTGATGTCTTTTTCAGAGGATGTATTCTCTGACCAATGTTTTTTTTTCCTCTTTTGCAACAGAGATGTCAAATCCATAGTATAGAAGTTCGTCTTTAGCTAAAAGTAGCATTTTTTTCTACAGCCTACGAACTGATATGTAGTAAGACTTGGTCGGAGCAGGCCTTTGATATGTATTCCACAATTCGGATATCTTCCAAGGTAATTATACTCAATGAAGGAATGACATGTAGTAAGCGCATCACGTTGCTTCTGTTCAGATTTACCTAATTTCCATCAGGGAATCTGTTTTCAATCCGCACCTTCCCAGTGGCACATTTACTGACTATTTCTTTTTCAAAGCGGACCTGCCGTTGTTCTTTTTGTTTTGACCTTAGCGCTAACGTCATTCTTGGGTTTAAATTTGTTTGAACTTTTTTTTTGCCACATTTACTTCATTTTTAGGGCTTTTGGGCTTTGCTTTAGAGCACTCAGAAAAATGTTTTGGGCCGGTGGTCGGTTCTGCGTCTCCTCCCGACTTAAGTGTCCTCTGTTGGTGACTCATCATTTGAGTCAATCGTATACGTGGACCAATCACATTGGTCTAGTGACCCATTGACGGAGTCATTTGACTTTGCTTCTGAGTCCAACCATAAACGTTTTTATTGGATTCAACACCTGTCTTGTGTTATGCAATTTAGTCATGTTCGGAGTTGTGTCCTTATTTTCTTTCACTAATGACTGCTTTTGTATCTTTAAGGACGTGTCACGCTGGAATAGTCCTACCTTGTGTGGTGTCGATAGCTTGAGTATACATTGTTTGGTTTTTGCCAGGTTTTGCTTGATACAGCGTTTATTAGTTGCCACTTTGTTTGGCATTTTCTTTCAATTATTTTGTGTGTAAATCCAATGTCTTTGCACTACCCGTAAAAATGCCAAACTGCTCCGCTGAGTATCTTTTACTTCAGCAAGAGGCTGATTCACTGGTGGTTCAATACGAGTCACAAGATCAATTACAGTTCTAGCAGGTTCTGAGGATGCAATTTCTAGATTTGTTTGATCCGTCTTTGTTCTGTCCGCTGTTGAGACAGCTAGTGTGTCAGACTTGGCCGAGATGGTAGCCAATTTTCCCAGCGCCGCTTTGGTTGTGTCATTGCTGTTGGTAGCCAAAGCTTCACGGAGGGTCCCATTACTGCCAGATGTTGAGACAGCCCTAGTTTGCTGACTCAAGAGTGGCTTGTTAAATTGGGAGACTGCTTGGAGTCGAATTTTGTCTAGATGACGAAACCATTTCATACATTCAAGAATTGCTTCCATGAGGTCAGCAAAAGTTAGTATGTTCTTTCATTGCAATATCTCCTAGTCTGTTTTGTCATTGTAATGATAAATTTGCTTCCATTGCACTCTTTTGTTGTAACTGGGAGTAGCTGTGTGCCAGATTTGACAATTTTGTATCTAGCTGAGACAGCATAGCGCCCTGATCCTTTAATGAATCACTCAGCGATTCGTATAATTTTATGAATGGTATCAATGCAAGGGACGTTGCAGCCAGCACATTGTTGTGTATTTGGATTGACATTGCCACCGATATGTTGGCCTTCATGGCGCTTTCCGTATCTAGCTCTTTGTTTGACTGATTAGTATTCTCTGGATGTTCATTGGATTCGACGTCTCATTTATATTGTTTGGAGACGATTCCTGGACCGTGTTAATAGAACAGTTTTGTTGCGCTGACAGATTTGTCATGCCTCTTTCAGCTGGTAAAATGTCTTTCACATGCAAGCTTTTTGCTTGTGGCGTGCTAGTTCGTTCACAATATTTGGAAGAAGCCTGGGCACTGAATTTCAAGCGATTCTGAGAGTCGAATTTACAGCAACTGGTTCAAGAGATATATTTTTTACCGCCGTTTGAGCAAAACTCTTGATCAGTTTATCTTTAATTAGCGAATAATCTTCCTTTAGGTGTTCAGTCAGTCTCTCTTCATGACCAGCAAAGTCCACACTAAGATTTATCTGTGCAGGCATTGAAGCGTTTAGACTGACACTATTGCCAACAGCATTGCTTTTTTCCTTGTTTGTTTAATTTTCGAGCAGGGACGATTCTTCCAAGCTAGATAGAACAAAGTCTATATGCGTGTTGCTGGTGTCGCCGATTCCTAATACATAGGTACAGGTTTTTTGGAATGGCAGTAGCATTGGTTGCAGCAACGGCATGACCACTTAGTCGGGCGTCGCAGCTTTCAGCTGACAATACAAAAGTGTTCAGCTGATCACATCTTGGCATTTTATTCAAACAAGTCGGTGGCATAATTAGAGACAAAAGAGGCTCCCGGACGTCAGTCAACAACTTGTTAATTGTTATATTAGCACCCATTGGAGCTGATTGTGTGGGTTGTATGGTTGTATTTAAGTCCTGGTTCATTAGCTTGTTTAGGGCCGCTGATATAGGTGGCTCAAATTACATCATTTCGTTCAAAGTGAACCTGGCGGCACTTGTAATTCAAGAAGTTCAGAATCTGTGACATCAAAGGGAGATTGAAATAGCGTGGAGTCGATGACTATGCTAGCCGGTAGTCCACATGTTGGTCCCTTTGCACTATCAGTGTCAAAATTGCGTCAGTTACATTGGCCTCACACAGACCTCTAAGCGAGGGCCTTTTCATATCACATCTTGGTGACTTTTGTATTTCATGGTGAATTGCTTCATATGTTGGCTGCATCATGATGTTCGTAATGCTTGACATTACGACAGATTCACTGTTTGTGTAAGCAGAAGCAAGGGTCTGTAAGGATGGCACAACTGAAAGCGGTCTACACAAAGACAACTTTTCGCCACTTACCTCAATGGATCCATTATTACGGGAGACAGTTCCAGAGCCTTTAACCGTTTTCAGATGTTGGCGATCGAAGAGCATCTTCAGCCGCGTCTGTGGGCCAGGCACTGCCATTGCACAGCTGAAGAGGGGGAAGAAGGAAGGGAGGGGCCACCAGACTGCTTTCCTTTCGACATTCTGAGGCGGACTGGGCAGACGGTGGACTCTCACGGGACTCTGCGCGTCACTCCTTTTAAAGGTGGACATTTTAAGGTGGGGTCAAGAGACGTTCAGAAAAAGTTTAAAGGGCCAGTCAAGCTTGTGCTGAAAAAACGGGTCGCAGTAGCTGCAGCTCCTTTCATCAACAGGAGGAGTGGGCAGACTGGGGACTCTCTCATTTATTTATCAGTCAGTTATAAAACTTAGAAGAAGGCAAATATAATAACACAAATATACTTCAATACTTTTCAAGAGGAGTAAAAGGCAAAGGTTATCAGAACATAAAAGACTACCATTATTCTTAGACAGTGCAAATACTTTGATTTCACCAGAAGAGTCAATTGCATTCAATAGGCTGGGCCAAAGTGAATGGGCTAAAGTCTTGGATAGGTTAAAGCAGTTCTGGTAATTAAACAAAAAAGTCTCTGCACAAGTTCTTGGAAGTAGTTTGTAAAAAGAAGAATCATATGTTGGGTCACAAGCTGATTCATCCTGCGAGTTGCAAAAGTTTCAAGCACTTTCACTGTGAGATGTCAGTTCTCTCAGTCTTGTTTTACAGTACCTTACAATGAAGAAAAAGATGCAGCCGATGACTTCTGTTCCTGGCAGTTCCGGCAGATCTCGCTGTTCCTGGGCCTCAGTCGTGGGGACAAGAGGGAGGATGTTGGGGGACTCCTGCACTGCACTGGGATGATCAAAAGCTTGCAACTGGCAAGCTTCAATATCAGTGGCTGTTTCGCGTTTCAGCTACTGCACTGGTAACAACGCTGGCCCTGGCTGTCAAGGTGGACTGTCCTTGCTTCTGAGGTCCCACACTCAGCTGAAGGGGGAGGGGGGTCAAGCTCTGTCAGTCCAATGTCGCAGGAGTCCGGAAGATCTTCCAAACATTTTCGGCCAGCTTACAAGTAACGCACACAATCTGGCGTCCCTCTCCCTGGCTCTACGGTGTCCTGCAGCACTCTGAGGAAATGCAACCAGCTCAGAGATGGGCGTCCAGGTGGCTTACTTGGGAGTTGATTGACCCAACCAACTCAAAAGGGAGAAGTCGTCCTTTGCAGGGCTTCTACGTCGATGCAAACTTGATGATTCGGACCTGCAGCAGGGCTTCACTGGGCAAGCCAACGGTCCAATAGTTGCAGCAGCCGTCCTCTTCAAGCTCTTCTTCGGTTCCTTGGTCCAGTGGTCGACTCTGCCTTCCAAGCCAAGAGACTCGCCTTTTATTCAGTTCTCTCCCATTCATTCCAGCCTAGCTGCCACTCACCCAGCAGGGCGGCTGTCCTTCCCGGACAGTCAGCCAGCCAATCATCACAGAGTGCATTTGGGTCTCCTAGATGACTAAGCACACAGAGTTTCGGGCACCTCCCACACTTCCTGCCTACCCCACACACTCTGGAGCCAGAGGCAGGTTTCACTCATGAAGCCCTCTAATGGCGAATGAACAAAGAGACCAACCCGGGTTTGGCGCGCAGCGAAAAACACTAGAAGGACCTTTCCACAAAGAAATTGTGAAAAAAGAAGACCGGGAACCATTTTAGCACCGATGGCTGGGCGCCATCTTGAAAAACATGGCTCCCGCAATTTAACGTTACCGGAGCTACGAATAGTGCGGCCGGGAAAAATCATGGTAGTTTTTTGTAAAACCACTGCCACCAGCCATTCTGAGAGGAAAGGGTAACATTTGACTGTTACATGAGCATCTAGACACAGGGGATACTGGGTAACCCCTCCAGCGCTCTATAGGAAGATAGGTTGTGCTGGGTCTAGAAATTTACAGGACTAAGTGAAGTCAATTTCACTCCACTGTTCTAGGAGACAGTAGTTTATCCCAGATAAGATAGTTAAACCTTGGGAAAGCTTGGAAGGCATCCCTTTGTCACTGCACTGGGGTTCTGTGTGACACATGAAAAAGACGATGCCTATGGAGTTGGTTAGACTCAATAACGAAAAGGAACACACATATCAAAATATCTGAGAGAGTGGGAAAAAAGGGTTACACTCTCTCCAGGTAAAAAAATAAAGTCCTCAAAATCCAGCAAAGTTGCTGGGGTTCTCTAAGGTAGAGGGAATTAGCACATTTTTGAGAATTCTCAAATACACATGTTGGGAGTGGTCCTCCCTCCGGACCCCGTCACAATCATCTGCTTCTGATAAAGCTTCCTCTGCATTCACAACTGATCATGTTTAACACACAAGCACCACCGTTAAAAACCCTTCATCCAGCATCCCTAGAAGATGGACGCATAGAAGAGTTTCTTTGTCTTCACATGACCCGTTCATCCAAAATCGAATTAAGATGGATATTCTGTCCATGTGGTAGCCTCACATGGCAGTTACTTGTAGTTGTAGCTAATAGTGAAAAATATTCTGATGTTCTAAAAGTGTTGTGTGTACCTCGGCAGGTGGCAGTGATTATATGCGTAAAGGCTCTAACCCAGTAGGTTTTGGTACAAAACATCAAATCCAAACACTGCGAATCCCATAACATGGGATTGTTTCATCGCATTTCAGTAAAATTATAGATGGGGGTGGGGGTTAGGTTTATAATTAAGGGGGAGTCGCTGTGGAGGGGCTGCAGGGGTCTCCCCCACATATAATTGCATTAAATGGGGTAAAAGAAAGAATAATCGAAGTTATGGCATTCACAGTAATGGATTCGATGTTCTCTCGTAGATCCACCCTATGCTTTCTACCCGTTGCGCTTGAGGAGTCATCTGCATGGCATATCAGTAAGAGAGTATGGTTTGTTCATATTTTTGCCTTTTCTATTCCCAGCCTGATTCTAGATCCGCCACACAGAGCAACCTACTGCTACTCCTTTTTCTTGAAGGCGTTGATTAACATGCAAGCCTGGCCCCTCAGATGTCGCCCAGTGGCACAACCTCCTCTACCACCTTTACTTGACCCCATGGTATCTCCGTTGTCTTTTCTAGGTCCCTGGGACTGGATCTTCGATGCTTTTACCAAAGTACTGAATTGTTCCCCCTTACTTCATGTCCTACCATTTCCGGCCTCCTCTCCATTTGTTCCTTTATGCTCTGATGTGTCACTCTACAAAACACAGCATGCAAGTCCATATTGCAGCTGATATCCTCAGCACATTTTATATGTAGGCTTGGAACCAGTGCTTTAAGTGGGCTGGGGCCAGCCAGGACCAGGCCCCAGCAGTCTCCAAAAAGTGGGGCTGAGCCCGGGCCCTGCCGGGGCCCTCCAGTCCCACCACACCATTGGGGGGACACATTATCCCACCATGGCCGCAACCGCGACGGGAGATGCGCCCGCCATTAAGTCAGGCAAGCTGACAGAAGTGCCAGCAGCCACAGCAATTCTGTGACGGGCTGGCACTTCCGTCAGTCACTGTAAATTCCTCTGGTGACCCCATCGCACGAGGGGTCACCAGAGGACTTTACTGTCCCTTTGTTTCTCCAGGTTGCCGAGGCGTCTTTAACCCTCGGCGAACCTGGGGATTTCTTGACATATACACAATTGAAGCCATCTTTTATAAAGCTCTGCCGATGGACAAAGACGCCTCAGGCTTTGTCCGTCGTCAAAACTTTATAAAAGATGGATTGAATTGTGTAATTTTCAAGCCATCTTTTACAACCCTCAAAATGTAGGTTATGTATTTGTGTGAGTACCTTACTATGGTTTGTGTACTTTTCAAGCCATCTTTTATAAACAGAAATATGTTACATATTTCTATGTTTATAAAAGATGGCTTGCATACTACATAAACCATAGTGAGGTACGCATACAAATATATAAATGCTTACATGCATTTATATATTTGTTTGCACACCTTACTATGGTTTCTGCACTTGCTTAGGCCACGCCCATCCCACAAGCCACACCCCAAATGAGGGCCCCCACCCCCGAGTTCTTACCTCACTTAAAGACCTGCATGGAACCTACCACTGGAGTGCTCAAAGCTTTGCAGTGCCTTCCAGAGGAGAGGGGGGATAGAGGACCAGAGCATTTAGCAATGGTAAGCAGAGCTCCATTGTTACTGTGGAGAAATGGCTTGCGTCTGGTCATCTCAGACTTGTCAGGAGAGACTGCCGCCAATCAGCGTACATATGTTTCTGCAGTTACCTTGCCCACCTTGAGTAGCGACCTTCGGCACCAAGCAAAGCATGATTATCCACAAACTGAGAGCCCCTTTTTATAGTTTTCAGAATTGCGCAAAACAAAGGTAAAAAGGTATTGGCCACATCGTATGGTATGCTATTGTTTATTTATAAAGGGCCTACACAGAGGCAAGTGTTTCAAAGCACTAAAGGAGGGTGGGAACATGGGGAGAAAAACAGTCACTCAGA
The DNA here is from genome assembly GCF_040938575.1 of Ambystoma mexicanum. Lineage (NCBI taxonomy): Eukaryota > Metazoa > Chordata > Amphibia > Caudata > Ambystomatidae > Ambystoma > Ambystoma mexicanum. Next base: position 1,176,429,177 of record NC_090925.1, read on the forward strand.
GCCCTTGAAATTCTGAGACGATAATAGCCTGCAAAGGCAGAGTAAGTCCGTAAAAATACATTTAACAGTTTTAGTTACAGCAAATAGGCCTGTTGGCAATTCTGCAGTTTTACCAGTGCAATTAGTGGGTGAAGACAAGGGAGGACAGACGATTTTCAGACATGGTGCATACGGATTGTGCAAGTGCACAGATGGTAATAGGGATGGGGGGTCCAAGTGCATTCGGTCAGTGGAGACTCGGGTAAGTGCAGAGAGCCACTCTCTGGGTTATTTCTCAAGTGCAGTGAGTGTGGGTGGGGGTGTAGAGCCCCAAGACAAGTGCGAAGGAGGACTGGCAAGGGTGCCAGGGAACTGTGAGTCTCTGAGGTATACCAGGCGGCCAGTCAGCAAGCTGTATGGAAAGGAGGGAGAGAGGGAAAGAGCAGAGAGCTAGGTTAGCAGTGTAAGAGGGAGCGAGAGGGAAGAGAAGAGGACGGTCTTGAGGAGTTTCCGGAATTTAAGAAGATCGGACTCAAGATCGGGGGTGGCAGGGAGGCTGTTCCAGAGGGAGGGATCTGCTGAGGATAAGGATGTCCCTCCAAATCTCTGCTTGGAGCACCGGCTTACTCACAGAAGGTTGGAGGAAGATGAGCGGAGGGCTCGTGAGGGACAATATTTAGGTAGGCAGTGTTACAGGTAGGTAGGTACCAGGCCCCAGAAAGCCTTGTGAACAATGCAGAGGGTCTTGAACTTTATCCTTGCAGCCACAGGGAGCCAGTGAAGGGATTTCAGTGCCAGAGAGGCAGTCCCTGGGCTTGAGGCCAAGGATAAGTCTTGCGGTTCTGTTCTGGATGAGTTGCAGAGGATGCAGAGCAAAGGCAGGGAGGTTGAGAAAGAGGCTGTTGCAATAGTCCAGTCTTGAGAGAACCAAGGCTCTGGGACAGTGAGCCGCTGGGGGAAATTGAGAAAAGTTACAGTACCTCTGAGGCAGTGAAGCTGATCCTTAGATATTTTAGAGATGTCTGAAATGGGAGAGGAGAAGGAGAGAGTGGATTCAAAAATTACTCCAAGGTTTGTCTCGCAGGTGGGTGCGGGGGCAGGGCCAAGGGAGGCCGGCCAGAGTGAAAGTGGGAAAGCGAGAGCAGGAGTCCCAATGCGAACCATCTCGGTGTTACTGGCATTGAGGCAGAAGTCATTTGCAGCACACCATGACTGAACTGCGGACAGACAATCAGATATGTGCGAGGAGCAGGAGGCGTTTGAGGGTAGCCTGAAGGATAGTTGCGTGGCAATCGCGTAACACTGGAAGTTAGAGGTGAAAGTGGCAATCACACATGCCAGGGCAGCCATGTAGATGGTGAAGAAACAGGGCGATAGGTTAGATCCCTGGGGAACGCCACAGGTTGAGAGAGCCATAGTCGAGAGGAAAGATACGAGTTCCACCTGGGATGGGCGGTCAGAGAGAAAGGTCAACCATGCCAGAGCCCGAAGTGGGATTCCTAGGGTGTCATGAAGACATGCGACCAGGATGTTGTAGTTAACCATGTCAAAGACAGAGGAGAGGCCGAAGAGAATGAGGACAGAGGGAGTGTTATGGTATGATATTGCATTTATAACGCGCCTATACGCAAGTGTTTCAAGGCGCGAAATGTGTCAAGATTTGAGAGCAGGTCTTCACATGTGTTCAGAAGAGCAGTTTCCATGCCTCTGGATGCTCTAAAGCCAGACTGATGGTCATGGGAGCAACCAATAGATTCAGTGTGAAGGGTCAGCTGTGAGATAGCCAGCTTCTCCAGGAGTTTGCCCAGGAAAGGAGTGATGGAGATAAGGCGCTAGTTTGCCAGAATGGAGAGGTCGACAGAGGTTTTTTTTTAGCAGAGGGTACACAAGGGAGTGCTTAAGGGCAGTTGGTAAAACTCCAGTGGAAAAGGAGGGATTGCAGAGATCAGCCAAGGCTGGGGCGAGGGAGTCAATATGGTCTTTAATGGTTTTAGAAGGGTAGAAGTCCACCTGTTTGGATGAAGTCTTCATAGATCAGACCTGTCTGGTGACCTCATCAGGTGTGACTGGTGAGAGAGAAGAGAGGGTAAGTGGAGAGGTGGTCAAGGGAGGTTCCGGTGGTGTTGTATGCTGTGGTGTGGAATAGAGACTGGAAAGAAAGTATGTCTTGGGTTTTTGTGGTGAAGTGTGCAGCCAGGGCCGAGCCAAGGTCCTAGGTGGATGTGACAGGAGAGGAGGCTGCTTCCGAATGGACACTTCCTTGCAGACTTTGAAAAGTGTTGGCCTTGGTATTTGATGCAGCAGAGATGTGGGCTTGAATAAAGACACTTTTCTTGGAGCAGATGCAGAGTCGATATTGCCTTCGAAGGAGGCAGCTGGCCAGTTTGTCAGATGGTTCGCCCGACACATTCCATTTCTGCTCAGCTCCCCTACACTTGGGTTTAGGGGCAGCCAGGTCGGAGTCATAACAATAGTTTACTTTTTGGAAGGCTTCAGTCGGACCCTCATGACAGGGGCAACAGTGTTGGACATAGAGAGATTGAAGTTAGCGAAGGCTGTGTCAGGGTGGGAGTCAGCTGAAGGAATGGGTGGAGGAGTGTAGGTAGAGGCAAAGGCAGCTACTGTCACTTTTCTCATGGGTCTTGTGACTTTGAAACCGAGTGGCTGTGCAGGGTGTGTTGCTGCAAGGGGAGAGCTTCAGGTGTGTTGAGAGAAGAGAGTGGTCAGTCCAAGAGATTGAGGTAGTGAGAGGGATGTCTTTAGAGATGAGAGCATCTAAGGTGTGGTCCACGGTATGCGTGGAGCTAGAGGCTAGCATGGAGAGGGAGAGAGAGTCACAGAGGTTGCAGAAAGGACCTGAGCTGTCAGGAAGGTCCAGGTGGCTGTCCAGATCACCCAACAGGAGGAGTTGAGAGGAGGAGGAGAGTAGGGAGGAGGCCAGGTCAGCCGATTCCGAGAGAGTGGACCGACCTGGTGGCTGATAGAAAGTGGCCATAATGTGAGAAGAATGAGGGGGTGAGTGAAAGTCTGCAAACTAGGCACTGGAAGGAGGAGTAAGCTTGAGTAGGGATGATGGACATAAGTATCCATTCTGGGAAGATAAGCTCCGCTCCCCCACCTGTCTTCGAAGGCCTGGGCGCAGAGAGGATTTTGTAGCATTCAGGGAGGAGTGTGTCAAAGCTTGTGACGGAGATATCCTTGAACCATGTCTCTGTGATTACATCAAGATTGAGTTTGAGGAGGTTACAGATGTGAGTGTTGAGAGTGGCAATGTGGAGCAACTTGCCATCTTTGTAGGTCTTCCTTGGGGTTGGAGGGGCACAGGGGACAGTGGTCCTCCCATCCCCTGAGGGTGGCAAAAGGGACAGGGGCATAGTGGAGGATGGCGGAGGAGCCAGGGCTGACAAGGGTGCCGGACAGTATGGCAAGGCAGGGCCCCCTATCCAGAGGAGGAGGAAGGCACAGGAGGCAAGGGAGCCTGTGCAGAGGAGGAGCAGGAGGGCACAGAAGGCAAGTGAGCTTGGCTGGAGGTAGAGGTGAGGTTAGAGGGGTGAGGGAGGAGCCTGTCGAAAGAGAAGGAGGTTGGGTTGAGGACCCTGAACCATGATGATTCCATTGAGATAAACATTAATGATGACTCTGGAAATGGCGGAGAGGTCAAGGAGAACCTCCCAGCGAGTGCCACCATTAATGGGAGAAGAGGCGATAGGAGAGAGAAAGACAACCATGTATGGAGTCCATAGGTCAGGTGCGTTAATAAAGAAGAGGATGTCAATGAGAGTCTCTCTGGCGGAAGCTGTGACATAGGTGTCTGCAATACGAAGGCCTGTGTTGAAACACAGTGGGCCTCATTACGACCCTGGTGGTGAGGGTATGAACGGTGCCGGTAGCGAGCATGGCGGTAGCCGTTCCTGCCATACATGCACGGCTACCGCCATGCTCGTAATGAGGCCCAGTTTGTCCTCCTTCAGTTTCTTCTCGCCAGATTTAATGATAGGAGAAGGATAGGAGATAGTGAAGCCGTTGGAGAGGATAGGAGAAATATATGGCGACATAGTTGGCTGGTCTCCTTTGACCGCACCAACCAGCACATGCAATTCCGTGCCCCCTCCCCCTGCACTTGCCTGGCTAGGACTGCACCCCCTTAACCCTTCCAGTCAGTTCCTCGCACTTACCACGTTGACCTTTTTGCCTTGCATTCCCTTTTCCCTTGGGTTCTGTCCATCGGCCTCCCCGGGCAATCGCTTAACCCTCCTGCACTTCCCGCCCTCCCCTCTCCCCTGCACTTCTATTACTCCACTTGCACAATCCCAATATCACAAGGCCTAGTAGGACTGTTTGTTTTGTCATCCCTGTTCCCCAAAACCTTGTTGTCTTGTTGCACATTGAAACACACTGGGCCTCCTTACGAGCATGCTGGTCCGGTCACAACGGTGCCGGTAAGCTTAACGGCACCGTTGTTACTGGACCGGCCCACTCAGAGTCTGCATGTGGCTGCCGTCCCGCCTGCCAGCCACTCGCAGACTTTCACAGAGGCACCAGCACCGTTATTTATGGTGCCGGTGCCTCCATGTTCTCCATTCCCATTGAGTCCTATTCAATAGGACTCAATGGGAATGGCAAATACAATTATTCCAGCGCCTGACATCCCGTACCGACGGGGTTAGAATCCCCCACTGTTACTGAAAAGCCAGGCACCAAATACATTCATGAGTCCGGCGGCAGCCTGACGCTTTTACCGGCACGGCTACCGCCAGACTCGCAATGAGGCCCATTGTGTATAGGCGCATTATAAAAACTGAATAAATAAATCAGCCTCCCTGTATAGCAAGACAGCGTGTGTTTACACCTCCAAGCAATGTCTGCATAAAGAAAAAACAATAAAAAGCAGTGTATGACCCAAACATATGGAACAAAACAAAAAAAAAAGATGCCCAAACATATGGAAATATCCTTGCAAACATCGTTTTTGGTACATCCATTAATTAATAGAGATGGACTGCAGTCAGCAAGGAAGCTTCAGCTGTTTTGTAATGTGGAAAATAAGACTACTAGGAAAAGTGAGCATCGCTGAAGTCCAGTTAGCCTAAAGCATCCTCATCTATAACTAGAGGTGAAGTTCCTTACACCATCCCTGACTTTCTTGGAAATGTGGCCAAAACGCATTACATAACAACTGTGTACACCGGTCGTCCATGTCGCATGCACTTTGAACCATAGGCTGTGTAGTACCTACATTAGCAGAGAAAATAAGGCTTTTCCCCCTCCTCACATATGTCACAAACCCTACAATTTAGGTATGGACATTGTAGTTGAGGATTAAAAACACCTTTGCACACAGCAGTGCTTGCCACCAACTTCATTACTCCTACTCGTAAACACTGTCCCATTTTTCTTATTTATTTTTTTATTTTATTTGTTTTATTGGTTAAACAAAGTTAAACCTTTAACATTCCTTTAACAGTCCCTCCTCAAAGAGGTGGAGGCCACCCAAATTAGGTTCAAGTTCAAAATCCCTAAATGATCGCCCCTAGGCCAGAATCTCCAGTTGTTTGGGTGACGTCCACCTCAGGCTCCCCCTCCTCCTGCTCCAGTTTTAAGGATTCAACAAATTTCAATGCGTCCAAAGTACGGCCCACTTTCTCAGCTGTGATGAGCCTTTCCCAATACTCTTCTTCGTTCTCCTCCGAGATCAGGCTCGTATAATTTCCCATGTACATCAGGCGATTCAGTACCAGGTTCGGACAAGTTAGCATCACATGCCTTATAGTTTCCAGTTGGTCCTTCTTTCTGCAAAATCTACAATATGCTAGTGATTTGTCAATTTGCCTTCTTCGCCACCTTATTTCTCTCGAGTGCCAGATGTTAAATCTACAGCGCATAAGCAGATCTCGGTAGTGCCATGAGGGAAATTTCATCAAATATGGAGGTAACATGTTCAGAGCTTTGCGTTCCCAGATGACATTATGACATAGGTCTCGTGTTAATTTCTCTTCCTGTGTTTCCTCCCAGTCTTTTTCCCGATTTGTTCTTTTAGCCTTATCTAGGTTATTTTTCAGGGTGTCTTCAAAGATCGCCAGGTATTTTAAAGTATCTTCACATCTCATTTTCCAGTTTTGGAGAATTGAATCACTACTGAAAGCCCCTGGCTTTGCTAGGATTCTAAATGGCACGGGTGGATTGTCCAAAATACACTTTCTATAAAGAGATAGTGATTTCCACGTCGTGATTGAAGTGATGGATTGCAGTCTTAGTTCCGATCTTATAAGTTCCAAGGGTAGCGAATTTGGAAGGCGCAAGATCTTTTGCCAGAAATAGGCTTCGCATAGGTTCCAGACCTCCCATTTTAGGGCTATAAGGGCCTCGGCTCCATATGTAATGACGGCCACTACCTTTTGCTTATAGAAGGTTGTAATCGGCAACAGAGAAAATTTCCCATATCTACGATGTAGAAGTAGCCCTTGGTTAACCAGAATTTTTAGTTTTTCTCTGATCAGGGTATAATGGGCCTGCTCATTGCAGTTCCTATTAATTCTTATCCCGAGGTAGATTGTAGTGTCGACTACTGCCAGTTTTTCTTTTTCCAATGACCAAGTCTGAATTTTCCCTGCTAGTTTCTTTCCGCAGGTTGATTTCATAGTCAAAATCATAGATTTTTTTGCATTTACTTTCATGTCATTGGCTTTAAGATAGTCATTGAAAGCCTCAATCCTGCGCTGAAGACCTATCGGCGTCTGGTCTATAAACACCGCGTCATCCGCATATAGCATCCATGGTATCTCTATGCCATTTACCTTCGTTGGGAAGGCCCGGATCTGATCTTGTGAAGACTTCATATCAGCCATATAGAGTATAAAGAGAAAAGGGGCGAGGGCACATCCCTGCTTGATGTCTTGATCCGCCTTGATAGTCCTCCATTTGCAGTAATTTGAACCTGGATCGAGGTATCAGTATACAGTGCCTGGAGTGCCTCCAATAGGTCCACAGGGCATCCCCAATTCCTCAGTTTTGCCCACAGCCGTTCTCTATTTATTCCATCGAACGCCTGTTCGAGATCTATAAAGGCCAAGTAGATCGTTGTTTTTCCTTTTAGGGCCTTTGCTTTTAATATATTGATCAGGAACAGGTTAAGGCAGGTGCCCACTCCACTCGCAAAAGCAGTTTGTCTCTCGTCCAAGATTCCGGCTTGAGCTGCCCAGTTCTTTAAATCCCGTAAGAGGATGGAGGCGAAGAGCTTGCCAATGGAGTCTAGTAGCGCAATCGGCCTGTAATTTCTTGGATTGCCGCGGTCACCTTTTTTAAAAATAGGCACGATGTAGGCCTCCGTCCACGTAGTTGGAATTTGTTTGGTTCTCGCTACTTGTTTGAAAAGTGCGTAAATTAGGTCTGACCAGCCTTCCATGTTTTCTTTCAACATTTTGTTGGAGACGCCATCTGGACCGGCAGCCCTGGAAGAGCTTAATTTTTTGATCAGTATTTGAATGTCTTCTCTATCGAAGTTCAATGTCCAGGTAGCGTTTCCTGTTCTTTTCTCAACTACTTTTTCCTCATTCTTCCCTTTGAACAGGGCAGTATAGTGGTCGAACCAGTTTTTCTCAGAGACTTGGTTGATACCTATGGCCGATTGATTTGAATCTCTATTGTTAATTAGATCCCAGGTACTTTTTGTATTATTTGTTGCTAAGGCCGCCATCATTTGTTCCGCGTCTCTTTGGGTTCTTTGGTATCTGGTTGATCGCAGACAATTCTTGTAGGTTTGTCGGCATTTTCTTTCCAATTCACATTTGTCTAGGCTATGAGACTTTTTTATACGCCTGAGGTCAGCTCTGTATCATTTTCGTCTGGCGACTACAAGTTCATTAAAGGCGTGTTTCCTTCTGACCTGCTTCAGTTTAGATGAATCGTACTTAATCTCATAAGCTTTAAACAGCCATTTATAATCGACCACCTCCTCGCCCTTTTCTACGGCTTCCTTGAAATTTTCCGCCAGTGTTGGTATAATCTGATCTTTAAGTCACAGCCTGTTTCTTCCCCACGATATCTCTGTTTCCATCACTTTTCCTCCCTTTGAGAAAGCTCCTGAATCCCATGCAAGCTCAGTTTCCAGAAGAGAGTGGTCACTATTAGCTTGCTTGATGACTCGAAATGATTTTATCCAGGCAAGCCTATCTCTTCCCACAAAACAATAGTCCAAGCATGCTCTCAATTCTCCACTATGCCAAGTGTCGGCCCCCCTGAGGTCGCCATTTGTTTAGCTGTTTAACATCATCATATCCCGTATGCCCATTTCCTTCATCCATTGGCTTTCTTTTCCTGTAAGATTTTCAATCTCTTTAATTTCGCCCCCTTTGTCTAGGAGCTTGATGTTTAAATCACCATTCAGCAATATGAGCTGATTTTCTTCCTCCGTCATGGACTTGTCAATGGCATTTGTGATAGATTTTAAGTAAGACCCAGGGTTTGCCATATTTTCCCTCCAGTATGTATTAATCAATAGCAAGTTGATCATCTCCTCCTGATTTTCTGTTGTAGAGGCTATTTTCAATATTTGAACGTAAGATTTGGAGCTTCATGCTTGAGTATTTGTAAGTGGCTATCGATTTTTTTCAATACCAAGAGGCCTGCAAACGGTCGGCCTTTCAGTCCCTTTTTTGCCGGATTGAAGTAAACTTCATAACCTTCACATATTGGAGGTTCACACAGCCATGATTCTTGGATGCAAATGAGATCATATTTGGCCAATAAAGAGCTTTCCTTCGAGAACAGATGATGAAAACCTCTGGTATTCCATGAGGCAAAGCAAACGGATCCATTTCCAACTTCCTTATTCTATTGTTTTTTTTTTGAGTTGCGATCATTTGCCATGGGAGGCCAATCTTTTGTTTTATTTTCAGGTTTGTTTTCATTTGTTTTACCCTTCCTTGGGTTTTGCGAATTATCTACCGTAAACCTCAAAGATTTTAGTTTTTCAACATTTTCTTTGGTGCTGTATGAATGGTTTTCGGGGTTTTTATTTCCTTCTTTTTCGTTTTCTTTTGGAGTCTTCCTCTTCTTTTCCTCTTTTTCTTGACCATTTTTTTCTCTCTTTTTTCCCATAGATTCTTCTTCCGTGCAGGATGAGACCTCATTATTAGCACGTCTTCTGTCCTTTGGTGATATATTAGTACTATCAGGCTTGCTGTCATCCTCTAATTCCGTCAAACGAAATCCCTTTTTTCTTAGGATGTCAGTAGCCTCCAGAAATTTCTGCTTGATGTCATTTGAATTAAGATGCAATATAACTTGGTCCATTCTCTGTTCTCTTGGGAATTCCACAACTTTAATGTCCTCAGTAGATATCATGCGTAGAGCTGATGTTTGGTTACAAAGCGAGACTACAAAGCTCCTATTGAGCAAAGCCCTTCTTGGTCCATTGGATGTCGTCTCTAATTTCAAATAGCATTCTTTTGATGGGGCTTTCCTCGAAGGAGGGACAGACACTTTTATTCCTTTGTTGATCTTCTTTGTTTCTTTAATTCTGTTTTTACCATCCTGTTTTAGATGAAAACTTTCAAGTTGAAATCGTACCCTCCTTTCTTTGGTAGCTAGCTCCTGTCTTTTTTGTTCTAAGGTTTTGAAGTTAGCAGGATTGTCATCAGCCTCATTGACTTCCTCCCTTTCCAATGAGCCGGACCGGCTTCTTGTCTCCTTTGAGATTTTAGGCAGGACATCTCGTTGGGGTTTCTTGCGATCAGAGGCATTAGGGCTCCTCTCCACCATCTCCCAGTTGTCCATAGTTTTCCATTCTGATGGGCTGATGCTTTCCCACTCTTCGTCCTCCCTACTTTCTTCCATAATGTCAATCAGGTCACTTAGATCTTCTTGTTGGTCTGACTCATCTCCATTATCCTCCAAGGAGGGTTTTTTCCCCCTCCCACATCCTTTGCATTCATGTCCTCCGAAATGTTTGTGTCTCCCATTGCCAGTTCTCTCCTCTGCTTCTTTGCCTGTTGGAGGTTTTCTCTTCTTGGGGGCGTTCTTAGATTCCTTAAGAATGCCCTGGAACCATTTATCTTCCGTTTTAAGCCTTCATTTTTTGTTTTACCATTTTCGTTTGTTTTTTTCTTCTGCTCATTTCCCTTTTCTGAGGACAGGTCCTTGGATGTCCCACCACTAAAGATAGCGAAATTAGATTTTTCTGATTGAATTTTTGAGTCACGACTTCCCACCCCCTTACAACCGGGAGAGATCAAAATAACCTATTCGGTCATTAGCTCAGTTTGCATTGGTTGGTTTGGTTTATTTTGACTCAATTTCATGGGGCCTTTCCCTCGACACGGATTTTCAACCATGCTTACCTCATCTTTTTTCTGTTTGCATAAATTTCGCATCCACTTGCAATCTTCCAGAACAGCCTCCATCAATAAGGACTTATCATTAGCATCTCTCCTTGCCAGATCAGTGAGGCGATTTTGCCATGTATGGGATTTTTCGGCTTCTTTGTCCATTCGTACATTCAAATTCCGCAGGGACAATTCCATTTGTATATTTGCCTGTTTAATTTGCATGTTAGTAGTAGTCATCTCTTTCGCAGAGTCATTTATCATCTCATACAATTTTAGGTATGGAGCCAGTGTGATATTCAATGAGGTCATGATCACTTGCTGGAGGTGTTTCATATCCTTTTCTCTATCAGTTTGGTAAGCGTCTTTAATTAGGTGTATAATTTGATCTTTCGTAAAGATTTCAGAACACTGCTTTTGGTCATCCGACATGGGCGTCTGAGTCATTTTCGTTATCATTTGGGGTTCTACAGATTGTCCTTGTGGTTTTAAGCTTGACGGTCTATCCTCGAGGCATGGATTTCTCCTCTCAATTAAAGATCTTTGTGACAAGGTCATTGACCTGAAGTCTCTCTGGGTTTTTGTTGCAAAGACCTCAGCCCCCACGGCCTCCAACTCCAGGGAGCTCCCTTTAGTTTGCTCCTTTTCCAGTTCAGCCATTTTCTCGCTTATTAGCGAGAAACTCCTCCTTTTTTCTCTCTCTATTTTCTCCGTCAAGAGAGTGAGGTCTTGCATAATTTTGTTAGCTAAACTTGAATTACTCAAATTAGCTGATGGCAACATTGTCTTTCCTTTAGTGCCTGTAGTTTTTGACGGAGTTTCACTTCCAAAATCCCACAGGGTTTTCTTTTCTAGTCTGGCCTTTGGAGGGAGTGTCCCCTTAGGGTAAGGCATCGCCTGCATATCTTTGTGTAGGGTCCGAGAAGGAGATTCTCGGTCAGTTAGGTCATTTGAGAGCAGGGCATTTGCCCCCAACTGGGTATTTTTTTGGGGGCCCTTTTCCTTGAGCCACTGACATCTGTTATCTTCCCTGTATGGCTGGAAGATATCGCTTATCGTTGTGGTTTCCTCCATGGCTCTTAGATGTTGTCTTTTATTTTCTATTTCCTTGTTGGGATCCGGCAAGGCTTTCTCCCATAATTCCGAGTCATTTGTGTCCCACTGGTCCTCCTTTTCCCACACAGTCTCAATCAGTAGAGATCTGTTTGTGGTTTCCTTTAAGGTCAGGGTAGGGGAGTTCAATGCCACATCCAGACTAGAATTTTCATCCAACATGCTTTCGCACATGTCCGCTATAGGTGTAGTTCCATAGTTGACTAAGTCATTAGTGGGCATGTTTACGCAATCATTTCCCCTTCTTGGGGAAATTAAAGATGGGATCGGACAACACGAGTCTCTCCCAGCATCAACGTTGCTAGGTTGATCTAGTATTTCCGTCGTCTTTTCAAGGCTCAGATTGACCAGGAGAACTGGGGCTTTCTCGAGTAAAACCCCTACCGTCTGGTTTTGTTCGACAATACTTTTTTCTTTATCTCCTGGGGGCGCAGTATTGATCGTTTTGCTGGAATCTCCTTCACCAGCAATTAGATCTAACTTCTTGACCTGATCGGCATCCTCCTCATGCAAGCTTGGTGTTTCAAGGGGTGGAGGGAGGTGACTCACGGGCTCTTCGAGAGTGGAAACTGTACAGGCCATAGGTTGAACAGGTGATTTTGGAGCCAACCGCACAGGGTCTTCAATAACCAAACTCGACATTTTTTCGCTACCCGTATCGGTCGCGTGGGCCCCCACAGACAAGCTTTTACGCTTCTTAGTACAAAAGGGTAAGCGAGATTGTTTCAGCATCGGCATGTTTTGTGCGCGCTCCGGGCTTCCATTCACTTCCGGGAGTGATGCAAACCTTTGCCTTACCTGCAGGCGAGTTTGCACGGCTGTTCCCGATGCATCCATATGTACAACCATAGGTTTCATCCTGTAGTGCAGCTCCTCAGTACAAGCTTTATTTCCTCAGTCCTCAGCTCAGCCTATCGTGGCTGCTGGCTTATGCAGAATAATACCTACACAGCGAGCAGCCCAGTAGCCAAACAGCACAACAGCAGGATACTCCGTGGATTCGATGCACTTTGCACGCTCGGGCTTAGCGCCGCAAGGGTGCTTGGGAAGTCTCTTTATAGCACTTCCTGGAGGCGGCGCACGTGACCGGGGGCGGGAAAGGGGCGGAGCCAACTCAACGCTACGGCACTCTTTTCCCTTCTCACTCCGTCAATGTCAATTCAATGCGCAGCACCTCGCTCTCCTCCCACTACAAACAGCTGATAGTGGGAATGTAGGTGCAGCCACAGCACAACCACAGCACAACAGCAGGATACTCCGTGGATTCGATGCCCTTTGCGCGCTCGGGCATTTCCCCAGCGGACTCACAGTATGATAAGCATGCTCCAATGAGGAAACTTGGCCCACACGAGCCGGGGTAGACTGGATAACTCTGAGGGGCAGATGGAGCCACCTGCCATAGAATGTGACCCATGAAGGGGATAAATATGGGATCCCCCAGAGCTGCTCCCATGATCGTTCAACTCATAGTGAGAAGCAGGAAAACATGTGCCTCCAGCACCCTGAGGATTTCGAGGAGGGCTTGGAAGCTAGTGTAGAAAGCTCAGAGAATAAACCCATGGGTACCTTTTTCATACCTACATGGATAGTAATTTACAAGCGGCTACAACGTCTCTGCTAGTAAATTATAATCAGGGTGAAGCTCATGGTTTACTAACATTGAGCAAGGCGGCTGAGCAGCAAGGTATTTATTGCCTCCCTGTCCACTCCATGTGGGAGAGCATCAAGTATCTCTACCAGCATTACATTTGTTTGTGGGGATGCCCGATTCCCCATGGAATGGAACCTGGATTTTGCACCTGCAAACACCAAGGTGATTTCCTGAGAAATTATTGTGATGAAGTCTCAGAAGTCAGATTCGTACCCAGGGTGAGTCAGAACCTGGGTGCATCCGCTCCGCACTGCTTTCCCAGAGGTAGTGGTCCCATAGCAATTGCCATCCTCATCACTAGGGCCACCCACAGTCCCCAGGTGCTGTCAGAATGAGTGACCTTGGTGCTGAAAGTTACATCCATTGACTTACACAAGAATATGCTGCAAATGTAAGACACAACATGAGAGCGATGATCCAAGTGAGTGCGGTCCACGGGTTAACCCTCAGACATGATCTTACCAAGTATTCTTCATGCCATGAGAGCCACAGAAAGAGAGATAGAGAGACTCGCACATACCGGAGGAAGCCCTGACAGAATAAGGATGCTTCCATAATTGAGCTGGCTGATTTCAAGATGGCACATCCCCCATTTCAAGTCTTCGCCCCTCAGAGCCATGGGCCAGAAACAATAAAATAGACACATCAGTATACATGCATGGTGCCAGGATGAGGGGGGCCAATGACCACCATCCAATCCCAGGTGCAACCCACCAAAAGAACCCAAGAATCCCCAATAACACAGTGGGTGTTCCAAGCCTATATAGATCCCATATAAAATAAATCTGTCGGGGACAAGCCCACAGTGAGCAAGTATAAATATGGGTGCACAGTGAGGAGGTGTGTAGAGAGAGAGTGAAAAGATAAAAGGAAGGTGGAAAGACCAGGGGCAGGACAAAGTTGGAGGAGGCCAAGAGCAGAGAGAAGGACGAGAGAAATACCATGGACAGGGGGAGTTGGAGGGATAGAAGAGTTGAACCAGGAGGAGATTAGAGGGGGAACAGCAGAGAGAGGAAGGCAGACGCAAATGGAGGCAGAGAAAGATTGGTGATGCACGGTGCGAGAAAGCAGGTGTAGGTGGACAGAGGGGTTCAGAGCAGAGAACCACCATTGGCCAATCCAAAAGGGGGACATGCTGGAAATTGTGCTGACGGGGAGATGACAAGACAAGTTGGCCAGAGCTGGGGTGCGACCAGGGTAGAGAGGCAAGTGAAGTGGAAAGGCTTATTAAACTGGGCCCAGAAGCTGGTACTGACAAACGCCTAAAGAAGTAGATTCAATGAAACTGAGAAAATTAGAGGCTGTCAGGAGCCATAGTTTGGCTACTGATTTGACTGACGAACCCCTCAAGGAAGATAAATATAACTTGTTTTAAAAAAAATCTGAGCCAACCAGAGAAGCCAGAGCCTGGGGCAGTTTTGAGTGACCCAAGTCAACAGCAGGTACGAACAATGACTGCAGGCTACAAATCCACCAGAACAGATGGGGAAGAAATTAACTGTCACCTGGTAGTCAAGAGAGAGCCCAAGAGGGTCAAAGTCAACAGTAACTTTTATCGAAGGGTCCTGGATCCTGGGAGCCTAAAAATTGCTGTGAGTGACTTTTGAACAATTCCCACAGGGACATTTTTCCATGATATGAACCATTATACACTAGGACATTTGGAATTAGGATTTGTTTCTGTGTACATTCCTGGTACCCGTTTCGTTCTTGTTAAACCCTACACTATTCAATATTGCTGCATCCTTGTTTTGTTTGCCTTTGCTCCAACTATAGTTTTAAACCTAATCATTCTTTTTTTTAAATGTATTACCTATTTGGATCTCATGTCATCTGTTGAAGCCACAGACTGTAATATCATGTAAATGCTGCTTGTCAGGCACATGCATGGCAGGTAGAATTTAAGATTAATTTTGTTAATGGATGCTACTATAACACGGAAAACAAAGACCACCTAACTATACACATTCTGTTTCTCATCAATTAATATGAGGGTCTGGAATCAACTGTCCGGTTCCTTTCCAGTTCCTCCTTTTCCGATATTCCCCCTTGACACTTTTTCATTTGACTACTTGTCTTCTTCCTTGGCAATGGTTGACCTTCAACTCCCATCTCCTGGTACACGTGTTCTGTGGCACTCGCTTTCATCTCCTTTCCGGCTACTTGTGTGGTCCCCCATGGACAGAGATCTCCTTCCACTCAATGCCGATGACATTCCCAGATTGGCCGCTTTTTCTCATGTCATCCTCTAGCATCAGCTTACCTCCTCCAGCTTTCATCTCTGCGGATTCCAACGTCCACCGTCTCAGACACTGGCTTTCTGCCTCTGCTCAGGTGCAAGTTATCCTAGACCGATACACCAGGCTTTCTTGTCCGATGGTCAGTCAGGACTCTGTTCACAGACTGGCCTTCTCTTCCTGGACAGCAAGCCTTTCATTCCACTACTATGCCACATCACAAAAGTGTACCAAGACTTCTTATGCGGCAATGTATGCGGCCCCGGGAATTGTACTTTGTCACATAAATCATAGACAATTCCTGTTGGTATGCCCCCTCCGTTACATTTAGACAGTACTGCTCTAGTATGAATAATAAATAAACGCTTTGAATTTCATGACAGTGTAGTTCCTTTACATAGCCTTAGTTTTGCTATTTGAATAATGCCCTTCATCTAGTGGGATGCCTTGAAGTAATCAAAATCTTGAAGCTTTATACCTTATGCTGTTTTCAACTTGTTGTGTAGTATGTCTTAATTTATCATAGTATTCTTCCAGCCTGAGGGCCAGATTTTCCTTATACAAGGACCTCCAATCATTGCCTATTCTGGTAAGGACCACTTATAATCAGCTATTGACATTCAGCCATTGGAGCTATATCCAAGAACTCACCATCTACCCACCTCCACCCCCTTTTCTCCTCCCTGGTACATTTCTTTGATGATTGTGTGTTACAAATCAATGTAGTTTTATATTGGACACAATTGTGCTCTGCCAATGTACATTTATATTTGTTACTGTCATAGCACCTCACCACTCACAATGTATATATCGACCATGTGTTTTCTACTTATGTACATGATACAAACCTTTCATGCCGTAATTCACTCACCTTGTCACAAACACACCCACATAGCACCACACATGCACAGCCTTGATAAAGACTTCGGTCAAAACACGTGTTGGCTCTTCTCACATGCAAATAGCACTGTATGTGCTAGGATAACGGTCACATAACTCAGCAACAATAAAAAAAATCAAATTGTGAACCAAGACAAGGTGTATTGACCTTCTTACCTAATAAACCCTACCCACGATGTTAACATAATCCAGCACCATTACCAACAAGGTTTGCCTACCCACTCATATATACGCTACCTCTGGGAATTTCTGAGCTTTTTCCCAAGCAAGTCAAGTACCAGGCTGCACGATTCAAGAATCTATTTGCACGAAGAGGCTCAATCCTACATGCACTTCCTCCAACACCAAGCGTGCCTGAGAATCTTTGTCAGAAATTCATAAGACTCGAACGCCTATGTTCCAAGGAAATTAATACATTCTGGGAGAGATTCACCCTCCAAACCTATATTGAACAAGAGAAAATCCCCTCTGGGCTCAGAATTATAAAATTCCCCGACTTCAACAACCCGGACCATGCCGACTTAGCAGCCAAATGGGAAGAAAACCTCATCATGGGTTTGAAAGTAATGTTGAAACTCCTGATTGAACATACTAATGGGGAGCACAAAAGACTCACCCTAGAGATATGTGACCTCAAGCAAAAGATTGAAGCAAGCAATTCACCAGCTGCTACCAAGGAAAGGAACATCAAAATCATGTACAAAATCCTCAAAACTCACCAGGATTAAGTAAATACCAGGAAATGTAGAAAATTTGCGAGAGATGAAAGAGATTACAGAGAAAACTGCGTATTTACTTTCCAACCTAAATTGACGATTTATCCAACAACGCCTCAAGGGAGAGTACTCCAAACAGTTCCCTTGCCAGCTATGATGTTGAAAGTGATCCAGACCCTACAGCAAATGAAGCTGGGGCAGGACCATCAGACCCCAGAACTAGCCAAGCGAAAATGAACACAACCAGCAGTAGAAGCCTTGGTTACAATTATTTTAGACCAAATACAATGCTACAGAAAGGGAACACGTACACCAAATCAAAAACGCGTATGTTTCCAGGAACCTCTAGTGGACAACACAACCCCAAGAAAAGACACAAGAGAGGTATGAGAGTTGGGAATAAGAAACGCAATGGAAGAATACAAAAGTGCTATTAGACTAACACGCTCACAGACGCAGCTACAGCAGAGGGAACGGAGACGCCAAATCTAGTCGTGAACCTTTCCAGCCAACCGCTGTCTAACATGGAGATCCATGTACTCCACAAAGGACTCTCCTTTGCCCCCACAGCCTCAGTCAACCTCAATGAAGCACATATAGACCGATACAAATACACCAGAAAGCTTAAGCTTAAACATTTCTTTGCTAAGCAAGTTAGATGGCGCACTGAGGACAAGACCAAATCGACAATCAGCCAAATTAATATGGAACATATGGACCTTATTCACCTATTAGTCAACTTGGGGAACAAAGATGGTACCACCATCCACTTCAAAAAATATATTTTGAATTATCTCAGCATCGAGGAAAGCAATTTGAAAATACCTAAAATCAAGACCAAATCCAATTTCACCCCCAACTTACAACGTGACAATGCCATAGACATCTTCCAGCAAGCAGTGACCCGTGACTTACATTCTCTGGAAGGCAAGATGAGATATAAACAATGGATGGATCTGACGATTGGACACAACCAAGGGAAACTAGTCTAACACCTTCCATAAACCAACGGATCGGAATACCTTATTGCATTTCGACAGTGATCATCCACAACACATACAAGAGGATCTACCATACAGACAATTTCTGAGGAACCGCAGAAATTGTACCTCTTTGGATGATTTCTACCATGATGCTACTCTTCTGAGCAGCAGGTTACGAGAAAGAGGCTATCCGAAGAAAATGGTTTCTCGAGCTTGGAAAAGAGCCCGCTTTACCTGCCGGGACACACTTCTTACCCCAAAAACATCTAATGCAGGGGAAGACCAGATAACGTGCGTGGTAACCCATGGACAACATGTCTTCGACATCAAAAGGATCATCTACAAATACTGGCCCATAGTTAGACTCTGTTTACCAAACCAACAGAAACCAAGATTTGCATTCAAAAGGGCCCACAACCTAAGAAAACACTTGGTTCACTCAATGTACACCAAAAAGACAACCCAGGGAAGCCTTTGCAACCTCCGTCCCCTGACAGGATATTATCCCTGTGGGTCCTGTTCGGTTCATCAATTTACTCAGAAAATACAACAATTCCAATTGGGAGAGAAAACATGGACCCTGAAAGATGTCTCAAATTGCAAAACAAACCAAAATTTATATTGCATCGAGTGCCCATGCCATTTGCGATATGTGGGCCAAACGATGCGTAGTGTCGGCACACAGATCTCAGAACACCATTCAAGGATCCGATGCAAGAACCTCACCTCCCACCTAGTACAACATTACACAGAGAAGAAGCACAGTCCACAAGACCTGAAATGGTGGGTCCTCGAATGGGTTCGGAGTGGCCCCAACATTCAAGGCCAACTACTAGACGGAGTGTAGATGGATACACAGGATGAACTCGGTGGCCCAGGTATTAAATGAACAATTTTTTCCCCACCAGTGATCACAAGAGGTCTTTTCAACCCACACGGCCCAGAATTTGAAGAAAGTGCCCGACACATGTGGTTCTCACAAGGCAGTACACTCCCACTGCTCCATGAGAAGCAATATGGCAGCCAGGCAGATACTGTTTCCGGCTAGTCCAAACTGTGCGCGGCGGCCAGCCGGACCTGATTCCAAGTAGCCTTTTACATGCCAGCTTGGACACATACTATACACATTACACCCACCAAACCAGCTGGGTCACAGCAAACATGCACCAACCAGGGGCATACGGGTCTCTACTGCAGTCACACCTATGTATACAGTTTGCAAACATCAACTCGGTGTGGATTGGGAACTAACTACACGCAATCCAAACATGAGATATCCTAACATACAACATATATTCACCTCAAATAGAGGCGTATGTGGATCAGCAATTAGGCTCCCGCTCTACAAGACTTTGATTTCAGTGGAAAATCTAGCATCAGTGATTAAGGGACCCAGGCATTATTAAACAGACGCAGGCAATGTAACTACCAGCCATTCATTCCTTTTCTCTGCGCAACGCGAAACTCTTCTGTGTTCAGGACGTCACAACCAACCAGGGATCAAGAAAACCAGCACCCTGATTGGACGGCTTTGACACACTGCACACAGATTCCCTGCTACACGGCCCAACATCTCATTAATATAGCGTGGTCACCATCGAGGCAGCCCTACGTTTGGGAACAGCATATAAGACTGATTCCCCGTGGTTACCCCACGCAGCAGCACCCCAGCACCCACTTCCGTGTCTACCACATCACATCCAATCGGGGCACAGGCATTCCTGAACCCCGATTGGATGACGGAGACTCACCCACAGCCATTTGGGGCCTCGACCATTGCATGCACAGTATCCAGCTTCGCCGCACTGAATGCAGTCTCTCCTGACACGGCTCTCCAGACTGAGAGGACACCGCTGAGCCCGACGAGGAAGCCCTATACCCAGGAATGTTTTTGAGGATGGAAATCTCTCCAGACACACGATCTCAGGTAAACATGGCGGACGTATTGACAACAATATGTCTTTCCTGCTTCATGGATGGCAGCACTTACAGCTGGTTGCTGTAATATTTTATATTTTAACATTTTTATATACAGCCAGAGGACCCAGAATGTCTCCCGACAAGAGGACCTCATTACACTCTACCATATTGACGCAAGGTACCACCTGCTACGCCCTTCAAGATTGAATCACCACAAGGGACACCACACACGTGCCCGATTTTTGAAGGTACTTCTTTATGACTATATGCAAGAAGCCCATTCAGAACAGTTTAGGATAGGAGTTCGGTATCAGTTCGGGGTTTCCCCAACAAATGCGCGAAATGCAGAGAAAGGTGCACGCAATTACATGCCTCCCCTTTCTCTTTCTCCTTTCCCATCTCCTTATATGGGCACTTTCTTGAATGGATTAGTAATCCTTGTCCTCTCCCCACGGGACCTGTGCTTACCCTACATCTGTGGCGTTTAGCAGTTCTGTGGTGCTCACATCAATTTGGTACCCTGATTTGGATGCAGTTTTCCGGCTGAAGAGCGGGCCTCAAAGAGAAAACCCTTAGGAGATCTTTGGTGAGTCAACATACTTATGATGTACGCCAACCACAGAAGGCCAGAGGTAGCAAAACATTTTTTTACCCTTTTACTTACTCCAAGCCCACTTAAATGACAAGTTCCCACATTATCATTTTTCGATTGCATTAAATGCATGTTTTCATTACTAGTTGCCTAAAAATGTCCAGGAAGAAAACACACAATTGCTCCAAGATGATATACTATTTATTCTTTCATCTCCTGGCTTTTTCTGTTACAGGGGCCGTTTTTTCACCCGGAAGAAGGCGGCCGCCATGAACAACCAGAAATCATTCTGATTCGGTTGAAATGAGTATGCAATTGTCGCCAAAATGTAAATTCTCTGTAAGAGGGAACACCAAGTCCCACTCAAGGGTTTTCAGACTGACACTTCTTATGTGATCTACATTCACCTGTTGGTTGTACTAGAACCCCACCCCCTGCAACGTTACGTTTCTATGCACTAGACACTTGACATCTGTTTATTGAAGGTGTGGCATTTGTTCATTAGAATTCTCACTGCCACAGATACGGCATCTGTCTATCAGAATTTCGGTATATGTTTATCAGAAATTCCACTGCAATAGAGACTTGGCATCTGTGGATCAAAATGTTGACATCTGTTTTTGAGAATTTTTACTCCAATAGATATATTGAATGTGATTTATGTGGCATTATTTTCTCAAAACTTAGGTTTTAATTTACCATCAATATATAGGTGTATTCAATGTTCTTGTTTACTGTTCTTTATGTCTTTACTCTATTTCCCTAGATAATCAAATTAGTTTAGGGACCATTGTATTTTGTATGCTTTTATGTTTATGATCATATATTTTCCTGTTTCAAGCATAAAAAAATATTTGTTATATGTGCAAGTGTATATAAGAAAACCTTTTGTTTCACTACAATTAATTATACTCACTATGCAGCCCCTCAATGTGTGTTTCTTTCTGGACAATACTATGGTCTACATACTTTGGGATGTGTTCCACTAGTAAACAAAAAGGGTTCCCCAAAATAAAAACTCCCTTTTAGAACACTATCTATATGGGAAGAACCCCTGTGTAGCAGTACTTCCTCACTTTGGTTCATGGTTATGATTGGCCGAGTCTGCTACCAGTCACCATGGACAAACCAAACTTTTGATGTTGGCTAAATAACACGAGACATGGCAACCTCATGACCAACAAATGTCATGCTCTTAATGCACTATGAGATAACAAGGCGATCATAATCAAGGAGGCTGATAAGGGCGACAACGTCGTGATTATGGACAAAACTGACTACATCACTATGACTGAGACACATCTGGCAATGCACAGATGCTACAAAGTTCTCCCCAATAATCCCACCACAACATTGCTGACTCTGCCAACGAACTCCTGAAGAAATGGCACACACAAGGGCTCCTGACAGATGTAGAGCTCAAGTACCTCCAATCCAAGCATCCCAGGATGCTCACCATCTATTTCTTGCCCAAGTTCCACAAGGAGTTTCTCAACGTACCCGAGGGACGACCCATACTTAGTTTAATAGGATGGATCACTGAATCCTTTAGTAAATACATAAACATCCTTGCCCCAAAAGCACCAGAAATCCCTACATATTTGAGGGATACAATGCACTCCCTGCTTGTACTACAGGACAACACCTGGGGACTCCAGTATTCTCTGGTGACACTTGATAAAGGCATTATACACAGCCATTGACCATGGCCTACCCCTGAAGTCCATTGACTAGACCTTTGCAAAAGCTTTGGCGTAATTGTTTTTCCCCCATCTTGAATTTACCAAAGAATTCCCCGAGTTCTCACTAACCAACACCATTTTCCTATTCAACCAACTGTACTATAAACAAATGAAGAGGATAGCCATGGGGACAACATACGCCCCAGTGATGGCCAATCTCTTTATGAATCAGTACGAACAGGTCCAAGCCTTATCTAATCCAGATTTCAATGGTCTAATTCATAAGCGGTATCGATATGTCAATGATATCCTCATGATAGGGACAGGTACACCCGAGCAACTTAATCACTACAAGGACTATCTTAATGTCAACAAATTCAGATTGGAACTAATAGGTACCTCCAGTGATCGCACAATAGACTTATTGGATATTATGATCAGCATCCATGACACAGAATCGATAACAACAACATACAGCAAACCCACTGAAGTCAACTCCGTGCTCTTCGCCACCAGTTGCCATAGAGGATCAGTAATTAACATAACCAAAATTGAATTTTTCCGAACCAAATGGAACTGCAGCAGCAACAAAAAATTCAAAGCTGAGTGCACCCTCCTACAGCACAGATTCTCTGAGAGGGGCTACCCCAAGCAAGCCATTGACTCTGCTATTTCCATGGCATCGAGGAGAATACGGAGGGCCCTATTGACACCTAAAGCCACACCAACCAGAGCTGCACCTGCTGATGAAAAAGATACATCACCAGGTTCAATCAGGACAGCCATCAAGTCCAGAGAATCCTACAGAGGCATTGGCATCTCGTCAATATTGACATGGATATCAAGACTTGGATATCTCTGAGACCATTACTAACATACACAAAAGGCAACACTGCGGACAATGCTGAGTCCATCATATATGGCTCCACTCGCAACAACTACAAAGACTTGTCTCAATAGCAAGAAAGCAATGGGCTTCCACAAATGTGGAAACTGTAGCATGTGCCCACAAGCGAGAAATGCCAAAACACTAATGTTCAATGACACCAATGAACACCATGGCACACAATTCATTAATTGCAAATCTAAATTTTTTGTCTATGCCATAATCTGTAACTGTAACCACAAATACATCGGCAGCACAAAAAGAGAGTTGAGGATAAGGATCAGAGCATTCAAGATACCCTCTGGCCCTGCACTGGCAGGAAAACCACCAGCTTGATAAAAAAGACGACATGTCCATCCTGATCCCAGAGGCGATGACAGGGAACTGTATTTGCGACAATGTGAAGGGAAACTCATTTGTAAATATAGATGTGTCAGTTTAGGCCTCAACTCGGATCAGAAGCTAAATGGGTTCCTTTGAAAGGATTAATGACCACTCAATCCAGACACATACCCGTCCACCTCCACCTCTGTTCATTACCTCTTTCCAAGAGTCTTGCATCACAGGCCACTTCATGCCACGGGTCCAGCACAGAAAAGACCCCCTACTTATCAACTAACTACTGGCACTTCCATCATACATTGTTAGCAAAGCATCATCGAGCCCCATTGCCAATGATGAGCCAATCACAAGCCTCCTGCCCTAGTACCTTTCCAAACCCGCTCTCCCCGCCCCCCCCCGACCCAGCCGTCCAGTACAAAGTTGACCCATACCATGTGATTCACACATTCAGATCCGGTCGGTCCACCATGACCTCCCTTTAATATCTGAATCCTCACTTTAATGTAAACCTGTCTTCCACACTTGGATTGATGGTTTCTTATCTGTTTATCTAGAACCATATACCATATCACGGTATAGGCTTTACCGTGTACAGCTCACAGCAACCAGGCTTTCCTTGTTGTCCAAGCCTGATGCATCTCCCTGGTAACCTCAAATCAACGCACGGAATGCTGAACCATCACGACCAATCAATGGCTGTCTTCCTTCAGCCTATCATTGACGACTGTTGCATGGTTATTGGGATCGCTAAATAGCTGCCACTGTGCAGACCACTTACAGTAACTCAGATTCACAGGTAAGGTGTCGCCACATTTGACCACGCCGCACTAGTCTTCGCTCACCCTTAGTTACCTGGAGTCATTATACCTCACACAGGCATGTCGCTCATCGTTATGCGCGGACTTGCACGTTAGCCGAGGCCCGACTTGGTAAACCCTGACCCAGTCCATGCCGCCCATCACCCCCTTCTCGCACTCCTCACCTGCTGCTGAAACCAGCCGCCACTTACATTGGGCAACTTCACCTCCAGCATGCTAAATATCTCGTGACTACTACCAACGCCATCCTCTCTCACTGCCTGCCAATTCACATGGGGTTCTTACCCGTACATACCCACTTACCTTACCACACCTAGCTAACGGCACATAGACTTTGCACCTCGCCTTCCCACCTGCCTGTGGACTCCTCAGGCATCGTCTGGCAATACGCCAGACCAGCCCACTGCGAACGGTGCCCTCCATATCAGTATGCTGACCTTAATGCGCCCAAATGCGTACAACCTCCATGCTGCCTTACAATAGGTAGGCTACCCACTGATCCCCAGCCTCAGGCTAACCAATCCCTCCTACGGGACTGTCCTTTCGCATGCCATGCCTGATCTATCTTTTCGCACGCCTTGCCTGTGTGCCCCTGTGCCATTATGTAGGCACTGGACGCAGTCAATGGGACCCTCATTGTTTCACTCTGACGCCGTTCATGCACCCTTTTAAGCTCACTTCCCACTCGCGGGTTACAGCTATACGAACAATATAGCAGTGCTTTGCAACAGGATTACTTATGTGCTTCACCCATGCACCTCCCCTAACTGATGCCTGTTCTCCCCCTTGTTATAGTGGCTATCCAGCCTCTCCTATGCGGGACCAGAATAGCTAACCATCCCGGGCCCTCATTTTCCTTATACAAGGACCTCCAATCATTGCCTATTCTGGTAAGGACCACTTATAATCAGCTATTGACCTTCAGCCATTGGAGCTATATCTAATAACTCACCATCTAAGTCTTGTCTCCTCCTTGGTACATTTCTTTGATAATTGTATGTTACAAATCAATGTGGTTTTATATTGGACGCAATTGTATTCTGCCAATGTACATTTATATTTGTTACTGTCACGGCACCTCGACACTCACAGTGTATATATCGACGATGTGTGTTCTACTTATGTAAATGAAACAAACTTGTTGCGCGGTAATTCACTCACTTTGTCACAAACACACCCACATATCACCTTCACATGCACAAACTTGATAAAGACTTTGGTAAAAACACATGTTGGCTCTTCCACATGCAAAGAACACTATGTGCTAGGATAACGGTCACATAAATCAACAAGAAGAAAAAAACCAAATTGTGAACCAAGACAAGGTGTATTGACCTCCTTACCTAATAAGCCCTAGCCAGGATGTTAACGTAATCAAGCGCCATTACAACAAGGTTTGCCTACCCACTCATATATACTCTACCTTTGGCAATTTCAGATCTTTTTTCCAAGCAAACTATGTACTAGGATGCAGGATTCAATTAATTACCCGATCAGATCGAACAATAGCGCAGGGGTCTGTTGTTCCACCAAGCTCTCAACCCTCCTTTATCTGATTCAGTGGTACCTGTTCAAATGGAAACGTGCTGTGTTTTTAGCAGAAAGACACCTTTCCAGGAGGATATGGATTCTGATCTAATACCAAAGTGGAGGCGATGAATGAAAGCCACTTTCAAAACTCTGTTCCTCCTCCTCACCAGATTCGTCAATCAATGAAGAAGATAGAGAATCTTGCTGGAATGTTCTGACCTTCTTCTTTTTGATGGTTCTCCTCTCCTTGTTGAGATATGATCTGCTACGGAAGGAAGCCAATATGCCAAATCAGCAGGTATCCAGACACAGTACCCCTTTCCGGAACAGCCGGTAACTGGAAAAAGCCACATAGCTAAACAAAAAAACTGGATGATGGGGAGTCCAGCAAATGGTAGTTGGTTTCAATGTCCAGAGGTAAGCAGTAGAGAATCCCAAGAGACGTGTGTGAACTGACACAGAGAGATGTAGATTCCAACCAGAAGGGAAATCCCAGAGCAGGGGGCGTGGGGGGGAGAAATATGAAGAAAACAAACAGCACTTCCACCATAATGGAAAGGGAGCCGGGATCTCAAAGGAGCCAGAAGGGGAGAGAGTGCAGACAAGAGAGAGGGGTTCTGCAAGCAGGGTGCCAAAGAGGCCGAAAGAGCAAAGCAAGCAAGATAGCTGAGCGCTGGGCTCGAGAGTGAAAACTTGCAGGGTGTGACCCAAAGGAACGGGTTGCCACGCATTGAGTGCCGGCGGATGTGGGGATTAAAAACCACTGGCAGTGGCCATTTTGAAAATGAATAGACCGCTAACGCGTGTTCAGGATAGAATGTGGCGGCACATTAATGGTGGCAGAGCCTCCACCTGCTCCACAGTCACCACAAAGAAGGCTTTGTGACATCCACCACCTTTGCAAAGCTGCGATTTACAGCATGGCATCAGCTTTGCCTACCACCATATAAGGGGCTGGTAAGGAAGGAATGTATTCCGAGGCCTAGAACACATCTTCTGCACCAGCCTAAAGAAGTGTTAATTAACGGCACCCTGGAGGAGTTAGTGCAATAATTATGAAATATTTGCTTTTCATAAAAAAAAGTTTGAATGAGAATATGTATTAAAGCTATTACACTAGTAAAACACAAGATGAACGAAAGACTTCCCGCCTAGTAAACAGAGAGCCTAAAAACAAAAATGGTCTGAAATGTGTGGTTTCCTTATCACATTGTCAGTGCCACATTTATACATTACAGAATTACTTATGTGCTTCTGAGGGTCCGAGAGCTCTTCAACACTTTAAGTACTGCAGAAACGTGTCCTTGCTTTTTGCATTCGGGCCATAGGTGCAATGTGCACGGTAACCGTGCAGCACTTCATCTGGACATGTTTTACATTCATATTCTTGGCTACTTCCATAGCACCTATCCTCAACTCCTTCCGTCACCCTCACAATGAGGTTGGGAGAATTTGGAGGGGGAAATGTCGTGTTTCTACATGGTATTCAGCCGAACTCTGAATCAGGCTCTGATTTGCCATTTGCCTGTTGGACCCAAGCCATACAATTGAATCTCATCCGTTTCCCATCAGATAATTTTTTGGGTGATATTTACAGTCAACCAGGCTGAAAGACAAAGACAAAGTTTCTTCAAAGCCCTTCCACTGTTGATTAAACTAGTCTCCCGGATAGCCTGGATCAGGTTTGAATAGCGAAGATTTCTAGATATTACTTTCCCTACTGCAGATACTTATGCAAGGTAAGCACACCAGACCTAAAAAATAACATGGCATTGTTAGTTCATAGGCAGTTTTTGTTGTGACCAAACTGAAGAATTGAATTATGGCCAGGCAGATCGCTGTTGTCTTTCTTTTAACTGCTGTGTGATTTCCAAGTTCAACGGGAGTCGAGTCGTAATCCACAATAGCAATATCTGAGATTGGTTTCTAGTTTGTTCACTTTGTAAACCACTTGGATTTTATATTTGTTTTTGGTTGAGAAAGACATTATTTTTGCCTTATTTATTTTTATTTAATGGTTATAATAATAAGCTAATGTTGCTAGTAACTGCTAAAATCTCACTGGTGTTTCATCTAAAAGAATGGGGTTATCATTGAAGGAATAGAATGGGTTGGCCATCATATTTCCAGGGAAAATATTACAGAAGAATATACCTTGGGTAGGGTGCGACACAGAGAGTAAAGAGAAGGGTGACATGATTCAGTCTTACCAAAGTCCATTAGCTATCTCAGTTCTCTTGGTAAGATGACCAACATGACCAAGCTGAAATTGAATCCTTGTATCTGATGTAACTCTATTAACATATCCAGGAGTTCAGAATTCCCCATGTATTATGGTTATTTCATGTGTATTTTAATCGACTGACATAAGGGCCATTACATAGTCTGTGTATACAGACGAAGGGAGATTTCTCTTTTGTGCCCTGGATGTCGCAAAAAGACATTTCAAGAGCTGGTTTTGCGCACGCCTGAGGATAGTAAATTGCGAACACCAGACGGTGCGGTACTCGTTAGGTAAGGTTAAGTCATGGGTGCAGGGCATAAAATGCAGCTCTGGCACAAAAAGCTGCTACTATGTATCAAGAGAACAGTTGCGTCCTTATTGTTAGGCACTCCCGTCCCCTGCACACCAAAATCACTGAGATATACTCAGTCACAATTTACAAATGTTAAAGTTCGAGTATATGTACACCAAGGTTACTTTGTTTTGTTCTAACAGGTGTCAGAATTTAATGAATAATACATACAAAATAAAGATAAACAGTAGGAATAAACAATACAGATAATAAGCAGCACATCTGTTTGTCAATACAATTTTTCTTCATACTTAAAGCTTTGAGTATATCTACGAAGTGAATACAGAGATTCTTTTAGTGTAAGGATCTACAAATTAATGACATTCAAATTTTCTATGTCGATTCTAGTGCAATAGAATATCACCTTAATCATTGCTTGAGGAGCAGGTAGTTGATGCATTCTTCATAAGCAGTATTGTCTACCGTTGTCAGCATAGTTTCAAAGATAACACTCTACTATGATATGTATGCATATTAACTAGATGTGTTCAACATGTAATTCACTAAGATTCTTTAACCCCTTAAGTGCTAAGGACGAGGTATCTCGTCCGCAGCACTACGTTTGCAGTGCGGAGGACCAGACACCTCGTCCTTTTTAGCATTTTAGTCTGTGCGATCGCGATAACTGGAAATCCAACCGCGGGGATATGTGACGAGGAGGTTCTTCCTCACGGCCTGGGGGTTAGATTTCCTTCAGTTTCACATCAGAGTGCGTAATAAAGGCTGGTTCCTCCCTCCATCTCCAGCATTTCTATGCCATTTTGATCGAGAGAGTTGTTGTTGGAAAGGGGAGTGTCTCCCCTTTCCAAGGACACCTTCCTTGAAGAATTGCTGGGCACAGATCGCTCGATCCATGCCCAGCAATGCCCCTAGACAAGCAGGGAACCTTTTTTGAAGTGGGGGGTTGGGGTGGCTGCTTATTAAATACGCAGCCCCCTTCCCTACTGCCCCTAAAGCATGGAGCAGTATGTTTTGCCCACCCTGGGGGCAGATGGGCACAATAATGTGCCCATCTGCCCCTAGGGAAAGGGCAAATGAAAAGAAGACATCACCTCTGACCATCCTGGAATTCTGGCTGGCCTGTGTTACAGCTTTTCCCCCGGGAAAGGACGGGGACCCAGCTGGTGCTCCCTGGAACTGCTGTTGGGCTTGAGGACAGTCAGGCCAGATGGGAGACAGCCGCCCAAGGCCTGGGACATCACCACCAATCATCCTGGAGCTCTGGCTGGCCTGTGTTACAGCTGGTCTCCACCCGCGAACCCCAGCAGTGTGCCAATACTTCCTCAATTGGAAAAGCTGTAACGCAGCCCAGCCATAACTCCAGGATGGTTGGAGGCGATGTCCCCTGCCTTGGGCATCCATCTCCCCATGCAGGTCTGCGGTCTCCAAGCACAGCAGCAGTCGCAGGGAGCCCCAACAGGGTCCCCATCCTTTCCCTGAGGAAGAAGCTGTAATGCAGGCCAACCAGAGCTCCAAGATAGTCCGGGGGGGAGGTTCCCTGAACTTGGGCAGCTTTCTCTCATGTAGGTTGACCGTCCACAAGCCCAGCAGCCATTCCAGGGAGCCTCCGCAGAGTCATGGCCTTTCCCAGAGGGAGAAGCTGTAATGCAGCCCAGCCAGAGCTCCAGGATTGTCTGGGGTGATGTCCCTGGCCTTGGGCACCCGTCTCCCATGTAAGCCGACCACAGCAGCAGTCCCAGGGAGCCCCAGCAGCACCCCCCACCCCCAATTACCGCTGGGAAATCCTGTAAAAAAAAAAAACACAGCCAGAGCTCCAGGATGGTCAGGGTGATGTCCCAGGCCTTGGGCACCCGTCTCGCATGTGGGTCGTCCATCCCCAAGCCCAGCCTGGAGCTCTAGCTGGACTGTGTTACAGCTGGTCTCCACCCGCGAACCCCAGCAGTGTGCCAATACCTCCTCAAATGGAAAAGATGTAACGCAGCCCAGCCATAACTCCAGGACGGTAGGAGGTGATTTCCCCTGCCTTGGGCATCCATCTCCCCATGCAGGTCTGCGGTCTCCAAGCACAGCAGCAGTCGCAGGGAGCCCCAACAGGGCCCCCATCCTTTCCCGGAGGAAGAAGCTGTAATGCAGGCCAACCAGAGCTCCAGGATAGTCCGGGGGGAGGTTCCCTGGCCTTGGGCGGCTATCCCTCATGTAGGTTGACCGTCCACAAGCCCAGCAGCCATTCCAGGGAGCCTCCGCAGCGTCACCGGCCTTTCCCAGAGGGAGAAGCTGTAACGCAGCCCAGCCAGAGCTCCAGGATTGTGTGGGGTGATGTCCCTGACCTTGGGCACCCGTCTCCCATGTAAACCGACCACAGCAGCAGTCCCAGGGAGCCCCAGCAGGCCCCCCCCATTACCGCTGGGAAATCCTGTAAAAAAAAAAAACCCAGCCAGAGCTCCAGGATGGTCAGGGTGATGTCCCAGGTCTTGGGCACCCGTCTAGCATGTGGGTCGTCCATCCCCAAGCCCAGCCTGGAGCTCTGGCTGGACTGTGTTTTTTCCCTTCCAGGAAGGGACTGGGACCCTGCCAGGGCTCCCGGGGACTGCCATTGAGCTCGAGTACTGTCCGCCCAAATGGGAGACAGGCACCCAAGGCCGGTGACATCACCCCGACCATCCTGGAGCTTAGGCTGGGCTGCGTTACAGAATTTCCCTCCGGGAAGGCATGGGGACCCTGCGGGGCTCCCTGGAACCAAGTCATTCATTGGTATTGAATGACTATGCAGCATTTTGTACCATAAAAGTTCCCTATCAGCATAGTCCGTATTGTTTACAAACTGAGAAAAATATAAAATTCTTTGCAGATCAATTTAGGACGCACTAATAATAGATGCATCAAAGTTTCTTTCACTCCAATTACCTAACAAAATCTGCAATATTTGGACGTATCAGAGAGAGGACAATGAATATTCAATATCTCCTGCGTGTTTAAAACATTAAAACAAAATCACATAGTGCTGTTTCGAAAGGTACGAGAAGGGTATTTCACAATGTATGTTTCAAGACTAGAATACCACTTCCAATAAGTTACAGAGTGATAGGACAGTTTCGAATTCAGAATCACAACGTTGTTCCCCATCCAAATTATCGATTTTTTTTTTTTTATCTTGGATGGATTGTTAATAAGAATCTGAAGAAAAGATCACAATTTATGTAACAAAATTTCAACATCCCTTTTAAGAGAGTTTATAAATAGACCTGAATTTGTGTCACCAATTTTGGACTACATCGAGTCTTTTTTACTCACTATGCATTTTTGTAACGAATAAGTTCAAAAGGAATACATTTCGGTAAGAAAAACAAAACATTTCTCCACACGAGAGCCTCGATAATTTTTAAATAAGACAGTAACTCAGAGGGAAAAAATTACAAGCCGTATGTCAGGCGTGGCATTACTTTGGAACAATAAAACTCTACACAGCCACATCGAAAATGTCCCATATTTCCCTTCATTGACTCATTTGCCTGGAACCAGCAACTGTTTTAGTTTTTTTGCCGCATTGCCTCTATCGAGGAGGGCAGGAGCACTCCCCATTCCATTTGTGCCGCTTCAGGAGAAGTGGATTACCCAACCTGAAATTTGGACCCGGACCCATTTGCACAACGGAAGGCTCCACTAACCAAAGGTATTGAGATCTATGGACAGGAGTGCCGACTACCTGATCAACAGATGTCTCTGTCCATGTATTGCATAGAGCAAATGAAATGCTCACGACGCACAAAGCCGCACACAGCAACAAGCGAAAATGGCCGATGCACATTTGTCTTAGCGTCACAAAGCAACCAGGCAGCATCTTGATTGGCTGCAGTTCCTCAGTTATCCAGACCGGCTCCACCGGAAGGTGTGAGCCGGCCATCTTTCTAAGGGACTCTTCACAAGGGCAGGGCTGTCTGTGCCTGTCCATGGCGGTCCACAGACAGGACACCTTGCCACATACCCGACCTCTACACCAACTGTAAGTACTCTTCACCCAGTCCTAGATACTAGCCCATCAATATGTTGAAAGTCACGCCTTGATTACGGTCATCTTATCCTACTAATGCTATCAGGTAATAATATCGCCACATATATGGTCGCCGTAAATAATATCGCCGGGAAAATGTCGTGGCGATATTATTTGGGTGACCATATATGTGGCGACAGGGGCAAAAAAAAAAAAATGTAAAAAAAAATGTGGGGGTTGCGGGGGTGTCCCCCGCATGTTCCATGAAATAATGTCGCCACAAAAAATGACCATTTTTTGGCGATATTTTTGCATGGCAATATCTTTATGGCGACATTATTACATGGAACCCTACTAATGCCATACACTTCCCATCCGGCTATTCCTGCATAACTCATTTCGTCAAATATCCATGACCGTTGGCCACGTAACAATTTCTGTATGCAGCATACCTGCTTAATGCTCATCATCACTGGGACACTAATGTGTGTATTTTAACCCTGCCTCTGTATAAATTGCTTGGGTATGCTGTGTCATGCCCGCCAATTTGCTCACTGCATATTTGCCTGCTCACTGTCTATTAGTACCCTCGTCTGCGTGTCCTACCGTATGCTAATGGTATTAGTCTGAGGTATTTCCTTTAACCCATGCAACTGCCGACCTCACAACCTAACTGAAGCATACTGCCTGTAACTTGTGGCGCCATTCCATTAGGTAACACCTCATAGCCTACCGCCTCCCGAGCAACAAGAATACATATTGTCCTCGATTACCATTGCTTAGAACGCCCGACTAGCCTATCCTAACTAACTGTGTTGCATTACTGATTGTGCTGCTTTTTACCTCTACTAGTTAAGTGAACCTGCCTGTGTAGCACTACCTCCACCAGCAAATCGAACTAGCCTATCCTAACTAACTGTGTTGCTTTATCGATCTCTGCATCACTGATTGTGCTCCTGTACTAATTGTGTTGCATTACCTCTAGGGGCATACTGAACTTGCCTATCCCAGCAGCCTGTGGAGCACTACTACTACTACTAGTAAGATTGTGTTTAGTACATAACCTTCAGAGGTAGACACCTACAGCACTAAGTTTGTGACTGGAATATACACAGTCCTGCTACAAACTATATTAGCCATCATCTCAGTGTTTAGCACAGCAGGCCTAAACCCAAGACTTGCACCTAACCCCATCCATCCCTAGAGCTAATCTCTCAGCATTCATGGAGGCCACACCGACACTACTAGCACATTATAACCAGAAACAAACCCAGCTGCAATCATCTGATGCCTGCACTTAGTGTCTATATAAAATTAACATACCTTGTAGCACTGCTGCCAGAAACAACACACTCCGATCAAGGTTACGTAGATTATTCGAACCTCCAGCCAGATCAATAACTTCTACTAATATCAGGGAAAAATGCCCATCACCTGAACCACCTAAAAAAGATAAACTATGCCAGCGCCCTCAGGCCACTGGCACCAGTGAAGGAGAACCATCAGCAGAATAAACCCCTTACTGCTGTACTCAATGGTGCTATAATCACCTCTACCCCACAAATACAAGTGACAAACAACAACGTGCCGCACCTCAAGGGAGCGCTAATAAACGCCCGTTCTCTAGTGGCGCATACCTCAGAGATAGCCGACCTTATACAATTTAAAAAACTTGACTTCCTAGCTATCACCGAATCCTGCCTGCATATCGCAGCCGGCCCCGCCCTTAGGCTCGCAGTCCCCAATGATTATGTTTTACTTAGAGCAGACAGAACCAAGGCTCGAGGAGGAGGTATTGCTCTTATTGACAAATCCTCCCTCTCCATGAGACTAATCTCATAACCAGTTGTCAAATCATGCGAAGCCCCGACTGTTAAACTACCTACAGCCGGCTCCCAAACTTTATTAACCTATTATACAGACCCCCAGACCCCATTGGGTCCTTTGAAGAAGACTTAACTACCGTCCTATCAGAGAATCTAAAAAAACTCCTCGCAAGTACTCCTGCTAGGGGACTTCAACTTGGGATTTAAAGACTCAAATGACCAGCAAGCAACTATAGTTGCTGACACCCTTAACAAACTCGGATTCACTCAAAGAGTTTCACAGTCCACCCATAACAAAGGAACTCTTGACTGGGTGGCTGACTAGAATTGCAATGTGTCCATCTGGTCCATCACCCCTCAGTTTTGGACAGATCACCACCTCCTAGTATTCTCACTAGCAACCAAAATGATTACTACGCATAATAACCCCTCCAGCAAAGCAGTGATGGGGGACTCACAGAGAGTGGAGATTTCGCACTAAGTCTGCAAAATTGCGCCGAGTTCATAACCCACCAAAAGAGCTGCACACCCAGCCACATACACCAGCAAAGTGGTGTAAAAGCAGGAATAACTGCTGACATCTGTCACTGGAAATAAGCCCACAGAAAGGCTAAAATCTGAAAATGCCCCTAAATACAGTTTCCTAATCAGTGGCAATCTTCAAAGTGCTGTTTTGGCTCTAAATTCAGTTATTTTCCCCAGTGAATTATTGAAAGGAAAGTGTGCTGGAATCATGGATCCTTCAGGCAGTCAGAGGAATCCAGGCATCACAGCCCGATAGCTGCCTAAAGAAATTGGCTGTAAAACTCAGCTTAAAGGTATTTTCTTTGTCCTGAAAAATTGCAAAATCCACTTTTTCAAGCATGTTGGTGAAGGGCTAGTTCTTTTAAAATCCTTCATATACTGTGCTTATACTTTATATTTGAAATGAAAATAATTTAATGTCCAAGAGCCCAGTCTGGGGCCAATCCACATGTGAATTCTGATCTGACAGTGCCTGGCCTGGGAAAACTAACATCTCTGTTTGACACTCCCTTGGGAACAGGAGGGCTAATGGTTGTTAATGGTCCACACATAATCCCAGCAAGCAACTTAATGGAGCTGCATTAGCCATTTGTCTGCTGGCTGACCAAAGAACAAAGGACATGCTGAGAATTGGCCTCTGCAAGGAGGAGCAGGATGTGTGGGAGGTTTCTCATTGAACTTCAAAGGACTGGCCATCTGCTCACTGTGGAAGTAAGACAAGAAACCTGGACTGGATTTTGAATGGAAATTACTTGTTTTGGCCTCAGAACTTTATGACATTTAACATGACAGCCAAAATAAGTCGACAAGTGAAAAATACAAACTTATAAATCTGAACTCATGCTAGACAGTTGAAGATGTGGTAGGAGTTCTTACTACATAAGGAACCAAAGATACACTAAAACACGGATTGTGGCAAAACTACTAATGTTGCAAGCTTAAAATTGTATGTACACGATCCATTGATCAGCGCCGAGAGGTGCATCAAATTAGAAATGATTAATCCAAAGTGTTATGGGTAAAATTGATAAAAATCCATAGAATGACCAATACAGCTCTCACAAAGATGGAAATTGAATGTAAATGTAGACAATCAAATGTGAAAAATGTGTCTAATTTTATGTGGGTACATAATGGTAGAAATGTACATTTGTGCAAAAGTATGTTTTGAGTAAAAATCCAGGTGGGAGTTCCTAAATCCTGTCATTAGATGACAGCTCAGTGTAGGCTGCTAATCAAAACAAAGCACACGCCTGTAGCCACTCACAGACATGGGGGTGTGTTTTGAAGTTCTGCACACGCCATCAAATTTGCAATGGATAAATATAGGACGCGCACTACACATAAAAACACTGCTTCCAGAACAGACTGCTTCCAGAACCCATCCAGATGTCTGCGCAGCACCTTATTGCAGAACTTTTCAACTTGTAACTGACTCCAGAATTCTTTGAAAGATCCAGATTTCTTTGCAGAATCCAGATACTAGCATTGCAAAATTATTGCTAGCCTGACCCCATTGCAAAAATCCAAAACTTGAAGGGACTTAATTTTAATTCAGTTTGGCTGGCTACCATTAGACTTGCCCGCTGAAAACTTGCATCCGGCTATGTACCATTTCCAGTAACCAGAAGGGGCCCTTCCAAATCCAGTCTGAGGTGCAGCCCAAACTTGACCAGAACCGCACTGCTGATCCAAATCCCTCCAGAGGTGCCTGTTTGCCAGTAGAACTGCCCGATCCAATGAACAGAACTGATGGTCGAATTTAATTACAAAGGGCTGTAAGTATGAATAGGAAGAACAGTGGCCATTAATATATCTGCATTGTATGATCCCAATCTCAAACCCATCCCATCTTTAATTCTGACCCATAGTATGGTTATAACTATCCTTGCGCTTACTTTTCTCTCATTTGTGTTACTAAACCATAACTCCTTATTGATTTGATTAAGAAACGTAATTCCCAAACCAAACCATCAGGAATGAAGAGTTATGATCGGCTGTGAATAACTAATTCCTGTGTGGCATTCTCTTTTCCGTAGTCCTTAATATAGTATAAGAAAACCTATCTGTCATTTTTAAACCGGAATTTGTTTTCCATTTTCGCGCCTATTTTGCAAAAACGCCTCTCACAAAAACCTCTATAACTCCTTCAGTTTTAAAGATAGAAACAAAATTTCTCCTCTCATGCATACCCAACATCCTTAGCTATCTCCAGAACCCAAAACCGCAGTGCGAAACAGTTATACCCAAAATCGCATAAGGAAAAGTTTGCCGCGAATTGACGTTTTGAAAAGTTTACATGTGTGAATAGCTTTAAATTATTTCCCACTTTGACTGAGATTCCAATCGTTTTCTTTTGCTTAAATCATTGCTTTTGTTTGCTTGCATCTGTTCAAAGTGGCTCCCGTAGACATTTATAATAATTTAAGCATTTATGACCACATTTGGTGTGGTGCTCGGGCAATTTCAAAGCCATGCTGACAGTTGAAGTCAATTCCGTTTTTGTTTTGTGTTTAAAGGGGAAAGGTGGGAGTGATATTCTGTTTGATCTGTGTTATTCCTGAGTATCTGTTCTTTCCTCACATCTATTTAAATTGCCTATTGGTGGGTTGAGGGGTGTTGCAGGAGGAACCCTAACCCTAGTGCTATCTGTTCCAAACAACCCAAAAGTATCCTTTTCTTTGCTGCATTTGTTTTTGTGCTCATTACGTGATTACTAGTGAATTCAAGATATTATTCAGTGTTCTGTCACCCCATTGGTGATTGTTTTTACCTATTAAAATATATTGATATTTAAATTCTAAATACATAATTAAATGATACGGTTGTGGCTATGTTGGGGCAGGCTACAGCAGCCTGTGGGAGAACAATTCCTGAGCATTGATGCTATCTCCCTCACAACACTTCGGGTGGCCTTTCTTCCCTTTACCACCTAAGTGTTGATCCTGAGTAATACAAGGGGTCAGCACTTCAGCACCAGGGAATGTTGTGCATGAAAACGATTCAGGGCAGAAGCCACATGAGAGTTGACAATTGGTTGAAGGTGGAAGAGGTAGTGGCACAGGGGCCAAGACCTCATAATTTGCATTTGGGCTTTGTTTGAACAGTCATTTGATCTAGCGTCCTTGCTACCTTAGGAATTGGCAAGACAATGCACATCCCCTGATGTGCCCATGTCTTCATTTCACGACCACATGCTTTATCAGCAACTGCCTGTCTGTGAAGTAAATGGTTGCTGTGGCCCAGAACATCAGCTAACATTTCAGGTGGGCTTACCATAACAAAAACAGCACTGTGGAAGATGCTGGTGTGCCACAAATTGCAAGTGTAGAACATGAAGACCTCAGTGGCAACCAAATAGAACTCTACCTTCAACTTGTTGGAATGAATTTGTGAATAGTGCAAAGCGATCACAGATGACTTTAACACAAAGCAGAGCTCTGGATGTGGCTCTGCTCTCTAATGTCTGCAGCATGTTAAAGCCCTCAAGTGTTTTAGCCATAATAATGTTTCCCTCATTGCAGCTCTCCCTCCGCTATACTGGCTTGAACTGAACCACAGTCTTTTCCCTTCTGTAATGGCTTGGCAGGCGAAGAACGATGGTCTGGAGGGTTGCCCAGAGAAATGCCAGAGGTTAAGATTCATTCTAAACCTTCCAGCCATCACCTCCTTGTTTTTGCTATGTCACCCCGAGTGGGATGGGTATGCCCAGACGTGGGTCCCGTGCCTGCTGGGCCTAGAGACACAAGCTACTCCCCAGTGATGAGGCCCAACAAGGCCGAAACATGTTTGGGGATGCTTGTGGTCTCGTGCAGAAGGGATGTGACCTAGCAGTTCGGGCTGGACTGCCCCTTTTGGGGTGGGGCCAAACCTGATTTGCATATGGTCTTTTCCCTTCTGTAATGGCTTGGCAGGCGAGGAACGATGGTCTGGAGGGTTGCCAGAGCAATGCCAGAGGTTAAGATTCATTCTAAACTTTCCAGCCATCACCACTTTGTTTTTGCTATGTCACCCCGAGTGGGACTGGTATGCCCAGACGTGGGTCCTGTGCCTGCTGGGCCAAGAGACACAAGCTACTCCTCACTGATGAGGCCCAACAAGGCCGAAACATGTTTGGGGATGCTTGTGGTCTTGTGCAGAAGGGATGTGACCTAGCAGTTCGGACTGGACTACCCCTTTCGGGGTGGGGCCAAGCCTGATTTGCTTATGGTCTTTTCCCTTGTGTAATGGCTTGGCAGGCGAAGAACGATGGTCTGGAGGGTTGCCGAGAGCAAAGCCAGAGGTTAAGATTCATTCTAAACCTTCCAGCCATCACCTCTTTGTTTTTGCTTGAACTGAACCACACCAACATGGCAAGGGCTCGGTCCTTGGTAGGAGATGAAGATGCTGCACTGCTGGTATGGGAGATGCTTTCAACCCTGTGTGGCAATCCATGGGAAGTTGCATTTAAAAGGTAACATTGGGTACCTGCTGACTTCCTTTATGGACCCGTATCTCAAAGTAAAAATTAACCCCTTTTCATCCCTATGTTTTGGGTGTTTGAGAATTTAGCAAACATCACAAAGAGGAAACACTGCATAAATGGGCAAAGTTGCTTTGCTGCAGCATTTCCAACTTCAACTGGAGAAAGAATGCAGACAGAAGGAAGAAAGTGAACCAGCCCAAATGTTGCCAGCTGCACCAAGAGTGTCAAGCTCAAGACTGACCAGTGCATCAATGGGCAGTATATTAGTGACACCTGTTGAAAGCATTGTGAGAAGGACAGAGCCTACAGTAAGGACATTCTGTGGAACACTCCCCTAAGTGATCTGGGCATATTTATTTTTAAATAAAGTTGAGTCATTAACAAGAGCAGACCATCAGTTATGACTATTACCACTGATGGTAAAGGGTGATAATCCAGTTATGTATTGGTACATCAAGAAGGGCATCTTGCCAGCTGCACTTGTGTGATTTGCTTTTGAACTGGTATATTAACTCCTCATTGACGAGTGCAGTCAGAGAGTTTTTGGTGCGCCCAGGGTTTTGGTCTTGCAGTGCTGCATGAGGAACAACTGATATTACTAGAAATGCAGTTGCTTCATTGCAGAATACTCTGTTATCGAGTGCATTCCTGCCCCAAAGGCAGCAGGGCGCTGTACAACAAATACTGTATACAGAAAACGCTCCAATAGCCAACTGACCAGCTCAGATGATGGTGATTTTTGTACATGGTTAAATCAGACATCTAAATGTAGAGCACGGTTGAATGGTGGCAAACTTGGATGAGAAAAGGATAGCTTTAGTAGAGAGTCGGAGTTCGTAACCAGTTGCTGGCTTACACATGCGATTGCCTATTGTGCCAGTAACTTGATTTCTACTATTGTCAAAATCAAAAACTATTTGTCAAATATGTTTTAAGGTTTCTGATGGGGGCAGCCATCACTTAAAGTTCTCAGTCTCTCACACAGCATAGCATCTGAATACAGTTATCAGGCTCTCTAACAGGAGACACCTCCCACTGATGTTCTCAGGCTCTCTCAAAGAACACTGCCACCCTCTAAAGCTCTTGAGCCCTCCCACAGAGCCAGCGGATGCAAGTGGATCTAGGTCAAGCACCTACGCCCTACCCACCTGTCAATCACTACTAATCTTTGGGAGCCTTCTTGTTTTACAGCCATTTTTCCCTACTTTAAGCAGCCGCATAGCCTCTTTTCTTTTGCAGTTGGGAAGCTTGTTCACGTGAACTTGGCCCCACCCACCTGCTTAGCCCTGCCCCTTCCTTTCCTGTCTTAACTGTTGGATGAAGATTGTCTCTTGCTTGGGCATCTGAAATGAAAGGCAGATGAATTTCCTGTTTGGATCAGAAGGACCCAAAACACCTGCTCCACTAACATCAGGTAAGCTCCCTCAAATGTGTTTCACCCATCTCTCCTAACATCCCATCCCCACCATCACCAGATAAAGCCAACCACAGCACTCAGCAGCAACATTATGGACACTGCATCGCAGTAACCTTACCCGTGTTCCAAAAGACCCCATCAGCACTCCATCAATCCCACTGCATGAAAACAGATGCTCGCCAATGTGCGGTGAGCAATCAACCTTGTGGCAGACATCTCTTAACTCATCACCACACATCACTTGATCTTTATTACCAACACCTGGATGACACCCACCTGCACCCTCATGCTAGTTGTCCTTATCCTCAACAGCTACAGAGTTCTACATTGAGACATCCAAAAAAGATGGAAGGAGAACTTGCTATTATTCACAAAGCATCACGGCCATGCACCAAACTGCATGTTGCCACCATCGGCTGTTTGGAAAACCTCTCTCATCAGACATTTTTGACCTCATCTACTAACTACCCAAGCCCAACACCCCCTTCATCAAAGACTTCATGGACTTGGTTACCAGCAGGTCTCTCACGCATGCCAATAACATATTCTTTGGTGACATCATCCCTGGCAACCCAGCAACCATTCAATGAAGGAAGATTGCCAGTGCCTTCTTGACACTCTGAACCTTACACAGAACATTAAGACGCAACTGAAAGGAAAGGTAATATTCCTGACCTCATTATCACTGCATTGCTGACCCCCCCCCCCTGCATCAAAACTCTCCAATCCTGCGCAACTGGTTGGACCCTCTAGCAATCCCCTTTGACATTTTTCACATTACCCCAGTCAAACACATTTCATTGGAAACGCAGCAAACAAGCCTTCAGATCATTCAAGAACTGATCTATGTCAGACAAACCAGGGCTGCGACTCACTTCTGCAAAAAATCAACATAACCTTCACAACCAACATCAACCACCATGTCCCAAGACAACAACGCACCCTTAAGCTTAAACCATGGTATACTCAAGAACTCAAAATCAGCAAACGAACCGTCAGAAAAACAGAAAAGACTTGGAAAATCCAGCAGTGCATCCAACCTCATCCTGTTTGAGAAACTTGTGCTAAACACAGATGACTGATCACCACTGCAATGGCCAACTACTACCAATATACCATAGCCAAGACAACAATGAAGGCAGAGCTCTCTTCAAAGCTGTCAAGCAATGCATCAACCCTCTGCCCAACCATACCACACTGCAAAGAACAAAACACAGCCATCGACACTTTCTTCATCAAAAAGATCAGCATGATCCACAACACATAGATATCAAAACCACAATTGACAGCAAACTACACATCGGATCTTTCAAAACCACAACTACCTGGACACCTTTTAAGACACTGACTATGGAAGATATCACTGCCATCGTAGCATCCCTCAAGTCCCAATCGTACATGGACAATATCCTACCTGCCCCTGTACTCAAGATCCTTTCCTACTGAACACTCCTCCTTTATTTGACATTCATCAACATCTTCCTGACGCAAGGCACCCTCCCCTTGACCCTCAAGACCAGAAAAATCACCCACTTCTCAAGAAACAAACATTGGACCCTGACAACTACAATATAATTATAGTTGTTCTTTTATAGCGCGCTTGATACCAATGAGTGGCTTCTAAGCGCGGGATCGGAATGCAAACTTGTGTTGCGCTGCGCTGTCTTGCTTCCAAGACTAACATGATGCCCCTGAGCTATTCTTCCTCACCATACAGACCCATCACCCATCTTCCCTTCCTAGGAAAGATCATTGATAAATCTCCTTCACTGCTACCAATCTGGCTTTAGACGCAGATACACCAGAGAAATGGCTACCATCATGGTGATCGAGGATGCCCTTATGCCCCTTGATGAAGGCCATCCTTGCCCTCCTTGATCTTTCAGCCGCATTCGAAACAGTAGACCATCTTACACTCATCGAAATTCATCATTGCTGCTTGGGGATCAGTAAGTTCATCCTCAGCTTGTTGAAATCCTATCTTGCTAACAGCCATCAATTCATCCACATAGATTCCTCCAGATCACCAACCGTCCCTTCATCTGTAGACTCCCTCAACAATGTATCCTCGCCACTGTGATCTATAATCTTTACATGGATCTGCTCAAAAAATGCTCCAGACTCCACACTATAAACAAATGCACCAATACGCAGATGAAACTTGGCTCTACCTCAAGATATCCTCCATCAAAAAGACATCCACAGGCTCAAGACCGAATTCCTACTGCAGACCAACAACACCAAACACCCTAACATCCAGAACTGGCTGTTCACTATGAATCTCAAGGACTTCACAACCCAGCTGACCAACCGTACCATGTCCCATGGGTTCTACATCAATAGACATCTCTCCTTCAAACAGCACGGTTCATAGTCATAGTTTCAAATCAAAAGATTTGAAAAACAAAAGTTTTGAAACAAAAGTCTCGAAAACAAAAGCTGTGACATGCTATGTTTAACATGCAAAGTGCATTTCTTTCGAAACCAATCCGTCGACAATAGTCATGGATTGGTTTCAATTGAAATGCACTTTTACATGTTAAAAGTAGCATTTCAATGCTTTTTTTGGTAACGTTGAAACGTTAGATGGAGCTGTCCAGTGCTTTAATTTCAGCACTGGACAGCTCCATGTAATGTTTCAAGGTTTTAGTGTATATTGGGGGGTTCCCCCCCCATCCCCCCAACCCCCATGCCACCCTCCCACCCCCCAACCCAAGCCCTAACCCTAACCCAAGTTTCGAAAGGCAAACTTTCAAATCTTTTTCAACGAAATTGTCATTCTAAAGAATGGCATTTTCGAGAAAAAAAAAGATTAGAAAGTTTGCCTTTCGAAACTTTTGTATTGGAAAAAATGACTGGACACCAAACAGCACATAGCAAGAAAGACAGAAATGGCTAGGTACAAACTTTCTTAGCTGCAGAAGACCAAGCCCTACATCACAGAAAACAACTTCAGATCTGCTGTCCAATGCTTGGACCTCTCACACCTGGATGGTAGGAATGCCCTTTTGGAAGGCCTGACAGTGATTACCCTAGCACCCCTGAGATGTTTCCTACATGCTGCAGCACGACTCATCAAAGGACTCCTCAAACTGCTCTAGCTCCCATTACAAGAAAGTATCTCGAAATCCTGCTGCATCATCTACAGGGGTGTGTCTCCAAGACACCAAGCCACCTCAACGAGAAACACAGCAAATCTGGAGGCTTTCAATTCACCAGAAGAACATGTGCAGACTTGAATTCTGCCAGTGCAGAAAGGAAAGAACCAGAAGACAGGCCTTCTCTCTGTAGGCCCCCAGACTCTGGACCCACCTCTCCATCAACAACCGTGAGACAGGCATGGTATCAAGAGATGACACAGACAACCGATTGTGAATTCAACAGTAGAAGCTTTATTAAGTATCAGTATGGGTGTAATGCCTAACTTGCCCTATAGCTATTGTGGGGAC
This sequence comes from Ambystoma mexicanum, assembly GCF_040938575.1. Taxonomy (NCBI): domain Eukaryota; kingdom Metazoa; phylum Chordata; class Amphibia; order Caudata; family Ambystomatidae; genus Ambystoma; species Ambystoma mexicanum. Next base: position 1,176,473,055 of record NC_090925.1, read on the forward strand.
ATACCTACCGAAAGAAACTAAGGAAAGTCTATGGGCCTCATTACAAATCTGGCAGTCTGGAAATAAGGGTGTCGGTAGCAATGTATCACACACTTTCCGAACCACCAGACTAGGAGAATGCTTGCAGGAGCCGGTGCTCCCGACAGGTCTGGCCTGCCAGCAGCACCGGCCTCTGCAGACATGGTTTTCATGGAATTATAGAGGAGCAGGAAATCCCGCCCCCCTAAATCCTATATGTTGGAAGCCTGAGATTGTGTTGTGTTTGACACCAGCAGTTGTGCCAATTCTGCAGCGTATATTCAAAAGAAGATACCTATTAAGACAACCTTATCAAATGTATCCCCGAAGAGAACAATCTGAGGGAGGAGCTCCCTGAAGGAATATGAAAAAGAGCAAAGAATGAAGTATGTGACCTCATAAGAGAATATGGACGTCGTCTCAGAATATTGGCTAAAGAGGTTGTATGGGCCTTATAGAAACTAATGAAGAGGTGAAGAATCGAGTGAACTTTTAAACAAGGAAAAGAAGATTACACGTGCATGAAGCACTGCAGAGAACCAACCGTTAAATAATTGTACAGATGCTGAAACTCAAGTAGACCATGTCATCATCAGAAGCTATCTCTATGTAGTGAATAGCATGCAAGCAGAGCCACCATTGTATAGAGGCTGGACATCGGTATCATACATTTTAGTAAGCCAGGACCCATGAAGAAAGAAGAGAGAATTATGTCTCAGCAAGAATAAGTTGACCCATGGAGCTGCATGGAGAGGCTGTCTTAAGCAGCCAAGGTCAGTTATCTATTCTTGAAAGGAGTGAATCATCTCTTGTTATGGTGCAAATAAAGAACACCAAGAGTGGCAAGTGTTAATCATTTAAGACATCTAAAACTTGCAAAATGGACAAAATTGTGGTCTCCTGTCACTTGAGCCAAGGAGGAAAATAGAGTTCAACTTGGAGTTCTAGAACAACGATAGTCAGGGCCCGCACTCCCATATATTCCCAGAGACAAGGATACTTTGCAAGGCTAAGTTCAAGGACAATCTTCATGGTAGAAGGCATGGGCGATGAGATGTTGTGGCAATTGGCTGGGGAGGTAGAGTCAGGCCCACCTCCTTGTACCTGGGTCTGGGCTTACGTGCTGCTAAGTGAACCGAATGTTCCAGACATGGCAAAAGCATGCTAACCAATTGTAGATGGCCATATAACAAAAGACCGTATAGTTTGAAGACCAATTGAAAGCTGTGTACTTGATGGTTTTGAAGATTACATGTTTTAGAGGTAGGCATATATTGTCCACCTGACAGTGGGCAGCCAATCACAATCCTAGGTCCTATTTAATGTATACTTAGAAGTTCCCCTTAAGCCTATCACAATCCCTAGTAGGTTTTTCATGATTTGCCATGTAGTACGACGGCACCTCTGACGTATTTTGATTTTTGTAAACAAAAAAGAATAATAATTGCTGATGGAAATCGAGCGAACGTCCGTTGATGGTCGTAACTCCCCGTTTTAGATGGTACGACGTCCTTTCATCGCCTGCCTTTTCATTCCATCAAATGTGCTCATTGAATTTTTTAGGGGGGGGGGGTGGGAAAGGGCAGATAAGGAATTTGGCGTGTGGGCAATGGCAAAAAATAAGTGTGGGACGCTGGTTTAGGGCGGTACCCCCCCCCCCCAAAAAAAAAAAAAAAAAAAAAAAACATGAGCACATTCTATGGAATGTGCACGTTACAAAGCCTGGGGATGAAAAGGCAGGCGATGAAATGGCATGGAACCTTTTAGATAATGGTTAACAGTACTTTGGCTTCTGTCAACCCATCCATTACATGCACGTTCCTAAAGAGCCCTAAGCTTACGTGGTATCGGTGCGGATGGTTTAAAGATCCAAACCAGTTTGTCTACAGTATTTCGGACGATTGGGCATCCTACGCCATTAGCTGGAAGATTGCGGGGTTTCCTGTGGAGAGCGGCCAAACAGAAATAAACTTAAAAGAACTGAGATGGTGGGCAGGTTCCCCTTTGACGAAATCCCTGCCCGGTTTCCACGGGTGCTCTGCGGAAGGAAGGCAAAGTGGTCTGATTGAAGTAGGAGTTGATACCGAAGGCCTCGAGTCAATTAACAAATGGCGAGTAGACTAAGGGGAATGGTTAATAAGAGGATGGGATTGTAATAATGTTTCATTAACAGGAAATATTGTGAAGAAGAGATAGCGCCTATTAGCCCTCAAGGGAGTCAGAAGGCGACATCTCAAAACCCAGTGGGGTAGAGTGAAATATAAAACACGTAATCAGGATTACTTAATGTGATGTCTCAATACCTGTACAGGGTATAAGTGAAGGCGAAAGATGAGGTTTTGTTTGTAAATGTGTAATGTTTGACTAGTTGGAATGTTTGTTGAGTAAAAATATCGAAGAGGGAAAAGAGATTATGAAAAAATTGAAAAAGTTGAGGAGCAATAGTGATTGAGCAAAGCAATTGGTGCCAATCAAGAGAATAGATGCGTCAATCAAAAGAATAGACAGTCTAACGAAGTCTGGTAAGTATCGACAGTCAATTGAGAATAGACAGTCTAACGAAGTCTGGTAAGTATCGACAGTCAATTGAGACTTGTCATTATGGGGGTTACTCATCTCATGCACCTATGCAAGACACTGCCAAAGCACATGCCCAAGTTCAAAGAGTATAGTGCGGAATGGGTAAAAGGCACGGCAGATAAATGTTCATGACAAGGCGGATCATTGTCAAAAGCGGTATTGCAACACATGACCACATACTTGCACGCTGCGTACACAGGGAAGAAATTTTAGAGCTTTGGAAGATGTATCAAGAGGAAAGAGAAGACCCGCCACCTAAGGAGTGGATGCTTAATCAGCATAAGGAGGAAGGCGTTGAGCCCTCAGCTCCACTTACCTCACCTGAAGCAAAGGGTTTTGTCATGGAAGAAATAGGGGTGTATCCTTTAAAAGAACTGAAAGCAGCGGCGGGGTATAGTAATCTGATATATGAACCCCCCACTTACAGTTATAAGATCATACAAGACAAGGAAGAAAAGGGTGAGCAGTCAAATTTGTCAACAGAAATAGACTGAGAAATCAAGAGATGGAAAGGAGAAAAGGATAACGCTGATGAGATAGCGCCCATACAGAACTAATGGATGGGAGGACAGATTACTTAAGATAGATGGGAAAAGTATTGAGGAAGTTAGGCAAAGAGAAGATCAGGACGAAAAAGAAAGAAGAGATAAAGAACGAGAGAAGAGATTGAAAGAAAATGAGCAGAAAAGGAAAAGCAGGGAGCGAGGAGAACAGATATATAGCAGATGGAGGAGCAAGAGAAAATAGAAGAATGAGCAGAAGAACAAAGAAATTACGACAACAGACAGAGCGATAGAAGAATATAGAAAGGAAAGAAAGAGGAGGAAGAAGCACAAAGATAAAGGGACAAAAGATTACAAAGATGAAGGGAAGAAGAGGAGAAGAACGAAGGCCAGAGGAAGAAAGAATTAGAAGGGATGCAAGGAAGCAAAGGGAAGTAGATGAAGAAATAGAACAGAAAAGAAGACAGCAAGGTCTCGACGCCAGCCTCATTCGTAAAGAACAAATGAGGCCAAGCCCAGAAATACAATGGGACATAGCGGAAGAAATTATCCTGATTAAGTAAGTAATGCCAGCAGTACCTAGAGTAACATTAGAAGAAGAAAGATTTGATGCATAAAGCATTGGAGAAAGGATCAAATCAGGTCTATCAACAGTTAAGGTGAGGTAGCGAGTATGAAATTCGGTGGGACGGCGATCAATCCCCAGTGCCTCAATTACGAAGTGAGGAGGGAAGCCATTCAGTGATGAATGTCAAGCATTGTCTTTAAGCACACTGAATCTGGATAAGGGCGAAGGGGACAATAGTCACATCTGCAACTGGATAAAGAAGTGGGATGGGCGGATTTGGAACAGCCTAAAGATAGGCCACCAGATCCCATAGCATATCCTGAGCATCCCCAAGGATGATCACATAGTGAGAAGGGAGTGTCGCCACCATATGTAAGCAGGTTAAGGTCATTATGCACAAGAAGACAGACGGACAATTATCCCTGCCATGGATAGACTAATAGTGGAATCTAATTATAGGACAGGGTTTAGGCAGTTTCCCTTGTTAGGAAAAAGGGGGAGCCAGACTACAATACATTCCATGCCCACAGACGGACAAAAGATTCACGCTCCCTAGTTTGACTTTGGGTGCTGGGAGATGGATATATGAGGAAATACACTGGTCATAGGGGATATAAAAGGTGTCCTGGCAGCTGCTTCTCCCCTCTTGGGGAGAGGGCTGATGGCATATGGAGGAGAGCAGGATATTCAAGTGTGACTGCACAAAACACAGCGTGTGATGGACCGCCGTTTAATAATTGTAGAGCAGATGTTTGGAGGGCACTCAGGGTACAGTATCCTGACACATCAGATATGGGTGCAATTATGACACGTAAGATGAAGGAAAATGAAGACCCTATTGCTTACATTCAGGATATTCAGAAGAGATGGCAACTTGAAACTCGTGATCCGTGGGAAAAGACAGTGGCATAATTTTACCACATTTTATGTCAGGGGTTGCCTGAGCCAGTACAGAGGCAGATGAAAAAACAAGTAGGGATGGAAGCAAAGCCATGGGCTGAAGTACAGCTGACGATAGTACACCAATGTCGGTTATTACAAGAGAGCAAGATGAAAGATGAAAGATGAGAATAGGAAAATAGATTAAGCCAAATTAGTACAGAATACATTTTTAGAATTTGCCACAGAAGGGGCGCTTTTGAGAAGCGGAGAAGGATTATGAATGCAGGAAGCAACAAATGCATCGCAGGTGGATAATCTGCGCTGGATGGACCAAGATGGATATGGGTTTATACCACGAGGCAGAGGATTGGGTTACAGAAGAAGAGGAGGCGGATTTCAAAATAATCAAGTTGGGTTTCAAGGTACACAGAATGAGAATCAGAATGCTCAGGGAGGATATAACCAAGTAGGGACTAATAGGAGAGTTCCTCCAGTATGTTGGAATTGTGGAATGATGGGATATATTGTGCCTGTATGTGGGAGCCAAGGGAATGTACAGACAGAATAGACAGTTCTCAAGAGGGAGGCAGCTTATCCTCGACCATATAGTACACAGACCAGAGAAGGCTTTGCCCAGAATCACACATCTTATCAGACACGAGTGCCACTGAGTACAACAGCAGGGACAAGTACAAATGAATCCACCACGAGGGCAGTAGCAATAAGCCCCTATGCAGACACAGCAGTATGCAAATACAGGACAAGTATTGACACCTAGAATAGGAGGTATCACTGTGGTAGGTGGAAATTCTTTCACAGTGATGGGGGATGAGCCTGTATCCACAATAGGACAGCTCACACAGGGTGACTTGATGTGTTCAGAACTACCTGTGACACCAGAACCCCAAGGGGAACCAAGGGTCGATGTGACGATAGGAGGCAAATCCTTCTTTTTTCTTGTAGACTCTGGAGCAACTCGTTTGTGTTTACGAGAGGGAAAATATCCAATGCCAGGTATTGCCATGAATGCTCAAGGGTTCTAGCTACGAGTCGAGTTCCTTTTACTGATAAATTACCAGTCTCCATAGAAGAATGTGACATGTACGTTCCCTTGTTATATTCACAGCAGACACTGGTTAACATTTTGGGAAGAGATTTGATGACGAAACTTAACATGACAATTTAATTTACTGATTAAGGAATAGTGTGCTCCACTCCAGGACTACACTAAACCTGGGAGAGTTTATACTGGCATTCACAGGGCAAGTGGCTCTACAAGGTATTCCCGTAGATCCAAAGATGTTTCTATATGGAGTGAGCATTTTACTGACATGGCTGCCTGGTCTGGTGGGAAAGATTGTGAGAATACCCAATGAGTTTCTGTTTAGACCACAAATACCTATGGATGAGGAAGGTGGACAGACCATTCCTATAGAGTTGGAAGCAACCATAGTACAAAAGAAAATGGCAATGCTCAAAGGGATAGACCATGAGGGTAGACCCTGGATTACCATGATAGCTCTTGAGGAATGGTATAGATTGACTGACATAATTGATGACGATGTGTTCAGGGAGGACTGAACAGATGACGAAGTGGTGTTCTTCATGAGCATTACATACTGGATAACAATAGAGAAAAGGTAAGTACCACAGCGAATGACGATATTGCGGCAACAACCAGCATTTTTTCAGGAAGATTTGGAAAAGGTGCCAAGTGTCCTTTGGATTACAGGCCCTTATGATGTAGGTTAGTTGAAGCGGTTAGGAGAGGTTAAAATAAAGCTTAAGCCAGGAGCGATTTTACCTCGAGGAAAACAGTACACATGTCTCAAGAAGCCGATGAGGGTATATTCCAGACTACTTCAGCGTTGATGAATCAGGGAATTCTGGTGCTATCAGAATCATTGTGTAATGCTGCTGTGTATCCTATTAAGAATCTAAAGGAGGATCGTGGAGATGTATCCAGGATAGGAGACCGATTAACCAGATTGTAGATGCCGAGTTTCCTTTAGTTCCTAATCCGGTAACAATACTATGTAGTATCCCGTGGAAGCCCGAAATGTTATGGTGATCAATTTGAAAAATGCATTTTTTAATCCTGTTGCACAAGGAATCACAAGACTTGACTTCATTTACGTTTCGCTAAAAAAGACTGAAGCATACTAGGCTGCCTCAAGGGTACTTTGAGTCCCCATCAACATTTAACAAGAGTCATACAGATGGATCTAGGCAATATTGATCTCAAAAGTGTGGTGATACAATACGTAAATGACATCTTGATTTGCAGCACCACAGACTATGAGTGCTGACAGGATTCCGTTCAGTTGATGACTATTTTAGCAGACCAGGCATATAAAGTAGACAAAGAGAAGCTACAATATTGTCAACAAGAGGTGCTATATATAGGTCAGTTAATTTTGCATGAAGGAAAGAAAATGACACCTGAGAGCTGAGACAATTATGAAAACCTCAAAACCAAACACAGTGAGAAAGATGCAACAATTTTTGGGTTTGTGCAACTATGTTAGAGCCTGGTTGTTTGGTTATGGTATATATACACACAAGGCCGCTTCTTCAAGCATTAAAGAAAGCGCAAGTTGGTAAAACAAAACTAGAATGGACTAAAGAAATGGAGGAAGGATTTGAAGAGTTGAAAAAAGCAATTTGTACAGCCCTTGTTTTAGGAATTCCCAATTATGCTGAGGAATTGTATTTGTTTTCGCACACAAATGGGACAGTCACGACAGCAGTGCTTATACAGTGAACTACATTGAGGTACAAACCTTTTGCGTATTACAGTGCAATTTTAGACCTAGTTGTGAGAGGACACTTTCCTTGCGAACAATCTGCAAGTATTCGAGAAGTCTACAAGTATTGTCATGTGCTGCTTTATGACCCTCTTCGTAGAGCATGCTCCATTTGCCATTTTAGAGAAACCCAAGGGTAGATTGACATCCCAAAGCGCTTCAGCTTATGGAGTAATTATTTCTAACCTAGCGATTGAAATCGTAAGATGTAAAATAGTGAACCCTGCCACACTTATAGCTGGGTCAGTAAAGGAAGGCGATCATGTGCATGACTGTGCTAATTATGTTGAATGATATGATATACGCTGTGTGAAGGAGAATGCCTTAGCAGGAGGGGATATTCTCTTTATTGATGGTTCTCCAAAAAAGGATCAGACTAGTGGGGAAAGGCATTCAGGCGCTGCAGTGATAAGACACAGGTTAAAAGGAGAATTTGAAGTAGTGGCAAGTGCAAGGTTACCATCTAATTTTTCACCGCAAGCAGCAGAATTAGTAGCGCTCATTGTCGCGCTTGAGAAGCATAAAGGGTAGGAAGTGACTGTGTACAGTGACTCCGCCTATGTGGCATCAACCACACACACAGGGCTAGCATGTTGGAAAAGGAGGGGCTACATCTGTGTAGACAGTTCTCCAGTGCAGCATGTATCCTTATTGGATAGGTTCATTAAGGCACTACAACTCCCACTGGCCATAGCAGTAATTAAATGCGCAGCACATACGAAGCAAACAGATTTTCTCTCTTGCGGGAACAAAGCCGCAGACGAAGAACCCAAAAGGGTTGCATATTCCTCAGAAATGTTGAGTATTGACACAGAGTATTAAGGAAAAAGTAGTTACAACAATGCAAGTGCAAAAGGGGTTTAATTAATTGTCAATAACCCAATTACTAGAGATTCAAGGACGTGTGCTGCAGGAAGACCAAGAATTATGGAAACGAAGCGGGTGTTCTTTATTCCACACTAAGCTTTATGGTGACAGGACAGCACTGGAAAGCCAGTGATGCCAGTAACTTTATTGAAGGTTGCACTTGAACAGCTGCATTACCCAGCACATGTAACTAGAGAGAGTCTTGCTGCTGCGATTGCAGAAGACTGGTTCATTCGTAATTTGTTGGAACACGCTGCACTATTTATGGTGAACTGCATTGTGTGTCAAAAGTTTACTTCTGGGCATACACTGAGAACAATTAGAGGAGTAATACATTAAACGAAAGGCCCATTTCAACATTTACATATCGACTGTTGATATGCTGCAGGTATGTAATGGATATAGGTAACTATTAATGGTGGTGTGTCCCTTTATTAGGAGGATCAAGGCAGGTCTGTGTACACACCCTAATACCACCTGCGCAGCAAAGGTTTTAGTGCGCAAGGTATTCCTGAGGTGTGGTGTGTATGAGGTGTTATGATCTGAAAATGGGCCACATTTTGTCAATGAGCTATTTGAACAGATGGGCTTCTATTAAGCATAAAGCACAAGTATTCTTCTGCTTATTACCCGCAAGCAAACGGAATATGTGAGACTAAACGGCCTCTTCAAAGAAAGGATTGCCAAGATCAAATTGACTTTGAAAAAGGGACGGATGTATTGCCTACTCCTAGCCTTATATGCCCTTCATAATCAGACCACCACCTCACCCCGCACAAACTAGTTACAGGGCATTGAATGAGAACGCCCCTCACACCTCTGTCTAGGAGTAGAAGTGATGCCCAGAGAGTAGCTAAAACTTTAGGTGATGAGATGCATGATTACTTGACATGTATGACCTCTAGCATTACTTTCATTTCAGATCAAGTCAAGTGCCAGGGTGGTCAGGCTAAGAACACAGAAGAAGATATTTCGGCAACCAATCCAAGCAAACTATTATCACCACCTAAGTTATTTGTTGGGGACCTAAGCTTAATTAAAATGTTCACCAGAAGGTGACATGAGCCCCGTTTTCATGGCCCTTTTATCACCAAAGAAGTGTCCCCTTCTGCGATTGGGGTACAGGGAAGAAGAGCTTGGCTACACATGGGCGATGTGAAGATCTATAAAGGAAAGACCTACCTCCCCACTGTTGCCGATCCAGAAGCAAGACAAGAAGAAGAATTTCGGCATGTGCAGATCCGATCAATGACCATGAAGGATGATAAAACGAGTGATTAGGTTTTATATTGGACTGGAAGTCAATGGACACTCCTTATAGCTATTTTAGCAGAGAGTAAAAAGCCTTGCAGAGTATTCCAGAAATTTCTAAATGAACTTTTAGAAATACATATTGAAGCAGAAAATAATACATCAGAGATATTCCTAAATGTCAGTTCTTCATCAGAAATTGGAAACGAGATCAGTATTCATACTCACTTCATGGTGAATATTTGTTTTAAGTGATTAAACATATGGTACCTGCCGATAGTGACGTTCACCGGCTGGTGCTAGCGGTCTGTGTTTATACTTCAGTCTTACCCTGCTTATTAGAAGAGACAATAATATCCACACTTTCTTGCAGGATCCTAAAAATGTCCCAGTGATAAGAAGACTTCATATTAATATAATTGAACAGATTTTACAGTTACAAAGAAATTTGATGATTATATTAAAAAGGATTTATGAAAAGTGGCACAGTTCTAGAAGATGAACGAGTACTAGGATGGCATAAGAAATGGATGCCTATGTTCTTATTGTTCTTATGCATAACATAAACCTGCATGATTGTTCCCTTTGTCTTTCTGTTCCTCATCTTTCACAGTCTCTATCATGTTAATACTTCCGCTGAAGAAGCCCCTGTGGTTCTCCCTACTATGAAAACTTTTTGATTTACTTCATGATTACTATTCAGATTTTAGGAGACACAAGAGAGATGCAGAGGAAGATAGGGAAGGGATAAATACGTATTTAGATGACACAGCGCACTTGGGGAATAACATGGTACCAGCACATGAGACAAGTGGGGGAGAATGCATCTAAGGAGGTATAGAGAGGTCTGGGAAACCCTCTACCGGTACGAACATGGCCCATTGACCTGTTCTTGGGTGGATGGCTCCCGGGAGTGTCTCAACCATGCTTTAGCATTACCAGGGGATTCCAGACGTGGACCCTTTGCTCACTGTTCTCAGAGAGGCACAGCTCCACCTCACTGATGATGCCCAACAAGGCTGAAACACGTGTATGGGGTTGCTGTTGGTACTCTTGTTCAGAGAATTGCCTAGCATTTCGGTGCTGGACTGCCTCTGGGCAGGACAAAGACTGATATGCAGGGATATTTCTCCTCTGTGAAAGGGACAGTGAGCTAAAGACTTGGTTGAAACTCTCCCCGAGGCACTCCACCCAAGAACAGGTCAATGGGCTGTGTTCGTGCCGGTAGAGAGACTCCCAGAACACCCTTTGTTTTGCATCTAGGGAGGGTTGCTACGTCTGCTGTCTCATTCCCTATGTCATGAATACAGTACAAACTTTCTGTAACACTTACCGGAACTCCTCGGGAGCCTAACGCCTTCCTTGCCTGTGGACCCATTGCGCGAGCACCTTTGGGATTTCTTCCCTTTGTGACAATAGACCTTCTACAATTCCCTTTTAACGTTGCGAGGTGAACCTGTATGCCCCTGTTGATACATCCCTTCTCAACTGTGTCTTTATTTTGGGGAGCTCTCCATCCTGAATTCAACAGGGGCACGTTGAGAAGGAAGGAACTTAACATGGAAGGCTTAGGAGACAGAGTTCCTTGCTTAAGCTATGTCCTTGCTGTTCCAAGATTTATGTGGGTTAAATATCGGAGGTAAGTCTTTAGTCTCTTAAGATTCGTAGTAGTCCCTACGTTGGAGAGATCTCTCTTTCTAATACTTTTTCCTCTTTCTGTTGCAGGTTCTTTGAATCCCAAGAGGTTAATAGCTGCAGATGACTGTGGCGTTAACTAGGGATGAAGGAACGCTAACTAGCGTAAATTCATCTCAGCAGAGAGACTTTAGTCTTTAGACAAGCGCAGTGGTAATGGAGCAATGAAAATGAGAAGAAACGTCAGGTAAGTTAACTTATTTAAACTTCTATTTTCTTAGATTAAACTAAGTTCATTGGCTAATCAAATACCTTTTGTCTGCAGGGTTCTGGAATGCTGAGGCAAATTCCTTTGGACGCTGCAGAGACTGCTGAGGTACCTCAGAGTGAGATGCTGTGGCTGCGAACGGTGCTGCGTTCCTTTTGAGGTGCCGCGGCTGTGAGGGAGCTCCTTACAGGAATTACTGCGGCGACGAACAAACTCTTCTGACAGAGGAAATTCTGCGAAAAAGGATTTGGTTCGGTAAGTATTTCAGATAACTATGAATTCATGTTTCTCTCTGAAAACGAATGTCTCTAATCTTTTTCTTGACAGGGTGCTGTGGAGAGCGGCGCCGGTAGCGTTACCTGCTGTCAGCGGTGCAGACGTGAATCGAGCACACAAGCGGAGGCAGGGCTTAAGAAGCTCCCTCTGCTATAAGCATGGAGCGTGCAGCAAGTTTTCTCCTCGGGTCTAGCGGCGGCCATTTTTGAAGTATAGAAACCACTGAAGTGCTATGAAAGTCTATGAGTGCATGAACAATGAATGATACAAGTGCCTTTTCTGCCAGGCTTTAAGACATCTTAGACCTGCTGACTGAGATTGTGGACCTTGCTTCCCCTGTGTACCTAAATGGGGGCTGTGTTGGCTTTCTGGAATCATGACACTTTCATTGCTAGGGAGGATCCAGGGCACAATGCAAAGTGCCTCAGTCACCTTGCAACATGTACAACTCGCGGAAAATTCCACGGAAGCTGGGCAACCTTGCGATGGAGATCGAAATGGTTGTTTCCATAGAAGGATGACTACATCAAGATCTTACAAATGGAAAAAGGAACCTGGATGGAAGAGCAAGATGCTTGTGTATCCTGCTGCAGGACAGGAAGAGGTGATCATTGAAGAGATGAAGAGAATGAATTGCCCTGATGTGACAGAAATAGCTGAAGTATCACCTGGATGTTGGGAACAAACTCTGTTTTTGATCTATGGATGAGTAAAGTCCAAGAAGGGATGGGAAGAAGGAATTATGTCTTGTGCAGCTCACCTACTGAAGATGGAATATGTGCGAGAAGAGCAGAGGGGCGAATGATGGGCGTTTAAAGTCATGGGCCAAACACGCCAAACTACTGACATGGGTAGAAGATGAATCAGGTCCAGTACTTGTAATCCCATTGGTTAATGCAACACTGCTTCCGGAGGCACGGAAATCACATGGGATTTAACAAAGAATGCAAGACCACAATCAATGTTCCTAGGATGGGAGAAGGGACAGCCGCTGTTATGGACCGATATTGGGCTTGTGGCTCTAGAGCTTACATAAGGTTGCCCAAGGATTGGGGCGCAGTATGTTCTATAATGCTCATCCATGTTCCAGCATTAGTGATTCCTCAAAGAGCCCTGAAAATTGGTGAATTTCCAAAAGTGGATGCCCATTTGAGAAAAAGAAGATTGCTTGAACTTCTGCGTCGGACAAGGAGAGAATTATTTCTCAGCCAAATCTATAACAGCATATGGGTCCATTCCTGGGGAACATAGGTTGTTCAGTAAGACTGCCACAATATTAATGACTATATTCATGCCTGGGATCCAATCAGTAGCAATGCCAAGTGGCTACAGATCACCAGATGGGAACTTCTGCATACAATTAATGCTACCATAGAGGGATTCAACGCTATCCAGGAAGAGCTGAGGGCCATACGACTGATGACCCTCAGAACAGATATGTCCTTGATATGATCACAGCGATGGAAGGAGGAGTTTGCAACCAAATCGAGCCATCATGTTGCCCATTCCTACCTTGAAGGAAATGGGACCTTGACAGAGGCCATAACGTTGTTGACAGGCCTGCCTGCATAACAGGATGGAAGATGAGACAGATCACAGTTGGTTTGGCTCCCTGTTCACATGGATTACGCAGTGGTTGGCAAATATATTCAAGATCCTTGGAGTAATATTAGTGTTGGTGATCAGGATAGCAATTGCCCAATGCAAGAAAAAGGCCAAGTAGGTGGTAGGAATGAAGATTATGATCGATGTCGAATCTGGACCTAAAACCAAGGAGCTGACTGATGAAGTCGTCAGAAAATATATAGAGGCCAGCATCATAGCACCTGAAGGAACTGTCACGATCCTACTCATCTGCCACCCGGCACCGCTACATGCACACATTAAGAGACTCACTTGCAAAGTTAAAACCTGCACACTGCCTCTGCATTTATTTACTTGTTTTACCCCTGCAGTTTTGGACCAATCTAATTGCATGTTCCATTCCGGCTTTCGGGTTAAACCAGCAGATGCATTCTGGGACATGTATGCTGTCCAAAAGGCAGAGGGCTGGAGGAGGCATACTAAATACATTTGTTTGCAGAAAGCTACTAAGAGCTGCAGAGGACCTGATTGCATTCACCTGTTCCAAGCTACTGCAGGCTAGGCTGCAGAGAGCTAGAGAGCCCTTAATTAGAAACCAATGCTGCAGGCTACTGAAGCCAGGGCTGGGCATAATTGAACACAGCTGCAATCCGCTCCACCCTGCTGGCCTACTGGCTGGGAGGGTCTTTATAAGCTCACTTTGAACAGGAGCCGTTGTCAATCAACTGCTTTCACTGGGATTTGTTCTTGTGTTCCTTTTACCAGTTTTTGACCTTTCCTGGAAATCTCTTTTGGCCTTTGAATCCTGTTGCTGCTGATGCTTGCAGCTCCCTCTCCAGTCTGCTGGTGCCTTCCGCCCACTCCTCTGGGCGCCTACCTCACTGCTCTGCCGCACTCCATTGCCTTCCGCACTGCTCCTCTGGGCGTCCCGCCTGGCAACCCTGTCGCACTCCGCAGCCTTCCACCCTGCTCCTCTGGGCCTCCCGCCTGACAGTCCTGCCGCACTCCTCTGCCTTCTGCCATATTCCTCTGGGATCGTTGCCTTGCAACCTAGCTGTTCTAGCTTCCGATATCTTTCTGTCTTGCTTTTCTCTCTTCCAAGTTCAAACTCAATCTGTTGAGGTTTTCCTCTTTGTTCCTCGCCTACGATATTTACAGACTTCAGTCCTTAGTTCTAGTTTCTGTATCCTATCCTGTGCTGTACCTGGTTATTTCTTTCAACACTGCTTTCTACTTGTATTACATCTTGGTCCACTGTGGTGCCTCTACTTGAATCCGCTTTACAGTGTGACCCTGGGTTGGTCTCCATTCAGATCAGATAAGGGAAAGACTTCTGTTACATTCGCCTACCCCATTGAAGTCGTACCTGCCTCAGTATATGATCTTCAGTTTTACCCTTGCACTGAGTACAACAGTTTCCTCTGCACACCTAAGTCATGACGCTGCTGTATGACTGTTAAGAGAAATCTGCTGGTATCTATCCCAAGGGCTTTCCTTAATCCCTGGAGACCCCTCATCATATTACAGTACACCCTTACTTCCGATCAATCCGTGTTGCGCAGTGTACTTGCTTGTCCTTGCTTTTTCTCTGTCTTTGTTTGCAGCCTGCTTCTGCTCCTGCAGTTCCTGTGAATACCTGTTTCAACTAACAGCTTGGTATATACCCTTTTTCTGTTATATGCTAGCATTGCCTCCGGAATCTCCACTAATCTACGTGCATACCGTGAGAGATAGCCTCTACCCTGTGCTCTCTGTCCAGTCTTGTGACAGGAACGAAGTTCCTTTATCCGAAGAATCATAAGAAGTACATGGTACAATGGGTCTATTATAATCCGAATGGGCAATGAAACTACATGACCTGGAGGGCAGATGAAGATGTCAAATCAGCCGGCACCGTGAGCGAGGTGATGAAGATATGGACCCCAAAGGACTCAACCAGAGGTGGGAATGTAGAGGAGCAGCTGCATGCCTATGCAGGATATCCCACCCCCTTACTTCCTATATGTTGGAAGCCTGAGATCGTGCTGTGTTGACACCGGCACTTGTTCCAATACCACAGCGTATATTCGAAAGAAGATTAAGATAACCTTATCGAATGTATCACTGAAGAGACAACAATCTTAGGGAGGAGCTCCCTAAAGGGATATGAGAAAGAGCAAAGAATTAAGTCTGACGTCATAAGAGAATATGGACGCCGTCTCTGAATATTGGCTGAAGAGGATGTATGGACCTTATAGAAACTAATGACAAGGTAAAGAATAGAGTGAACTTTTAAACATGGACAAGAAGATTACATGTGCATGAAGCACTGCAGAGAATCAAACATTCAATAATTGTACAGATGCTGAAACACAAGTAGACCAAGTCATCATACAAGCTAGCTATATGCAGTGAATAGAATGCAGGCAGAGTCGCAATTGTATACAAGCTGGACATCGGTATCATACATTTTAGTAAGCCAGGACCCATGAATAAGTAAGGAAGAATTGTGTTGCAGCAAGAATGAGTTGTAGTGTGGAGCTGCATGGTGGGGCTGTACGGCCTAAAGTCAAGACTGAAGAAGCCAAGGTCAGTTATCTATTCTTGAAAGGAGCGAATGTGTGAAGGATGAATCATCTCTTGTTAAGGTGCCAAGAAAGAACATCCTGGGTGTTTTAGACAATCAGGATTTAGAGTAGCCCATGGCACAGAAAATGCGCTATTGGAATTAATATCTAAGCTTCTTGTGCGAATGGACAAGGGACTTTCATCTATGCTTATGCTCTTGGACCTTTCAGCTGCGTTCGACCTCGTAGATCATCCCTTTTTGGTCTCCAGGTTGGAGGAAGTGGCAAACTTTTCCCCAGCGGCTACTCATTGGGTCTCCTCTTTTCTCAATAATAGAGAAAGAGTTTGCCTTGAGATGGCCAAGGCCGTTGCAGTACCAATCGAATGTGGTGTTCCGCAGGGGGCATGCATCTCCCCTTGCTTGTACTATCTTTATGGTTCAATTTTTTGCATTGCTGGAACAGGAAGGGTTTTGGTTTACCAACTTTGCTGATGACACGCAGTGTGTCGTCCCCTTGCCGGGCTCATGATCGAGAAACAAGAATTGAATAAAGCCTATGCTAGTATTGAAAACTGGATGATTTGGAATGGCTTGGCTCCAAATAGGTCTAAGACCAAACTATTGATTGTTGGCTCGCAGTTCACGTTATCTAAATTGGGTTATGTGAAGATTACCTCCCCTCAAAAAAGTTAACTCATTAGGGGTTACTCTCGATCAGTGTCTCACCATGAAGGCCCATGTAGGGAGCTTGGTCTCGTCCGCTGCCTGCTACATTAAACTTCTTGCTCACCCGCGTCCCCCTATAACACAGGCTAATGCTGAGATTATAGTAAGAGCCATTGTTGGCTCTAAATTAGATTATTGTTGTAGTTTTTTGTAGCTGGTCTTAGTAAAACGGAAGTGAGCAGATTACAAGTAATCCAAAACGGTGCTGTGAGGGTGGTCATGGGCCTGTCCAGACGTGATCATGTTACAGAGGCTAGAAGAGCTTTGCACTGGTTGCCAGTGGAGCGCAAATACATTCTCGCCTCCTAGCGATCACATTTAAGTGCACTCTGGGCATTATGCCATGTTATCTGCAGGAACCTATTGCAAAAAAGGCCTCCAACAGCGCTCTCAGATCCAACAACCAGAAATTACTAGTGATCCCTAGATGCAGAACCCGGATTACAGAAAAAGGGGTCTTTTTCAGTTGTTGCCCATAAGGCCTGGAATTATCTCCCGCCTGATCTCAGATTCCAGAATAAGCTAGAACCGTTAAAGTTAAAACAAGGCCGTTTGGCTGACTTTCTCCTGGTTTCTCGATGTGCGTCCTCCCCAATAGTATCTTGCTATCTTGCATTATTGACCGCTTGCTTCCCTGTTTGTCTGCGCCCTCATGCCTATGGGTCCAAGGTTGCGCTATGCAAATAATTAAAGTAAAGAGTGCCAGGTTTTATTCATTTAAGACATTTAAAATCTGAAAAATGGACCAAATCATGGTCTCCGTCACATGGGCCAAGGATGAAAATAGAGTTCAACTTGGAGTTCTAGAACAACGATAGTGAGTGCCTGCACTCCTATGTATTCCCAGAGACAAGGATACTTTGCAAGGCCAAGTTCAAGAACAATCTTCATGGCAGAAGGCATGGGCAATGAGAGATGTTGGGCTAACTGGGTGGGGAGTCAGGCCCACCTCCTTGTACCTGGGTTTACGTGCTGCCAAGTAAACCGAATGTTGGGTCAGCATTATGACCCAACCCGGTGGCCATCTTGGATGTGGTTCGTGGCTTGCTTGGGCACAACGCTGGATGGGGATACATGGCAAGTGCAGCAGCATAGCGGTGAGTCGATTGGGGCTGCCACAAGCAGCCTGGAAGGAGCGGGGTATATCTGGTAAGGACAGGAGTCCTAACACATTCTTGATGCCGCTGGCAACATTTGGGCTGGTTTACTTTGTACCTTCTGTCTGCATTCTTTCTCCAAATGATGGCGCAAGTGCTGCAGCAAAGCAACCTTGCACATGTATGCAGTGTATCCTCTTTGTGAAGTTTGCTAAATCCTCAAACACCAGCCAAATGGGGACAAAAAGTGTTCACTTTTACCTTGAGATACAGGTCCATAAAGGACGGCAGCAGGTACCTAATGTTACCTTTAAATGAAACTACCGATGGATTGCCACACAGGGTTGAGAGCATCTCCAACATCAGCAGTGCAGCATCTTCATCACCTACCAAGGACTGAGCCATTGGCATGTTGATGTGGTTCAGTTCAAGCCAGTATAGCGGAGGGAGAGCTGCATTGAGGGAAACATTGCTATGGCTAAAACACTTAAGGGCTTTAGCGTGCTGCAGACATTAGAAAGCAGCTGCTACTGACACAGTGTGAAAAATGGCACATCCAGAGCTCTGATTTGTGTTACAGTAATCTGTGATGGCTTTGCACTATTCATAAATCTATTCCAACAAGTGGAAAGAAGATTTCTATTTGATGGCCACTGAAATCTTCAGGTTCTACAGTGAAACTTTGTGGCACACCTGCAGCTGCCACAGTGCCGTTTTGTTACAGTAGGACCATCTGAAATGTGAGCTGATCTTCTAGGCCACAGCAACCATTTAGTTCAAAGACTGGCAATTGCTGAAAAAGCATGTGGTCATGAAATTAAGACATGGGAACATCAGGGGACGTGCATTGTCTTGCCAAAGGCAGCAAGGACGCTAGATCAAATGACTGTCCCAACAAAGCTCAAATGCAAGTTATGAGGCCTTGGCCCCTGTGCCTCCACCTCTTCCACCTTCAACCAGATGTCAACTCCCTGTGGTTTCTGCCCTGAATTGATGTCATGCACAACATTGCCTAGTGCTGACCCCTTGCTTTACTCGCGGTCAACCCTTTGGGTGGCCTTTCTTTCATTTACCACCTAAGTGTCGATAGCCACAACCTTACCATACAATTCCAGTGTCACCTTGCGGTTAGAAAAAAACAGCACCTTGGAACTTTCAGCGGTGATCAACGTTTCCCATAACACACTGGAATACACTGGAATCATGGCTGTTGCTCAAACGAGTAGAGCAAGAGGTATATTGGCAATAATAAAGCCATGTTAGAATAAGGCAGGCACTGTCATGTGGCATGTAATGTTTTGGACCATGTTAAAATGCTTCCATATCATTTACTGGATGCCTTGGAGGATCACTGCTATGCATCTCTAGAGTACAGGGGTGGAGCTTGCCATCCAACTCCTACGCAATGATACAGCTACGGTATTACCAGAGGTGATGGTATGCAATGGTGGAGCTATGCTGTGTCTGTACATGGTGACACAGCACATGGGATAACTTGGTTGTGGTACCCAAGTTGGCTGCTGTCTTTCTCCCAACACACTGTTTTTTGGCGGATTGTGCAAATGGCTAGATTACATTGCTGTTTATACTGTGTGAAGTACTGCCACACTTTTGACCTTCATGTGGTCTAACAACATTCAGGTTGGGCTCCTCTGGCCATGATGATGCTGGTGGTGTTCTGGATGCCATGTAGTGATGTGCTTTCTGATCGGTGACAGAAAGGCTGTTACTCAAAGAGACTGCTCACAGGTGGGAGACGAGCTTCCATTATTACTACAGCAGATGTGTCTGGTACCATTCTCCTCATCTTCCTCCTCAGTATCCCTGCTTTCCAACAGCAACACATGTTCCTGACCGGAATCTGATAGATCGTAACATTCGTCTTGGTCATCATACATGCTGTTGTCATTATCATTATTATTTTTGGACTTATCAGTGCATGGGAAAATGGCGATTGGGACCTGGTCTTTTCAATAACCTCCCACAGTTGAACAACATGATGTGGTGTTCTTCCCTGATGTTCTGTACATAATATCTTTCCCCCCTCCCCTTATGCCCCAGAGGTGGTGGAAGGCGCTAAAAATGCAGCCTCCTCTGTTGGTCTTGTGAAATCCATCATTGCAACAGAGTCTCTGACCAGTGAATTCTGCGCACGACCACCTTTTTCACTGAATCGCTTTAAGCAATTTGGCTAGTGACTTCTCTGCTTCCTGGGGCCCCCTTCAGAGGTTCTGCCCCCATTAAATGCTCCCTCACATATCATACCTCTCTGTGAGGGGGGTCCTCTAACGCCCATACACCTGCCCATGACCTCCCCCAATTGCTGCACACCCAGTCTGACGGCCCCTGTTACCTTGCTCCCTAGGACTCCCAACTCTTATTTGTGTATGCTTCCACACCACCAATCCCATCACGCCCCATACCCATCCGCACCTTGCCGCCTCTTCCATGCCACACTGTTCCTCTGCACACTACACACACTCTCATAGAACGCAGACCATGCTTTCTAGGAGTATGCGTTTGGCTCACAGATGCGTCGGCGGGCCAGCCTTATGCTACCTCATATTCATCAAGGGTACATTTGATTAATAAGTCTTCGTCGAATAGGAGTATAACCCATGGTGCAATAGCAATGCATGTACTGGTTTACTGGTGCATGTATAGAGTGACTTGTGATAGGGTGTCACGAGAGTTGGATGATACCTTCAATTGACAAGATGCAAAAGAAATGAGCAGCACATATCGCAGACTTGTTCTGATGTGTCATTCACTCACTGAGTGGTTTATCACTTAGCCTCCATGAATCTGTGCTGCTTCCTCCCACAAAAATGACTTGAGTGTTTGCAATGCTTCACTTACGATTTCTCCACAGAATCAAAACACACGATGCGGCTGTTGGCATGCACATATTCACTAAGGCAGCCACATTCTTAGCAAGTTGATGACCTAGGAGACTTGTAATACTTTAAGGAAGATGTTCAAAAAGGTGAGTGTGTAAAGTTTAAGAAACTAAATAAATAATTTTCAAAGACGTATTGCCATACATTTTAAGTTGTGTGATCACAAAAACACGCCCGGGATATAAAATTACAGCCACTGCATGCGCCTTAAAAATCATATATACATTTGTGCAGTGTCAATTTGCTGCTGGAAAGCTTAAACTACCCCACATTCATGAATTTTGCTGCTGAAATATGGATGTTGATGTTCCTTGGGGAGGGAGGAGGGTGGCAGACATTTTATTATGTGCCATCCACATGCATCTTCAGCTATCTGTGTGGCCTCCAGTTGGGAGGGTCTCCCTCCTCGGGGCACATAGTGTCCTAACACCAGCAGGGAGATGATCGTTTGCCCAGTTGGGAGACAAGATGGCGTCTGAATGTCTGGGGATCTGCACTGTGCCCTAATACTCTCTGGACGTAAAGTGATCAAGTTTACTCCCATCCAAGGGCAGTGGCTTGGTGCATCACCAGAAAGCAGTGAACTTCAAAAATATATAATACAATTTTGCTATGGACAGCAGTGACATAGCAGGCAAGAGTACCATGGGGTATTCTTACCCCTTCAAAGACCTTTAAGAAGATGGAGTCAGATGGACACTATGATTTTCAATCTCAGTACTAAAATCCAGGAGGTGGGCTCCAAAGAGATCAACCACTAGACATCAGTGCTTGCCTGGGGCATCCTCAACTCTATGGTCATCTGGCAGGTTTTGTCTTCTTAGAAAAATATAAATTCAATATAATAGTTGCTATTTTTTTTGTTTTTACTATTCATGGCGCTGTAAGCACTGCCAAGAAGTCTGGGAGGTAAAGATGCAAGAGAGCTAGGATACAGAGGGTGCGGGGGAGACAGCTTGTTGGGGTGTGTGGGTTCTTAAACACACATTGACACCCCCCACTATCTGCCTATTCCTCTGCCTATTCCTGGCCAAAGCACATTTTGCTCAAAGAAATTGCAGAGACTGTGCTTTTAAGGAGATGCCACGGTCATTTCTAATTAGTCATCAGAAAGATAATAGCTGAATTTCAACTATTAATTAGCTATGCGTGCAATGAAAAGTCCTAAAACCAGTGGGTCTGCAGCCACGATTTATAAGCGGTTTGTGTGTCCCTGCATCTCCCGCTTGAACTGAATTCCTGGTAAGAACAAGCATTGACAAGTCCAACAGTTTTGGCTCTTCTGTAGGCGTTAGATAAGCGTTTGCCAATCATTTCCATATTATGGACAGACACTAATACCCTTTGGAGCTGCAATCATCTTATAGCCATGTAGTTCCACTGTAAAAGTACCTGGACAATGACTATCCAATGATTATTCAAAAGACCCAGATTTTGGCTTTGCGAATGCTTGTTTGCATGCTGTGAGTGTGCCCCTTTCTCTTGCTCCACGAGAAGAGTGTGCATCATAAGATGAATGTCCGTGAGCGGTAATTCTTTGATTTTTCTTGCCACCCTACCCCCGCATAAGCCTTTTTAATGGCTCCAAGTACTAAGCCATCAATTGAGATCACGTCAGCAGAGTACTTTCTAGGAGAAGGCGAAGTAGGCGGCTGCACAGGGCTCAGGTAGGCGAGGGGGCAAGTGTAAATCCACCCGCACCCCACGCGTGCATCAGGGACAAGTAGAGAAAGAATTATGCTATATCTAATTAACATCACTGTCAGTGGCACTCTGACAGCAGGCAAAGGGCAGAAAGAAGCTTACCTTTGGCCTGCAGTGTCCGCTTACCGCCCCTCCCACATGCAATTAGCACCTCTTTAACGTGCTAAACTCCTTAACCGGCGCAGGGCCCAGAGAGGAAAGGGGGAGGGGGGGAAAGAGGGGGAAGAGAGAGAGAGAGAGAGAGAGAGAGAGAGAGAGAGAGAGAGAGAGAGAGAGAGAGAGAGAGAGAGAGAGAGAGAGAGAGAGAGAGAGAGAGAGAGAGAGAGAGAGAGAGAGAGAGAGAGAGAGAGAGAGAGAGAGAGAGAGAGAGAGAGAGAGAGAGAGAGAGAGAGAGAGAGAGAGAGAGAGAGAGAGAGAGAGAGAGAGAGAGAGAGAGAGAGAGAGAGAGAGACTGGAGAAACTTAGTGCAAAAAGTAGTGGGAGAAAGATACAGGCTGAGATTTGGAACATTAACACAAGAAGGAGAGGACAAAACAGAAAGAAAATGGATAAGAATGTCAGAATTAAAGAAAAGAGGGGATGTGGGAAGAAAGTGAAAGTTGTAAAGAACAAAGGAAAACAGCCAATTGAACGAATTACGGTTGTGGGGTCACCCCTCCCCCCATTAATTAAATAAAGTTGACACTAATTGTGTCAGTCAATTAGCACACAGTAATTTATTTCAATGAAAGGACATGAACCCGAGTCTGACAATGGTGTCAGAGAGAAGCTGATAGGGATAAAGGTGATAGCAATATGGAGTGAGGCCGTGGTGGGAGAAAGACCTGGAGAAATAAGTGGCATGGAAAATTAGACACAGAAAAAAGTGAGAGTAGGACCGCAGAGGAATGGAGTATGAATGGGATAGATCAAGGAGAAAGATGCATAGGATGGAGTAGAGAACAATAGGGAGAAAGTGGGGAGTAGAAGAGATCTGAGGCGAGGCCAGAGGTGCATTGAATTAGGTGCAAGAAAGAAGAAGGGATGGAAGAGAAAAATGAAAACGAATAAACTACAGTTCAGTTATTATGTATTTCCCCAAAGATAACACTGGGGTTCCTGATGCTGCACTGACTGAGATGCGCGATCAACCAGTGGGCGGCTGTTGCTTAACAATGAAGGCAATTACAGGTGGATCGATCACAGACCCATATAAGTGTGCGGTGTTATGAGGAATTGATTGACACTACATGTCCCCAGAAGGAGGGATGAACTGGAGTTCCATGGCATAAAATATTAGGCAAAAAAATGTGACTCCTGCAAAAGTTAAAGAGAGGAGCATCGTGTGGCATTATGAGAATTTGGAGGCAACAGGAGTCTATCTCCATTGCCATGTCCTGAAGAAGGTGGCGTAAGCAAGCTGGCTCCCCGATACAGGTCGACCGACCATGATAATTGATATCCTTGTTAAAGTAAAGGGATACGTTGCTGAGAACTGGTAGACCAGCAGGGGTGCTATGACCATGGCACATCTGATTGGTGTTATAAGGTTAATCTGTGATACACTTTCGATAAAGAGTCAGAATACAAGTTTCATTTAGTACCTTTCTTAAAGGTATATCTATAGAAGATACCATCTCTTTGTTCTAGTTGTGCAGAAAAGAACCGCATAACTAATTCACATAAACTTTTTTTGTGTAGTTTAGGAACAGGGACAGTTCTCTCCTTGCTATCCATATTAGATAGGCAGCGCACCAGCGTAACCTACGGGGAGCGGGCCTAAGGGAGAGGAGAGTGCTTCGAGGGATTGATATAGTTTAGAAACAGTGTTTTTCTTTTTCATAAATTGTTGGGTTAATCCACCCATTTTTGAGATACAAAGAGAAAAATGAAAGCCAATGGGAGGGGGAACTGGGACAGATTGCGGAGAGCTGGCCACAGGTTGTGTGAGAGTGTTGGTTGCAAGAGAGCTTGGAACTTGGTGATGTAAGTTCAAGTGACCGGAGGGTTAAAACACAGAATATTCAATGGAGGAAGGTGATGTAAGAAGGAGGAGCGCTGGAGTGCACAGGAGTAGGTAGTGAAGGGGGGAGTCTAGAAACACTCTCCTCATCCTTCACAGCCTTATACCTTCCAATCTCACCTTGTTCTCCAAAAGAAGAGGATAAACGCAGAGCAGGTCAATAAGAGAGACAGTATGAGAGGCAAGATTTAGAACAGAGAGCAAGAAAGGAATATGGGAACAGGAGAGGAAGTAGGGACTAGAAAGACAGGTGGAATGAACAGGTGAACAGAGAGACCAGGCGAGTGAAAAGTGGGGCGGGGGGAGTGTTGAGGAGAAGGGAAGGGAAGGACCAAACTAACTGAAGTGAAAGAACTTACCTTGACACATCAGTTTGAACAAAGAATGAATTACAAAAGTCAAGTGCCTCTTTTTTGGTGGTTACTTTTTCATTGTAGCCACTAGATCTCATAACCATAGTGTAATTCCGAGTGAGGTCTAGGAATGCTCACCTCTACCTGGATCTTCGGTACCTCCTGCTCTATGTCAGGATGGATCTTTGTCTGGATCGGTAGTATCTTATCTCCTTGTTGGTAGTGTCCCTTCGTAAGTGTTAGAACCCTACCTATTCTGACAATTACTGGCATTGATATTTAGGTCGGTTCACAACAGTTCCTGAAAACATATTGCACACTGAATTCATAAATGCAAACGACCATGTGGCTGGCTAACATCTGGAAAATCTCAGGCAATTTTCCAGCCCACAAAACATTATCCTTCACTACACAACAAAAACGAGCTCATACATGCTTTTATGGTTTTTACAATTTTGTATACATTTTGTCATCATTTGTGTACACCACAGACTGAATCATCTCCTTTCGCACTCATAGCATCATCACTTGCAGGCTGCCATCCTTTCCCAACAGAAAGGTGAC
Organism: Ambystoma mexicanum; assembly: GCF_040938575.1. Classification (NCBI taxonomy): domain Eukaryota; kingdom Metazoa; phylum Chordata; class Amphibia; order Caudata; family Ambystomatidae; genus Ambystoma; species Ambystoma mexicanum. The sequence goes on from NC_090925.1 coordinate 1,176,498,188, forward strand.
ATATAGCTGAACTCATGCCTTTGGCGGGTGTCACCCTCCATGGACTCAGTTCATAAACACAGCTAGTGGACTCTGCAGCGAAATCTGATTTCATCTGCCAGGAGGACTCCGAGTTTTAGATGTATGGATGAGGTGTATAAAATAGGCAGATAGAGGTGTATCTGGATGGGGCAAAGCATTGAAGTGGGTGGGGAGTCTGCCTACCTCCTCCTCTGCCCCCTTTTCCCCATTTGATCCCTTTACATTCACTGAACACTCAACCCACACCCCCAACCGTGAAACGTCAATAAAGACTCAAAAGCATACGCCAAATACCAGTAGAGACATTCGTCAGGCTGGTGAGAAATAGCAATAAAGCAGGCTCCTCCGTGGACCCCTGCCCTCCAGATATCTACAAACAATCCTCACAGAGGGCACACCTCTGGAATGCTACAGAAACCTCTTTAACCTATCACTCGCAACAAGGAAAGTACAGTGATCGTTCAAATTGCCGTACATCAAACCACTCCTCAGGGACACAGCAGGCAATGTGGAAGATCTCTCGAACTACACACAGACCTCTCTCAAACATTCCCTACGCAGCTAAACTACTAGAAGACTATGTCTACGGACTAACACAGGAACACATAGAAAATAACAGCAGCTAAACCGTGCAACAAGTCAGCTTTAGGCCTAAGAGAGGGACAGACAGCACTCCTCTCAATCTGGGACAATCTAAAGACAAACACAGGCTCTTATACTGCTGGACCTCTCTGCAGCGTTCGACACAGTCAGCCATGACATTCACATCAAAGGACTAGAATAAATAGGAATCACTGATTTACCCCTAATCTGGATTAAATCATTTCTCACTGATAGAGTGGAAACCATTTTGATTAAATCTTTTAAATCCACTCCAAGGAAAACCAACTGTGGAGTACAAAAGGGATCGTCCCTATCCCCACTGCTCTTCAAGATCTACCTGAGCCCATTAATCAAGCTCATAAAAAGACACAGAGTTACGTGCTACAACTATGCATACGACACGCAAATAATTTACAAAATCGAAGACGCACAAGAAGAAAACTCAATGCTGGAAGACTGTCTACAAGAAATCTATGAATGGATGACCACAAACAGCCTCAAACTCAACCCAGGCAAAGCAGAAATAACGGTTATACCCAAAAACCAGGAACACAACCACTACATCCTAAGGCCAATAGCACTAGGAACAGCACCAACACCATCAAAAACAGTAAAAAACCTGGAGTCCTGATGGACAACGAACACTAGAACTACAAGTAAACACAATAATCAAGAAATGTTTCTTCCGCCTTCACATAGTAAAATGGATCCTACCATTACACTCCTTCACCCATAAAACACTTACCATCACCTTCCTCATCATGTCCAGAATAGACTATGCCAATAGTCTACCTCGGAATGCCGGAACGCCTGCTAAAGAAATTGCAATTTATCCAAAATGCAGCAACCAGACCTCAGACTATCGCGAAGGGAACACCACCCAGGTGCTAAAAATGCTACATTGGCTGCCCATCAAACAACAAATCACGTTCAAAACACTGTGCATAACACACACAGCAATCCATGGCCAAGGAGCAGAATTCCTACAAAAGAAAATATCGTCCTACCGACCGAAAAGACCACTCCGATCAAGCAACGACATTCACCTCGCACCAAAACCTTAAAGAAGAAAGAAACGTGGGGGGTCATCTTTCTCCCACCTGGCAGCAAAAACTTGGAACATCCTCCAAAGAAAAATAAAAACACAATACGAAGGATATGATGACCAAAAATTCAGAAAACTACTTAACACCTCACTTTTCACCTCAGAGCGACTAGGAATGACAGACACCACTGGAAACAGAACACAACCAGACAAGCAAACCTGGAAGGAAGAAGCCAGGGACGGACACTAAAAAACGTCCACCATCAAACAATAACCCCACTCTAGACATCACCCCAGGGACGCGCACCATAACTGCAGAGGGAGGAGCATTACCCAATTAACTGGCACCCCTGGAGGCCCCAGCGCGCTTTCCTGAGGGTGTGGGGACCCTGCACCAAGGGCTGGGGGGAGGCATGGGTAGGCACACCCTTGCCAACCTAAGAGCAATCCCTTCAACCAAACCTATCTACACCCAGGGATGGGGGGGAGGCCTTCACCACCACATGATGATAGACCGCTAGACAGCAAAAGATGAAAGCCACCACCATGTGCAGATCCCGGATAATGAACCGCTACAAATGCACAGCACAGGCAGAGACACTGGGCACAGAAGTCTGAACCAACGAGGTAAGAAAAGCCCCACTAACCCAACCCTAAAATCTCAAGTTCCACATACACCTCTTAAACACTAAACAAACACAAACACTTTTCTGTAGAGCAATCCGCAAACTCTTCATTACACTGCAACACAACAAAACAAACCACACATAGTCCCACACAACAGCACACAGTAATCTACCGAGACGTAAATCGCAACACAAGTTCACCGAATGGTGCAAACCGAACTGAAGCAGGACATCACAACTCTCGCTATACCTCTTCCCGCCACGCCCTACTAACCCACTCCACACTCCATCACACCGCCAGGGGACCACTCCGGTGGTGATAGTGCGTGGTATAAAAGATCTTTAACATTAACATTCAATCAACATCCTATCCCTACTTAATTTTAAGTCTGCATAACATTCCCATTAAAATTCTGCCGTTTTCCTGGAGCTAAACATTTACCATTTGAGCTTTGATATTTGATCTTTCATGAGAAAATGTGATGCATTTCATTTTGGAAGCTTTAATTTGGTTCGTTACCATTTAGTTTCCTCTTCATGACACTTGTTCATCCATATTGGTGAATAAGCAATGATTACGAAATGATCATTTAGACAAGAGAGACAAGTTATCTTGCCATTGCAGGCTTCCTTACCAATCCTTTTGCAGTGCCTCTTTCTCCAATTTACAGTTGGAATTCTGTGAAGCTCACTATTAACTAAAATAGATCAACCCATTATGTATTAACATTACTCCTACGTCCCGTCCCCTTTCCTCCATACTTATGGGACATTCCTCCGTCCTGTGGGACGGCAACGGAGCACTTTGTAAAAAGCATAACATTTTTCAAAAATGTGTCCTTCCTCTCTTTTTATGCAGGGTACCGCATACGGTCGTAGCCCCGAACTTCTTAGCACCGCCCAGTGCATCGCCCATCAGTCCTTTTCTCCGCTCGCTGGTGACTGGACGCACTTGCATCTTCGGAAGATTTTTTCCTTCCAGTTCCTCCTCTCTTGCTCTGGTTTAGCGGTCACGTGGTAGTCAGTCTATGCCGTTTCAGCTAGACTTTCCAAATTGTTCTCGTCAGCAATGCTTCGCTAGGGCGGATCCGCATCCTCTGTGCTTAGAGTTTTTGGCTCCGGACCACCGGTGGGACTCGTGCTTTTATTGCGACTCCCTTTCGGTCGTTTGGAGCGGTTGGAGGAGGTGTTTCAACGTACTCCCCCTGCGCATTTTCAAACTTTCATTGACGAAAAAAGAAACGCCTGTTGAGTTCTTTACTTTTTAGGGCACCCCGGCTGGGGGACTCCTTTCTGGGGTCTTCCCGGTCTGGGAGGAGCGTCAAAAGCTCTATTACCGGAGTTAGCCCTGAGGTGCCTTCCAGGCCTATAAGTTCTACCGGAGTTTTCTCCGAGGGCATCCGTAAGGGGCCTATTGACACCGGATTACATTCCGAGGCCCCTCCTCTGGGGGCTGTTTGTGGGCCCAGTTCTACTGAGGCTTCGGGTACCGGAGCTTGCTTCGAGGTCTCCTTGGTTGGAGCTTCCCGTAAAATCACTGGGGTACGCCCCGAGACCTCGGTTGAGGTTGTTGACAGCGAACAAAAGTTCGAAGCCCCTCGGTGAGGGGGATTTTACAGGACTCTGGTCCGAGGCCCATCATTTAGAGGCTAAGGTGACCAACAGTTCTGAGAGGCCTGTTAAGGTCTTGTCGGTGAGGTGTGTTCCTCATTGTTCCCACTCTTGCGGAGAACCCAGTTCTGTTTAGGGGGCACGGAGTGAGGTTTTGGACCGTAATCCCTCCATCACCGGCAGTGCTTCCTTCAAAGGCTAGTTTGGCTGTTACGATGTCACAGAAACATTCTAGGCCACATAGTGCCGGCTTGGCCGAGGTTCCTTGTGTTAAGGCTAAAATGAAGATCCCTGACCCACCTGTGGGGACCCCTGATTCACTTCCACACGTGTCGCAGTTCTCCTCAGGTGCCGACAAAATGGCGCTGTTCCCGCCAAAACCACAGTGGCCATTTTGGTTACAACCCTTACAACTATGCCATCGGCCCTAGGTGTAGGGGGTGCTTTTTCAGGTGAACATGTTTCCTTGTGCACATCCGTTTCGGCCAGTTTATGACTGGAACACTCGGATGCCACTACCGCACAATGTCTGGCTTCCTGCAGCATCAGCGCCCTTGATTTATGTAGACAATAGTGGGGAAGGGCCCTCTTGGTAACCCTCTCCCTTACGCCCCTGGAATTACTCCGCTCATGAGAGGCCTCCTCCTGTCGCACCTAAATCATCGGCGGCGGACGCCTTTTACGACAAGTTTCAAAAACGGATGCGTTCCAACCCCATGAAGGAGTACTTTTCGAGGCTTTTTCAGGGAGATATTCCCGCCTGCGCCGACGGTCCCGGCCACGGTGCCTGTGCCTCTGCTGGCACCGCCTTTACCGGCTGGGCCTCCCCCAACTATTCCACCCCTGCCTCCATTGTCCCCAGTGTGACTCAATCTGATCCGGACTTATCGGATGTTCAGTACAGCGAAAGACCAGCCACGCTCCGTCAGAGCTTTTCATGTCCGGGTGCTGGACATGATGTGTCTGTTAGATGTTCCAGTACCTGAGGCACCCACTCCGCATGAAGGCGTGCTTTCGGGGGCGTTCACCTTATCTCCTTCGGAGCATACTGGCTTGTTCTTGCAGGACGACGTTTTGGCCAAGGTCTGTAAAGTTTGGGAGAAGCCACACTCTGGACTGTTTGTCAACAAGAAGATTGACATGCGTTACTGGCTCCATTCTTCAGAAGAGGTGGCCTTAGCGTCGTGTCTGCCCCCCTCCTTCACGGTAGTGGCGGCAGCCACTTTGCAATCCAGACCTGCGTCAACCTCTTCCTCGACGGCTACGCAGGTTCTGGCCAAAGAGGATAAGCTTTTGGACTCCCTTGGGAGGAAGATTTTCGCTATCTCAGCTCTGAAACTGCGTCAAGCCAATGCAGAACTGGTGTTAGCTGGGGCGAATATGAAAATGTGGAAAGGTCTGTCGGAGTTTGAGGATTTTATTCCCACTGAAAAGTTGGAAGATTTCAAAGAGACCAAGGTCTTGGCACAGGATCTCCTGGAGGCTGCGGCGCACCACGTCGACACCTGGGCCTGGGGCCTTATGCTTGGTGTGGATAACTCTCATCAAACTTGGCTGCATGCCACCAAGTTCTCCAAGGGGGTGCTGGATAAGGTTTTGGACCTGCCTTTCAATGGCAAGGAGCTTTATCACTTTACAACAGACATGGAGCTGACAAAAACTAAGGACAGCACTCAGACCGCTAAGTCCTTGTCGGTCCTGGTTAAACCTCCTTTCAGGGCACAGAGATAATTGTCAAACCCTCGGCCTTCCTCTGGTTTCAGGTTTTTTTTTTAGATCGGAAATCCCAGAGGGTTGACACCCCTTTGGGAAATTCCCACCGAAGGCAGCAACTGAGTCGTTTTTTCTCCCGCTCCTCAGCCTCCTCCTCAGGTTCAGGTGGTGCTGCCACCGACAAACCAACAAAATGAGGGTTTTCTGCTCTTGCACGAGACCCCGGTGGGAGGACGCATTGAGTCTCATTGGGAGGCGTGGCAGACCATCAACGAGGACCGGTGGGTCTCGTCAGTCGCTCGGGCGAGTTTTTGCTTACCCCTTCCCCTCTACCCCACCCATCAATCCTCCCTTCCAGCAGTCGAGATTCAGAAGTTACTGAATCTCAGGGCAGTGGAACCCGTTCTTCTAGGGGAGCGAGGGGAGGGCTTCTATTCCAGGCTGTTTACAGTGCCCAAATTCAACCAGGCTGGCCTGCACACCATCACAGACCTTTCCCAGTTCAATCTCTCTCTACCCAAAGAGAAATTCAAGATGATCACGCCCTGTCAGATAAAGTCCTCTTTACAGATGGGCGATTGGCTCAGCGTGGTGGACCTCCAGGATGCGTATATGCATAACCTGATCTGGAATCTGCATCGGAGATACCTGCAGTTTTCTGTGGGGGAGGAGCACTTCCAGTTCCAAGTGCTCTCTTTTGGCCTCAGCTCGGCACTGCATGCTTTACGAAGATGATGTGGTTATCGCAGCTTATCTTCGGCTATAGGGTATCCATATTTCGACAATAGCTGCTGCGCAGTCCTTGTCCGCTGGAAGCCTCGAGCAATCTTCAGTCTCTCCTCCAGCTCCTGTTTCACCTTGGGCCGTCGGTGAACTGGCGGAAATCTTCCATGATGGTCTCGCAGGACTTGACTTTCCTGGGTTTTCGTTGGAACACGATCGACTGCAGAGTTTACCTGACCGGGGACAGAATGGCGGATCTGTTGGCCACGTGTCAGATGTTTGCGCAGTCGGAGAGCATGTCGGCCTGGAAGTTCCAGAGGCTTCTGGGCCTCATGTGTATTGGCTCTTCCCCTTGCTCGACTCAAGATGAAGCGGACACAAATGGCTCTTCGGAGTCCAGACTCCAAGATAATATCGATTCTGGCTTTCATGAGAGTGAACCTGGTGTGGTGGTCATCTCTCAGCAACCTGTCGGTGGGTGCATGTTTCCAAGACCAAGCTCCGATGGTGACGATCACAAGGGACCCCTCCCTTCTGGGGAGGACGACGTTGGATCTTCTTCAGGTCTCCGACCTCTGCTCGCCACAAGAGAAGTTCCTTCATATAAATCATCTGGACCTTCAGGCGATCTTCCTGGCACTCAAGGCATTCAGGTCAGTCATTGCCAACAAGGTGGTTTGTGTCCACACGGACAATGTGGTGTCCATGTTTTACATCAACAAGCAGGGGGGCACCAAGTCTCCTCTAGTGGATCTTGCCATTCAGATTTCGGAATGGGCGGTTCAGCATGGTGTCTGGCTGGTGGCAGTACACATCCAGGGCCAGCTGAACGTCACGGCAGATGCCCTCGGCCGACAAACAATGGTCAGCTACGAGTCGGAATTGAAAGCGGAGGTCCTCTTGCAGATATTCCTGTGTCGGTGCACTCCGGAATTGGACCTCTTCGCATCTTCGGCAAACAAGAAACTTCCTCTGTATGCCTCCATTAATGGGCTGGGAGCTTCCTCTCTGGGAGATGCTCTCGAGATTCCATGGCACAACATGAGGGCCTATGCTTTCCCCCCTCTGCCTCTGATTCATCGGACGATTTGCAAGCTGAAGAAGACAATGAATTGTTCTCTTCTGCTCATAGCTCTGGTGTGGCCGGCCAGGTTCTGCTTTTCAGAGCTTCAACATCTGTCGGTGTGTGCACCGATCAGGCTTCTGCTAGTTCCCGATCTGCTTCACCAGAGAGATTGACCGCTGTGGCACCCCTCCCCACAATCGTTCAGCTTGGCGGCATGGTGCCCGAGTTCAGATCTTTAGAACATCTTAACCTGTCTGCTGACAACACGTGCATAATTCAGGCAGCCAGGAAGCCCTCAACGAGGTCGCAGTATAGGAGCAAGTGGCTTTGGTTCTGTCACTGGTGCTTAGCCAAACAGTTGGACCCCAGGGTGGCTACAATTGACATGGTGCTGTCCTTCGTCTCATCTGGCAGAGTCGGGCATTCATGTCCTATCATGCAGGACTTATCTTTCGGCTGTGGCCACCTACCTATCCACGGACCAGTGCTCTTTCTCACTATAAAACCCAGTGATTAAACAGCACTTTGCGGGTCTTCTGCGTCTTTATCCTCCTGTTCGCAAACCGCATCCGGGGTGGGATCTGAATGTGGTTCTTACGGCCTTATGCCATAAGCCTTTCGAACCAATGGCTACGGTAGATCTTAAGCACCTTTTGTGGAAGGTGGCTTTTTTTGGTCGGTGTTACCTCGGCAAGGCGAGTGACTGAGCTCCAAGCTTTGTCGGTGGAGCATCCCTCCTTAGTTTTCCACAAGGAGTTGTCCTTAGGACAAATCCTTCTTTCCTACCAAAGGTGTTTTCCGATTTCCATTTAAATCAGTCAGTCAATCTCGCTGCTGTTTTCTTTCCAAATCCGGCTTCGGAAGCCGATAGGGTCTTGCATTGCCTGGATGTTAAGTTCTATCTGGACAGAACTTCTGAATTTATGAGTTCTTCTCAACTTTTGGTGACCTTTTGTAACCCGCAAAGCAAGCAGGCCTCCAAAGCGACTATCTCCAGATGGATCGCTGCCTCTATTACGGAGTCTTACACTGTTCAGGGTCTACAGACTCCTAAAGGGATTCATGCACATCTGGTACAGGGCAAGGCAGCTGCAGTTGCCTTTCAAAAGTATGTCCCCTGGGAGACCATTGCGAAAGCGGCTACTTGGGCCTCCCCATCGGCTTTTTGTAAACATTACTGCTTGGACTTGAGCTCCAGATCTGATGTCAGTTTGGCCAGGCTGCGCTGAAAACCCTTTTTCAGTAAGGGGGTTTCCATCCAACCGTAGTTCCTGTGAGGAGTGCTTGCAAATCTCCCATAAGTATGGAGGAAAGGGGACGGGACGTAGGAGTATAACCAGGTTACTCACCGTAGTGACCAGCTTACTCCTAGTCCATAATCCCCTTTCCTCCATACGCCCGGCCGCCGTCCCCTCTAATAACGTTCCTCTATTATTGCTAAAAGTTCTCTGACCTGGCAATAGAAAAGGACTGATGGGTGATGCGCTGGGCGGAGCTAAGAAGGGTGGGGATATGGCCGTGTGTGGTACCACACGTAAAAAGAGAGGAAGGACACATTTTTCAAAAATTTGATGCGTTTTACAAAGTGATCCGGTCCCGTCCCACAGGACGGAGGAATGTCCCTAAGTATGGAGGAAAGGGGACTATGGACTAGGAGTAAGGTGGACACTACGGTGAGTAACCTGGTTATTATTCTTCCCCAAATCACAACAAATGGTCTTCAAAACATTGAACATTCCCCTGGAAACTTCTGCTTTAGATGACACAATGTCAGAATATGGTTTCAGATTTGGCAGTGGCATGGCACATCTTGACTAGGCATCAAAGCATAAAAGGATTATTAATCTTCACGCTATACGGGGTCTACACCAGTACGTTCATTATGTAATGCCGAAATCATAGGGCTTCTGAAGTCGAGACAGAAATGCAAAATGTGGTTATACTTCAGTGCCTTGTTTTTGTTTACAGACCCTCTCTGTGGCAAGGGTAGCCCAAAGCTACTACCGATTCATATTATGCAATAACAGCCCCTTCCCATCATCCCCATGTGACTTCTGAGATGGGCCTGTCATAGCTTGCAATTTGTGACCATGCAGATGTGTAGTGCTGGGACACGTGTGCAGAGAGGGTGTCCGGTCCTGCCCATGCAGTAATAGGTCAGTGGAGGACAGTCTGCATGGGCATGGCCGAGGCCCCCTTTTACATCCAAGAATCACTAATTCTTTTGAAAATGATGATTTTGCCGTGCTGACAGGATGTACAGCGCAAGCGTTTGAACGCAAGAGGACGGGAAAACCGGGTATATATGCAACCTGGAATATTTGAGTGCAGTGATGCTTAACACAATGGGGTGCCACATATCTGTGAGAGGTATTGCCCTTTAATGTCCCTCTCATGAACCATTCACACGTATACTTTAAATTGCAGGAGCCTAGGAAATGGAAACACATGGATCAGAAATGTACCCTTTAAGTTACTTACAATTCTCACTTATGTCAACATATAACATTACTTATGCTATCATTATTTGTATTATTACTACCTTACTTTCTTCTTGAATTTCGGAATAAGAAACTATCAAGTCAACAATAGAAACACACCACAAATTCACAGAATCACTACAACAAGTTTAATAAATCAGATCGTATAACACCAAATTCGATTAAAGACAACGTGTTGTGAAACTGTTCTTAAGACGCCGAGTAAACACAAACCTTTATTTTTTGGCCTAAATGTTGCAGAAATAGACGGAACACCACTCAAGGGACAATAAAAGCACCAACAGACAATTACAAAATATTTCCCTCATGTTCTATCACATACAAAAGACAACAAAGTCCTGGCTACCTGTGCGCATCCTTTTCTATACTTCCTTACATTAAAAGTATAAAATCTTGTGACTGATGGTTACTTCAGACAATGTCTGGAGTACAGAGCACCCAAAACAGTAACGCCAAAAATCAGTGCCAACACTAAACGTTTTACAAAGTCAACAGGAACGCCTGCTTTCATCCTGGTGCTGCCTCACACGTAAGAGGTGGGGAAGAAGTGGGAAAGGGCTGGCCTCCTGCTGGGTCTAATTTACGTCAAGCTTAGCCAGTTCCTGTACATAAATACCTATGCTCTCACTGTCAAAGAGCACAAAATAAACCGTCTTGATTGAAGAAGACATTGTGGATACAAAATAGCTGTTGATCGCTTTTAGGATCAGTTGAGCTGCCGTTTGCTTGGGGAAGCCATTTCTGAAAGATACAAAAGAAATAGACAAGCAAGTTGAATGGAAGTCACTCATTCTGGCAAGGTGAACACTGTCTGCAACTCTTCAAAACCGCAGCGAAAGAAGCCTTAGCACTTGGGAACCCCCTTGCACGACTAGCGAGCTAGAAGGCACGTCTCTACAAAATTGAAGACAACATGCGATTGTGCATACTTTTTATCACTATGATCGTCCATGAACAAAATCAAATACATTCTCACCGTGGACAGTGAAGGTATCTTAAAATAAGATATATAACCGATAATGGCTGGTTCTGACGAAATTGGAAAACAAAAAATTCAAGGTTAAGTACTTTGTGATGTACCCCCAATCAAAAAACCTTTAAATAACTTAAGTCACATAATATTTTTGCGTTTGTAATTATGTTTTATATAGCGCAAACCCAGATTAGGAGCAACATGTGTTAGAGATAACAAGATGGGTACATTTACAAGACAATCCAGGAGCAGCGGTAATTCGGGGACAGTGGATCCCAAGCCACACCCAGAAATTCCATAAAAGCAGGGTCATACATTAATTTTCTGAACTGCAGGAGCATTGGCACATTCCTGCTTGGGACGGGGAAGGTATGCCAGTCTGTTGGAGCATAGCAAGAGGAGGAATGTTTCCTGGCCTTTTCGCCAGGTGCCACTTATAGTTCAAGCCATGTGGTAGTCAGGCTCCTGGACGAGTGTGCCAACAGAGTTGGTAAGTTTGGCAGTGAGTTAGGCAGGTGTTCAGACAGTGGTTGCCCTGTATGTGACACAGGTGCTTTGGAAGAAAATTGCGATGGTGATAGTACCAGGTGTACGGTACACAAAATGAGGGTGACGTGTTTGAATTTCTTGGAACTTATGAGGTGTCCCACAGCGTGATGGGTCCCCTTGAGACGTGCTAGGTATATGGCAGAGAGTCCAGCAAGGAGGGCATTTTCCCCATCAATGCAGGCAATCTCAGCGGCCTGTATCACGATCAGGAAGTGCTGCGATGGGAGAGGGAATTGATCTTGCTGAACAGTGAACTGATACAAAGAAGTCTGAGCCCTTTTGTTACTATGCCACTGGAAGAAGGTGATACTTTATATGATGAATCCAAGGGATTTGGTGGCGAGGATGAGTTCGGAAGAGTATCCATGAAACTGCATATCATTCAGCCATCCATGGATTATTTCCTATTTGGATGGGTGACCGGGGAGAACAAATTCGTTTTGGCTGGGTTGAGTTTTAGTCCACATTTGAATGGTGTCAAGCTGGTTGTTGTCGTAGTAGCAGTTCCCCCTTAGGTACAGCTGGGCATTGTCCGCATATTGGTGTAGAGATGTTAGGATCATTGCACAGTGACTCTAGTGATTCCAGATACATGTTGAAAAACTCTCGGGAAGCGTAATGAGCCAAGTGCGACTCTGCAGTTAACCGGGGGGTGTTGGGCTCTGAAAGAGCCCATCTAAACACATAAGAGAACCCCCGGAGAACAATGCATAAGAAGCCGCTTCTTTGTGAAAGGAGGCAGATCGAAGTGTGGTGGTTGACCGCATCAAAGGTGGCAGAAAGTCCAGAAGCACCAAGAGGCAAGAGGCCCATTTGTCAATGATCTGGAGAGCATCACCAATTACCGAGATATCAGCAGTTTCTGTGCTACCTATGGGACAGACCGCAGATTTGTAATACCTGCGCAGGTTGTGGGGATGATCTCCTCTAGGAGTTTACTGGCTACTAACTTATCAATGATTTTACCATAAATGGGAGGCTGATTGGCCTGTAGCTGGCATGGTCTAGTAGGGCTAGAGTGTTAAAGAAAAAAACATTTTAAGATGTTGGCAGATCAGTCCTGTCTGCCCACTCTATTTTATAAGGTGTTTTTATGTTTCTTCATTGCACTTTGACAGCCACCATTAACCTTAGTTGGTTAATTAATGCACTTCAGTGTAATTATGAGTTAGTCTGTAACAGTGTTTCACAGTATGGCAGATTATAGCTAGAGGAGGTATTTTCTTCATGTGGTATTTGGGAATACCACATGCAGATAACACCTCACAATACGAGGATTAATTCTGATTGAAAGGGTGGAGGTAGAATGACTTGTTTCTCTCCAATATGTTAAAAGGTTTTTGTCCCTTAAGTTAAGGGATGTGCTAGCACATGACATGCATTACTCACCGTAATAGCATTTCTGACGATTGTATCGGCTTAGATTCACATGCTCTGCATATGGTCCGACATCCAGTGGTAACTGCAGAGTATTGCATCTTGTCTTTCGGGGACCGAAAGGGGATGTCGGCATAGGCGTGTCTGTAACACTATCCCTATCGTGACGTGTAATGTACCCAAAATCCCTCACACGCCGAGGTCCCTCCAGTTGTATTTTACTGCCATGAGGGAACCCCAGGCTATTGTGAGTGAGTACATAAAGAGAGAAAGTAGTAAGACTTCTACGTTCCTTCCACCCCGAGCGGAGAGGCAGGGAGGGCGCATGTGAATCTAAGCATATACAATAATTAGAAATGCAATTACGGTGAGTAATGCATTTCTTCTGATGCTCGTTAATCTTCTTAGAATCACATGCTGTGCATAGACTAGCGAGCAGTACCCGGAGTTGGAGTTGGGTTGTGAGAAGGAACAGTAGTGAAAGATGTCTTAATACTGCTTTTCCCACCCAAGAATCAGATCTAGAATGAGTTTTGTAAAGGTGTGTACAGAACTCCAGGTTGCCGCTTTGCAGATCGACTCAGGGGGAACATTTGCAATGAATGCTATGGAAGCCCCAGTGCCCAGAGTAGAGTGTGCTCTAGGCCTGAAGGGCAGTTCTCTCTTAGCAAGAGTGTAACAGTGTGATGCATTTTACAATCCACTTTGAGATAGCTAATTTAGAGACAGGATTCCCTTCTCTACCAGCTGCCACTGAAACTAAAAACTGGTTTGTCTTCCTCAGTGGTTTTGTTCTCTCCAGGTAAAATATGACTGCCCTACGCACCTCTAGTGTGTATAGGCTTCTTTCGGCCATGCTAGTGGGATTCTGGAAGAAAGTGGATAGTTCAATTGATTGGTTCACATGGAACTTTGAAATGTACTTAGGCGCACATCTAGGATGAGCGCGCAGAACCACCTTATCCCTGTGGACTGTAACAAAAGGGTCTAGAACTGAAAGGGCCTGTAGTTCACTAACCCTTCTAATAGAAGTGATAGCCACTAGGAAGGTCGTCTTGTAAGCAAAGTCTTTTAGAATTGCTTTATGCATTGGCTCAAAGGGAGATCCAATGAGTCTGGTTAAAACCACATTTAGATCCCATCCAGGAGATGGGTGAGAAATGGGGGATGGATTCTCTTAACTCCTTCCATAAAAGCCTTAATAACCGGTATTTTCCACCACAACACTTTCTGTTGTGACATAGTGTAGGCTGAGAGAGCAGCTAGATGAACCTTTAGGGAATTGAAAACCAGTCCTGAGTCTAACAAATGGGTTAGGTAGAACACAATGTGTGTAGGTGAGCAATCAATGGGATTGACGCCCTTGGTATTACACCAGATGACAAAGCGTTTCCATTTACAGGAGCAACAATAGAACGTGCTAGGTTTTCTAGCTTTCCCGAGTATGTCCATGCATCTCTGAGGGAGTTGAAGGTGTCCAAAACTCTATGACCTCAGGAGCCAGGCCGCTAAATTCAGAGTTTGCGGGCATGGGTGTAGTGTCTCCCCCCGTCCTGAGACAACATGTTGTACGGGCAGGGTAGTTCCACCAGGGGGGGCGGAGAGGGACATCTCCATTCGATGAGCGAACCAGGGTTGGCGGGCCTACATGGGGGCCACTAAGATCATGGTAACTGGTTCCTGGTGCATCTTGTGCACTATCTTGTTGAGAAGGGGAGTCAGGGCAGGAGTTGGGCGAAGCGGAGAGAAAGTTCCCTGACCATGCTAACCAGAGTCTGTTCCCCTTGGAACGGTTCTGGGGATACCTGGAGGCGTATTCTTGGCATTGGGTGTTCTCCCGAGTAGCAAACAGGTCTATCTCTGGGAAGCCCCATTCTGCAAAGATGTTGAAGACGATGTTTTTGTGTAGACGCCATTCATATTCTAAGGGCAGTGGGAAATCTCTGCTGAGCACATCCGCCAGAAGATTGAGTCCCCCTGGAACGTGTTAGGACAACAGGAACATCTTGTGTTTGAAAGCCCACATCCAAATGTTTTGGGACAGCTTGGATAGCCCGGGAGAGTGTGTGCCCCCTTGTTTGTTTAGGTAATACATTGCTGCCGTGCTGCTGTCAGGACCAAAACTGTCTTCCCTTTTAGCTGTGTCTGAAAGGCCTTTAATGCTTTGAATAGTGCTAATAGGTCTAACAGATTTATATGGTTGGATGCTACTTGTGGGGACCACACTCCATGCGCTGTCTGCTGAAGTAGGTGAGCCCCCCACCCCGTGAAAGATGTGTCTGTCGTGAGAGTGGCTTCCACTGTGGGGGTGGTGAAGGTCTTCACCTTCAAGATGTTTTCCCTTGACCACCACTGCAGAGAGAGAACGAGGGCTGGCGAGACAACTACCAGGTCTTCCCATTGTCCACTGGCCTGACACCACTGGCTGTTGACCCACTCATGCATGGAACGCATTCGCAGCCGCGCGTGCAGAACTAAATAAATGCATGACGCCATCATACCTAGCAAGCACATTGCCTTGCGTACCGTCACTTCCCGACTGGCTACATACTGAGGGATCTGAGAATGCATGTTCGCAACCCTCTCGGAGGAGAAGACAAGACCCTCCTTTGTCTGAATCAGAGCACCTAGGAATTGTTTGGCTTGACTGGGGTCTAAGCTGGATTTCTTCTCTTTGATGGAGAATCCCAGACTGAATAGGAGGTCTATTGTCTTCTGAGTATTTCCTAGGGATGTCTCATAAGAGTCCCCTGTTATGAGCCAGTCGTCGAGGTAAGGGTAGACAGGGACAGATAGTCTGCGCAGGTGCGCTGCTGCCACTGCCAGGACCTTCGTAAACACCCTTGGCACTGAGGCAATGCCGAAGGGGAGTACTTTGAACTGATAGTGCTTGTCCTCTATCATGAACCGTAGGTATTTTCTGTGTGCTGGCAACATTGAAATAGGAAAGTATGCATCTTTCATGTTCAATGTTGCCATGTAATCCCCCTGTTTCAACAGTGGGATTACTTCCTGCAGAGTTACCATACAAAACGTTTGAGGTTTGACAAACTTGTTTGCTGGGCGCAAGTCTAGTACAGGGCGCATGGTGAGGTCCTTTTTGGGTACAAGGAAGTACACTGAATAAATACCCTTGTTTACCTGAAGAATAGGGACGGCTTCTATGGCGTCCTTTTCCAGAAGTGCTTCCACCTCTTGTTTCAGGATTCGCAGATGGTCTAGCGTCTTGTCTTGGACGGTCTGCGAATTCCACGCAGTACCCATGGGCAACTGTTTTTAGAACCCACTGGTCTGATGTAATCCCATCCCATGCCGAAAGGAAAGATGTTAAGCGCCTCCCGACCGGGGTGACATTGGAGGGGACCTGGAGTTGTGGCCTCTGCTCCTGCATCGCTGACCCCTAGATGGATTGTTGGCAGGGGTGCTTGATGCTTGACCTGAGTTCCAGTTGTTTCCCATGTTGTACATGTTTTGGGCGGAACGGGATTGGCTTCGAAAGGACTGGCAGGAACCGCTTCCCCTTTGAGAGGATGGTTTTTGTTTGATTTGTTACAGGGACTTAAGAGTCTCATGCTCTTTTTTCGCAGTCCCCAGAGCCTCATCGACGGAAGGTTTGTTAATAAGAGCTGTTTGGGTCTCCGGCTTGAAGCCCAAGTTTCGGAGCCAAGCATGCCGCTTAAGCAGTGTGCCCTGAGCCAGGGATCTTCCCGCCTTCTCCGCAGTATCCAGAGTGTATTTTAATACATTTTGGTTGACCTGCATGCCCTCGGCCACGATGGCGAGTAATTTGGTCTTTGCGGGTTCAGGTAACTCCTGGAGACCTTCTTGCATAAGGTTCCATTGCACATCAGCATAACTGGCAAGCAACATGGTGTTGTTTGCTATGCGAGTGGTAAAAGCAGCTGCCGTGGTAATATGTTTACCCAAGGCATACAATCTTTTTGACTCCTTATCGGGAGGTGCCTCTCCCGTAGCAAGGGGTAGTCCTGCCCGTTTCCGGGTGGTGGTAAACACTAGGGAATCGGGACTGGCGTGGCTTTTAATATATTGAGGGTCAGTAAGCGATGGCCGAAATAATTTTACCACCCTTGGATTTTCTGCTCTGGTCTGGGCTGGTGTGACAAGAGAAGGAGCCAATCTCCTCTTAATGGTGTTTAGGAGAGGAATGGCTTGACTTGAGGGGGGTTTTTCTTTAAGAATATCCTCCACGAAATCTTGTTCAGGTATGGCTTCTTGGGTGGCGATCCGAAAATAAATCGGCTGCCTTCCTTAAGATGGCATTAAAGGCCATCAGATCGTCTACTGGTGAAGCCTGGCAGGAGGGGTGGAAGGAGGGGAGTCCAAACACAGCACATCTGTGTCCTGATTGTGAGTAGAGAGCGCCCATGGCTCTGTCTCAATTTGATGAGTGTCCTCGCAGTTGTCCGTGGCATCCGCCTGGTCATCTGCAGTGTAGTCCTGTAGGAAGGTAGTATCTTCTTCCTCATCATATATGTCTTGATATGGGTCCATTTGAATTTCATCTTCAGGGTGGATAGAAGTGAAATGTTCCTGAGAAGGTTCTAAATGTCCAGGAAACCTTAAGGTTGCCACAGAACGAGGATCCTCCCGAGGTCTCTTGGGTGTAGGGTGCTCTGAAAGTGAGACAATCCTTTCCAAGCGGTCCATGCACCCTTCAAATCTTTCCCTGGTCCATTTAGAGGTACCAGAAGGTGCAAAAGGTTTGAAAATCTTCATTTTCTTGCCTTTGGCGCCGGAATGTATTAGTAATAGTGCTAGACAAAGGCTCCTGACGGTCTTCATAGTCTTTGCGAGCATCGGGGTGCTGTGGCGCGTCTTTAGACTTGTCCACGGCACGCTCCTTGCATTTCTGTGTCCCACCATTAGTGCCCTGAGATTTCAATATATAAAGTTATGGCGAAGTACATACATTGGGCATGGCTTGCAAGATCGAATCTGTTAACAGGCTATGCAAGTTGACATGGGTTGCCCATGATGCGCGATCCTGTTATTCCTGGACGACACATCCACATGGCCTTCCTGTATGAGCTATGGCTGTGCTTAAAATGGAAGCTGTAGAACTGCTACAGTAAATTATTTTATATAGGGGCTGCGAGTTCTCTCCCCTTGGGTGTTTGTATTTAACTGCACAATTATCCTCCGAGCTGTTTTTTATTAATGCATTTTATTCGTCAATTATGTTACTCTTTTTAATAAAATTGTATGTACTGTATTTATGCTATTTGGACTTTATGGCCCAAGAAGAAGCTGGTGACACTGCTGGGCTTTTATTAAATGAAAGAACGGACATGTTTCATCATTTCCTATTGTGACCACACACATTAAAGACAGTGGCAGTCAAACACCAGTAGACTGCCATGAAGAAAGTAATAAACGAGAAAACAGTCTATGTTGCTCAGACGAGGTCTATAATTACATATGTTATTTGTGCATTCAGAAATGCCAAGCAAGGGGAATGTCTGTAGACTTTGTCGCAAAATTGAGGAGAAACACATTGCATGTTTTGCTCGAGTTGTTCCATAACACTAAGGCAATTTCAAAACTTGGTTCTGAAAGGAAGAAAAAAAAAATACAGGTATAGTAATGTGTTCACGGAAAATCATGAGGTTATATTTGTGAGAATAGAGAAAATACTTGTTTACATTTGAATTTGTGGTCCCAAAGTGATTGATATCTGCTAAAGTGCATTCTCGAGTTCATGGATTATGGGCTATTCTGCACACACTGACTAATGGTTTCTAAGCCAAAGGTCAAAGTTAAGGAAGTTTCATGCTAATGTTAGTTCAAAAGCACCTCAGGCCTAGCATGAAGGAAATGAAATAAAATGTGAAGTAAAGTTATTTCAAGTTGAAGCTCGATAGAAGAGAATTCAATGAATGCCTTTCCTACACCATCTGTTTCGTGACCACGTAACTCAAGAATCCAGGTCTCCAATCTACCAATTTCAAGAAGAACTTGCAGAAAGGTTTAACTTTCTAGGGGACATTCAATTCTAAAAAATATTCATAATTCCAGTACCATTGTGGCCAGGGAATTAGGTATACAAGTTCAGCTTTGTTGTAATGCACAACCAAAATAATATAAATAATATAATATATAATATAATTAATTAATAATGCTAAATTCGGTTTTCTGTGCGTTGTAGAGTTCAGAGACATCTCATAAGCATTAGAACATGCTTCTAAACAATCTAATGGTATTTAGCACAATCTTAAATGTACACAAGTATAGCTATTTAAGAAATCATTACTTTAACAGACAATCACCCACTTGCAACGGTGGAGGCAAAATACAAGTTAGAAACACCTTCTGAAGACATTATAAACCTTCCGAGGATTGGTTATGGGGGTCATGCAATAGAAATGGTCTGCATCAGATTATTGTGATTTGGGAGCAGTATGAGGAATACAAATTCTAAACCCTATGGGCACAAGGGGAGATATTTTATTACTGAAAGTTAACACAGACAATTTGATCACGTAAATGCATGCCAAATCTACAGACAGGGAACCGATTCACTAATTCCACGGCACAGGAGGATTCACCCACAGAGCCAGAAAGGGGACACGGCAGGGGATACCAGGTTGCCTGGATGCAAGGGCTGAGAAGGGGAATTTACCTGTTGTTCAGGTATTTGCTGTTCCAGCAGCAACTATAGGGTCCATGAGGATGTATCTTCAATGCAGACTCTGGTCCAAAGGTTCCCAGTCAACAATTGAGAAGGTAAGTGGACCAATGCCTCTTGTTATTCAGATGCAATAATTTGTTAGAAATAGAATATTGGGAAGAGGAGAATTTCCGTCTCTAGATAAAATAATATAATGGGCCTCATTAGGACTGTTGCGGCAACATCACGAGTTGCTCGCGGGTGCCGCTCTGGACGCTTGGTCAGACCAGGCGTGCAGAGCGGCACCCGCGAGCAGACCAGGATGGTAGCAGCGGTACCGTTATAAACGGTACCGCTGCTACCATCCTCCCCATTCCCATTTCGTCCTATGTCATGCTTGCCTTCAAATTTTGGGGCACCTGTAATTTCCTTTTGCAGCACACAGCACATTCTGTGCATTGTTGCTGGAGAGCCCCTTGGGCATCCCTTTTATTTTCATTTTCTTTTGTGAGATTAGCACTCATCACCTTATGCGGAGTGCTGAGGGGGTTACACTGTATCCCCTTTCTCACTGCTCTGGTAACATTTCTATTTCAGTAACAAACAAACCTGAATGGCTGGTGGAAGTGGACATGTTCTACCGACTTTTGTGTAATTTCTATTTGCAGACTTTGCCCACAGCAGCCGTAATGCACAGAAGGGTCACCATTGGCCCAAAATGGTGACTGTATTCTTTTTTCGTCATTTCTGGTTTGCTTGTCCTTTCTTGGTCCTTCTGCCGTGCTGGGTCGGGGGAAGTCCTGGTTTGACCTTTGTCTTTGGCAGGAATACTTTGTGAAGCCTGCTGAGGCTCCACAGTGTCTGAGGACAGGAAGCAGGGGAGCATCCCGAAACTCTGCAGTTCTTTGTCTTCTGGCATGCCTGCCTGGAAGCAGTTCCAACTGGGAGGTGGGCTGTCCTAAAAGGATAGCCATCCCACAAAGTTTGAATGTAGCACAAGTGCTGATTGGCTGGGATCCTGGATAAAAGGCTTGGATTCAGAGACTGAAGACAAGTCGACCACTGGAATTGTAGATCAGAAGAAGAAAAGGACCAGAGACGCCTACAGCACCTCCAAGCAACCAGAGAAGACTGCTGAAGTGACCGTAGATATCCTGACCCAATTTTCAAATCGACAGCGATGTTGGTCTTATAACTGCATTATATTCTTGAAACAGAATATTTTACAAAGTTTACTAGAAAGTGCTTTTTACTTACCTTGAATTGCATACTGCCATTCTATAAGTCTTTTACACTGTGGTTTACTTACCAGAAATATTGCATTGGTTATATGTGTTTGCTAATTGCGATAGTACTTACCTTTTTTTGAAGATGTATCTTTCCCTCGTGTATAAATAAAATAAATAACTATTTTGATTCAACTCAAGTGTGTTTCTCTTTGCACCATATGTATGCTATACGTTCTTTGTACTTTCCCACAGCCCTCTCTCCCTCCCAAGATAAGCCTGGCTGCTCAATCACCTATCAAACCTTGTGTGGTACAGGCCTGTACTAGTAGTTGGAGATCTGTATTGCCAAGTAGAGCGAGTCGTATACATCTCTGCACCAAAGGGCCAGGTTATGAAGTCCTAGTGGTGGTGAGATTTTAGAAAGACTCCCTAACAGACCATGATTCGGAATTCCTATTGTGGTAGGAAGGGCTTATCTTCTGCAGGGATCGAGTGGATTGCAGGTTGCTGGGACTTTAAGGATGCTGCTTGGGGATGCTGAAGATTGGGCCCATGAAGTTACATGTTACTTAGTCACCATTGAATGTTATCCGGTCTAGCTAGATGGCCTAAAATGTTTTTGTAGGACTGAGCTCAGATAGGTCCTTGTCATCCATACTTGGATGAAAGCAAGGCACACAAGATGGCTTGAGCTCAGCTCTATGAGGTCTAACTGTATCACCACATACTGGTAAAGTGGGATGTTTGGATTAGAGTGGAGCGACCCCAGAAGCTCCATTAGGGAATTAGATGATATGATGTGATAAGCCATTTATAACGCGCCTGTACACAGGTGTTTCTAGGCGTGACATGACACGGAAGGGTAGACAGAGGGAGGATGAAAACGAACAATCTTACTAGGCCTTGTGTCATTCAGATCGTGCAAATGCAATGCGGAGGGAAGAGGAGAAGTGCCAGGGGGCACGCAGGACAATTGTAGTGGCAAAACGCGGTAGGTGCTGCCAGACGTGGTCAGTGCTGCCAGGGTGGTGGCTCAAGTAAGTGCAGAGAGACAGGGGACTGTAGGATTGCAGATACAGTCCTGAAGTGGGTGGGATGCCCAGAGGCAGTGCAAGGGGCGACTGGTCATGCAGGAGCCTTGTGCCCTTGAGGTTCAGTGGGTGGCCAAGTAACCAGTTAGCACAACAGACAGGAGCATCAGCAGGAGAGAGAGAGAGAGTGTTAGGCAAGATTGTATGCAGTACCCTGTGGGTGCACTACAACAACACTGACCTCCTGGCAATAGGAACCCAACCTTAGGTATAAGTCTGTACTACACAGGTTGGTAGCGTGTTGAGCAGTCAGGCTCATCTCAAGAGGGGTCAATGTGAGCTGTGTTAGGGAGAATTCTCAAAAATGTGCCAATTCCCTCCACCTTAGAGAGCCCCCAACAACTTTGCTAGATTTGTTTAACTCAGAGAGAGTGAGACCATTTTTCCCCACACTCATGTATTTTGAATGTGAATGTTACCTCTGTTTCTTTTGGCTATGGAGTCTGAAACTCCATAGGCATCATCTTTTACATTGCGTCACACAGCACCTTCAGTGCAGTGACACAGGGAAGTCTTTTAGATTTTCCAAGGTTTAAATAACTTCTCTGAGATAAACTACTGTTTCCCAGAACAGTAAAGTGAAATTGACTTTACTTAGAAGTGTACTTGCTAGACCCAGCACACCCTATCTTACAATAGAGTGGAATGCTGGAGGGGTTACTTGGTATCCCCTGTGTCTAACTGCTCATGTAACATTTTTATGTTACCCTTTCCTCACAGAATGGCTGGTGGCATTGGTTTCGTTCCAAACTAGCATGGTTTGCATTTACCAAGGCTGTTCGCAGCTTTGCTAACGCTAACCGCGGGAGCCATCTTTTTAAAAATGGCGCAGAGCCATCTTTGACAAAATGGTCCCCGGTCTTTGTTTTTCCCAATGTTTTTTGTGGAAAGGTCCTACTAGAGAGTTTCTCTGTGCACCAAACCAGGTTTGGTCTCTTTGTTCATTTCGCCTTAGGCGGGCCTCAGGAGTGAAACGCACCCCTGGCTCCAGAGTGTCTGTGGTAGGCAGGAAGTGAGGGAGGTGCCCGAAACTCCATGTGCTTGGTCTCCTAGGAGTCCCAAATGCACTCTGTGGTGATTAGCAGGCTGACTGTCCGCCAAGGACAGCCACCCTGCTGGGTGAGTGACAGCTAGGCTGGAATGAATGGGAGAGAACTGTATAAAAGGAGAGTCTTTTGGCTTGGAAGGCAGAGTTGACCACTGGACGAAGGAACCGAAGAAGAGCTTGAAGAGGACGCCTGCAGCAACTCCTGGACCGCTGGTTTGTCCGGTGAAGCCCTGCTGCAGTGCCAACTTGCCAAGGTAGTATCGACAGAGAAGTCCGTGCAAGGACGACTTCGCCATTTGAGTTGGTGGGACCAGTCAAAACCAAAGTAAGCCACCTGGCCACCCATCTCGTAGCTGGTTGAATTTCCTCAGAGTTGCTGCAGGAAAACGTATAGCCAGGGAGAGGGACACCAGATTGTGTCCGTTACTTATAAGCTGGCCTAAAGCTTTTGGAAGATCCTCCGGACTCCCACGAAGCAAGACTGGCCAAGCCTGAGCTCTCTCAGCAGAGTGCGGGACCCCAGAAGCAAGAACAGTCCACCTTGATGGCCAGGAACCACGTTGTTGTCATTTGCGGTAGCTGAAACGCAAAATAGCCACTGAAAGTGAAGTTTGCCGGTTGCAGGTTTTGACAGTCCCAGTGCATTGCAGGAGTCCCCATACGTCCTCCCTCTTGTCCCCACAACTCAGGCTCAGGAATAGTGAGATCTGCACAGGAACAGAGGTCATCCGCTGCATCTTTTCTTCTTTACCAAGGTACTGTAAAACAAGCCTAAGAACTTACCTCTTACTGTAGAGGTGCTTGTAACTTCCACAACTCACAAGTCTAAAAAGCTTGTGGCCCTACATTTGATTCTTCTTTTCATCAAAGACTCCTAAGAACTTGTGCAAAGACTTTTCCATTTACTTACCAGAAGTGCTTTATCCTATCCAAGACTTTTGCCCATTGCCTTTGGCTTAGCCTATTGAATTGAATAACTCTTCTAGTGAACTCTAAAAGTATATGCACTGCTTAAGAAATGTGTGGCCTCTTGTGTTCTAATAACCTTTGCCTTTTACCAACTTATTAAGAGTGTTCTGAATGCCAACAGTAAGATATTAATGTCCCCAGCACCCGTGTTACTGAAGTCACCTGTGGGTGTAGGTTGTGTCTGTGGGCCATCCCAAAAGGGTCTTGTCTGACACAGAAACTCAAAGTGTACAGTATTGAAGTACATTTGTGTGTTACTATTCTATTGCTCCCTTCTGAAGAAGGCTTTATAACTGACTGATAAATAAATTAATAATTGTTTATGCAAGAAACCTTGAGTGTAAGAATTTATTTGAATACCTGTAACTGTGAATCTTTGTGCAACTCCACTACTGCTCACATTTCCCCTCTTCAGATAAAACCGGCTGCTCAACATGCTACCAAAACTGTGTAGTACAAGCTTATACCAAAGGTTGGGTTGCCTATACCTGTAGTCATAGTTGTTTGTAGTGTTCCCAGAGGGTACTGCATTCAAACTTTTCCTAACAAGCTGTAGGGGAGTTCACAGAGATTCACAGTGACAACTATCCAAATAAACTCTTACACACAAGGTTTCTTGATTAAACAATTATTAATTTAACAGTCAGTTTGAGTAAGCCTTCTTCAGAAGGGGCAATATAAACCTAACACACAAATACACTCTTAGTTTCTATAAATCAATAAGTACCCATTTGGGATGACACACAGACACTACACCCTCAGGTGACTTAAATAGTTAGGACACTGTGGACATTAATATATCACTGTTGCATGTAGAACAATACAGGAGTTTGTCAGAGAGAAAGGTTATTAGAATCGAACAAGGGATGTTACAAATACTCTGAAGCAAGTAAGTACTTTTGGTAACCCCCAATGCAAAGTTAGTAAACCCGTTCCTGGAAGGAAGACAAAACACAATATCAGAGGGAAGAAGAGCCATTCAGGGAGCCAAGCCAGGTCAAAGTCGATTGGGCAAAAGTCTAGGTGAGCTGAAGCAATGCTTGCAGGTAAGTAAAAGTCTTGCACAATGTTTTAGAAATCGTTGAAGGAAAGAAGAAATCAAAGTAGGGGCACAATCTGATTAGGCTTGTGAGGTAAAGAAGCTGATAGCAACTCCACAGAAGCAACCAAGACAAGTCTCCACCGAGACAAGTGAGGTTACGCAACAAGAGTTAAGTTCTCTTAGAATTTACAGTAACTTTGGTTAGAAGAAAAACGGTTTCAGCTGGCTTCTGTTCCTGTCCAGCTCTGCAGATCCTGTGTTCCTGGGCCTCAGTGGCACTTCGTAGTTTCAGCTCCTCGCGTCTCAGCAAGTAGCACCACCACGAACTGTTGGCTTTTGAGATGGGCTTCCCCATCTGGGGTCCAGCACTCTGTTGAGGTGGCTCAAGCTCGGTCAGCCCTGCTTTCTGGGTTTCCAGAGGATCTTCCTTAAGTTCTTGGTCAACTTAAAAGCAACGCACACAAACTGGTGTTCCTCTCCCTTGATCTACGGTTTCCAGTAGCAATTGCAGTGGAAATTCAACCAGCTTCGAGAGGATGTCCAGGTGGCTTACTTTGGAGTTGATTGGTTCCACCAACTCAAGGGGTGAAGTCGTCCTTGCAGGGTTTCTCTAGTGGAGGCGAATTCAGAACCTCAGCACAGCAGCAGGGCTTCATCGGGCAAACCAATGGTCCAGGAGTTGCAGCAGGCATCTCTTCCAAGTTCTTCTTCAGATTCCTTCGTCCAGTGGTCGACTCTGCCTTCCAAGTCAAAAAGCCTTGCCTCTTATGCAGGTTTCTCCCATTCATTCCAGCCTAGCTGTCAGTCACCCAGCAGGGTGGCTGTCCTTGCCGGACAGCCAGCCGGCCAATCACCTAGGAGTGCATTCCTGTCTCCTAGGAGACAAAGCACAGGGAGTTTCGGGCACCTCCTTCGCTTCCTGCGCCTGCCAGACACCCTGGAGCCAGAGGCGGGCTTCACTTGTGAATCCCGCCAAAGACAAAATGAACAAAGGGTCCAAACCTGATTTGGCACGCAGAGTAAATCTTTGGAAGGACCTTTCCACAAAGAAATGGCAAAAAAACTAAGACGGGGGCCATTTTGACAAAAATTGCACCCTTTGGTGCTTTACTGCAGCTGCGAACGCAGCCCCCGGTAAAAGCACTCCACGGTGGTTAAAAGTAAACCACTGCCACCAGCCATTCACTGAGGAAAGGGTAACATGGAACAAGTTACTTACCTGTAACTGTTGTTCTCCAGCATGGGTCTGGCATGGATTCTCATGCTCATGAATATTCCCAGTCATCAGGCTGGGAATCCTCAAACAATCAGTTTCACTTCTTTCTCCTAACAACCAATCACTGGTCTCTGGGTCATACTGCCCCCAGCCAATGACTGCCCTCTACCTAAGCCCCTCCTCTGGCAGCCATCTTCAGATTTGGTAGCACGTAAAGTGGCAGTAGGACCAGGAGAAGAGCCGCAGAGGGGTAGGCGGGAGGGTTCGCGCATGTGAATCCATGCCAGACCCATGCAGGAGAACAACAGTTACAACAGTTACATGAAACACTTGTGTATAGGCGCGTTACAAATGCCATATCATATATCATGTAAGTAACCTGTTCCTTCTCCAGCATGGGGTCTGGCATGGATTCACATGCTCATGAATAAAGAATACATAGCAGTACACAAATGCACAACCACGGGAGGTGGCAAGGCTCAATATTAAGAATCTCAACATTAATCATCTCTTACCTCCTCACCAGGCTCACCTTCAAGCGAATAAGTTGCGCAGCACTGCTTGGACGACTCTGGAGTCCTACCTGGAGTCCTGGGCGAAGCAGTAGAATCTCATGAAGGTGTGCGTTGATATCCACGTAGCAGCCCTGCAGATGTCCAGCAGGGGCACACCAGACAGGAACGCCGTAGTTGCAGCGATTGCTTTGGTCGAATGGGCTCTCAGGCAGCCAGGCAACGGTCAGTTTGCCAAGCGGTGATAATGGGTAATGCAGCCGGGGAACAACCTGTAATGTAAGCCTTGGAGAGGGCCTTCCCTTGGTTCACAAACAGCTGTGACGTCTTCCGAAAACTCTGTGCGGTCCACGTAGAACCTCAACGCTCTAGCCACATCCAGCGAGTGCAAAGTCCTCTCAGCTGGAAATGAAGGTGACGGGAAGAAAACAGGTAACACCAAGGGATCGTTGAGATGAAAGTCCGACGGCACCTTGGGCATGAAGGAGGGATGCGCCTGTAGCACTACTCTCGTCTCTTGACATGTTAAATACGGTGATTTACAAGGGAGAGCCTGGATCTCTCCCACTCGTGCAGAGGTCATGGCCACAAGAAACGCTGTCTTCCACAATAAGAATTTCAGTGGTGCCGAATGCATAGGCTCGAACGGTGGGCTCGTGAGCCTAGTCAGTACCACATTGAGCTCCCACGCCGGGGCCGGAGCCGTCACCGGCGGGAACGAACAGTAAAGTCCTTTGATGAGCTCCTTGACCAGGCAGTGTGTGACCACAGCGACGACCGTCCCGGAGTTCTGGTGTAGCAGGAGATAGCCGCCAGATGAACCTTGATGGAAGCATGTGCCAGCCGTGCTTTGGCCAGCGACAGCAAATACAGCTGGGTCGATCTTCTGTGCATGGCATTAGACTGCGTACCTCTTCTACTTATGTCAGTTGCATTTCAGTGTAGACGAAGCCCTGGCCTTGGCAAGCACCTCTTTGCAGTCCGCCGGGATTACATATCCTCCAAACTCTAGCGCTGCAGGAGCCAGGCCTGCATCTTCAGCAACCCTGGGTCGGGATGCAGGATCACGCCTTCTTCTCTGGCGAGACATCTGCGACCACCGGGAAGCTTGACTGGAGGGGACACTGACAAGTCCAGAAGGTCCGGGTACCATATCTGTACGCCGGTGCGACAAGAACCATCCTGCACTGGGACCGTCTGAGTTGATGAGTTGCAGAAGCAACGGCAACTGAGGGATTGCATAGAGAAACAGGCCGTCCCAGGGGAACGAGAATGCATCCCCCATACTCCCCGGCTGGGGAAACCTGCTGGCGAACCTCCGGCACTTGATGTTCGTTGCTGTCGCAAACAGATTGATATGGGGATTACCCCGTCGGAACTGAAGATCCACTCGGTCCTGCAGAAGCTCCCACTCGTGGCATGAGTGCAGCTCCCTGCTGAGGGAATCAGCGATTATGTTCTTCACTCCTGCCAGATGAAAAGGGACGAGGAACATCCCCTGGGCAACAGCCCAGTGCCATAGCTCCTGCGCCTCTCTGGAGAGTGCTGGGGATCTGGTGCCCCCCTGCTTCTGGATGTAGAACATCGTGGTGGTGTTTTCTGTGACGCACCGTATCACCTTGCCCTTGAGGGACAGAAGGAAAGACTTGAGGGCCCAAAACACTGCCCGTAGCTCCAGTCTGTTGATATGCAACGTCTTTTCCTCCGGTAGCCACAGGCCTCTTGCGTGGAGACTTCCAGTGTGCGTGACCCATCCTTCCAGGGAGGCGTCCGCCATGACCGTCTCCTGATGAGGTGGCGTCCGGAAGTCCGAGCCCGCTGACAGATGCGCGCGGACACCCCACCACCGTATCGCTGGACGGAATTTCTTGTCGATAGAGATCTTGTCCTCCAAGCTTCCCTATACCTGGATCCAACGGGCGTCAAAAAGCAGCCTGCACAGTCGAATGAGGTATATGCATGGCAACATTATGCCGGGAAAGGGACTTGATGGACCTTACCCTTGCGATCTTCAGGGTCAACAGCTGTTGCACCTTGCCCAGGATGGCCGCTATTCTCCCCTCCGATGGAGACACCACGCATGACACCGTGTTGAGTCGAGACCCCAGAAACAGTGCGTCTTGCGATGGCACCAAGCAAGATTTTGCATAGTTCACCGAGAACCCCAGCTCAGTCAGCAGCTGGACGGTTTCCACCGTATGTGCGACAACGATCTCCCTCGATTTTGCTCGGATGAGCCAGTCGTCCAGGTAGGCGTAAACGTGGATCCCTCATAGATGCAGCTGCGCCGCCACTGGCGCCAGGCACTTGATGAAAACCCTTAGCGCGACTTCAATCTGAAGGGAAGGGCCTTTAACTGATAATGTTGCCCTTGAACCACGAAGCGCAGAAACTTGCGGTGTCCCTTGTGAATGGCGGTGTGAAAGTAGGCATCCTCCAAGTCCAGCGATGACAGGAAATCCCCCTTTTCCAGGTGTCCTAGAACGTGCTGAAGGGTGACCATCCGAAACTTCTGAGATCTGATGTACTTGTTCAGACGGCGGAGGCCCAAGATGGGCCTCCAACTACCAGTCTTCTTCTTGACGAGGAAGTACCGAGAGTACACTCCGGAGCCCCGGAGCCTCTTTGGGATGAGCTCTATCGCGCCCTTCTTCAGCATGACCCCCACCTCCAGCAGAAGCTGAGGGACGTGGGTTTCCTGCCTGGCCACGGGTGGTATGCAAGTGCAAGGACACTTTTATTGGAATTCCAGGGTGTGTCCGTGAGCCAGAGCATCCAGCACCCAACAGTCGGAGATGGACTTCCACACGTTGACGAAGTTCGCCAGCTGGCCTCCACCGGGGTGCGAGGCTGGGGGCCCGACGTCATGGCCGGTTCAATCTTGCTTCGCTGCGGAGGCGCCGGGCCTCCTGAGCCGAAGAGCGGGACGGTTGACAGTAAGACTATGAGCTTCCACCGAAGCACTTGAAGGAACCATGGGACTTTCCTCCGGAGGTCCGAAAGGATGGCCATCGCTGTTGTAGGGTGCCAAAGGCACGAGCTGTCTCGGTATCTGCCTTGATGGCCTGAAGGGACTCGTCTTTCCGCCATTGCCCATTTGGCGGAATCCTGTATCGGCAATGTCCATGGCCACTGTAATGGCATGGTCCGATGCCACCTCGTCCTCCTGCAGGATCTCCAAAGCTTCTGCTCTCTTGTCCTCGGGAAGGAAGTCCAGGAGGGGAGCGATCTTAAACCAGAGCTCCCAGTCGTAGCGCGACACAATGGCGACGGCGTTGACCGCCTTGATGGTCGTTGCTGCCGATTTTATGACTTGTCATCCCATGGCATCCAACTTTTTCCCCTCGCTCTCCAGGGAGAGGAGGTCATTCACACTGCAGAGCCACAGGATTTCTTCCTTGCCGCCGCAGAGACTACTGAATTCGGGGAAGGCTGGGACCTCAAACGCTGTACTTTTTTGTACCGGTCCCTCTTCGCCGGAGCCGAGGACAGGTTCTTCATAAGGGAGCGCCCCTCGTCCCAGATGTCATCCAACAGAGGAATCGACAGCATGGTCTTCCCCTTAGCCTTAGCCTTGCTGTGTTGGTACAGTAAACCTTCTTTCTTCTTTTCCTCAGGGCTCAGCTGAAACAGGTCCGAGGCTCTAGAGATCATGGCATGGCGGGGAGGCTCTGGGCGGCAGAGACAGGAGGTCTCCTAACCCGCCGTCATTGCCCTTGCCCGTGCCCGTTCCCGTCGTCGCTGTGTCTGGGTCTGTATCCTCCTTCGGTGGAGGAGAGAGGGGGGGTCATGGCTGAGAAGGCGGTGGAGGGTGAACTCTACTCTTCTTGGTAGGGGGTGCACCCGATGGCCCCAGTGCCGTGGGTTCTTCTGGTGCCTCAGGATCTTCCATCGGCGGAAGGGGCATCCTCGTCCGAATCTCTGAACACAAGGTGTGGAGTGCCTGGAGAATGTCCACCGAAAAGTCCACTGGGGGTTGAGGTGGTTGCTGAAGTGTCGGAAGTGGGAGCGACAGAGGCAGCGGTGAAGGGGTCTCCAACTCCTCCATGGCCTGCTCGGTCTCGTTGCCACTCTCGACCTCTACCTCCCATAGGCCTTGGCCTGGATGAATTTCTTCTCCAAAATGGTCTGGAGAGTAGAAAGCTCCTCCTTAGAGGAGATGTCTGTGCCCAGCAGGACTACCGTGCCCCCCCCTTCTTTTCAACCAGGGGAGACGGTTTTGGGGAGATGATGGGCATCGCCTTCCCCAGCGTCTTCTCTATGGGCTGAAACGACGATTCCCTCCTGGCAGGCAGGGAAACTCTCACCTTGGGGACCGTACCCTGCAAACCTGCGGCCTTTGCTAGGGACACCAACACGCCTTCAGTGGAAGGCTTTGCCAGGTGAATCTGGGCCTGCTCGACCTTGGAGGGGCCTTCAAATTGGGGGGAGGGTCAGCACCCCGCTCCCCCTTTGCTTTCTCCAACTAGTCCATCCGGGGCTTCTCCAGAAGCTTACCTGGGTGGTCTGACTTAACTGGAGCGCTGGCTCGTGGTCAAAGGTGCCGGGGACGCTGTGCCCGCCCTGGCTGCCGGGGAGCCTGTTGTAATGGCGCTCCCGGGCTCACAGTGCTTGGCCTTATGTTGGGCCCTCGTCGCCGTCAAAGGTCTTAAAAGACTGGTCAGATTTCTTCTTGTGACCAGGGGACTGACCCGTAGCAGTGGCCTTGGCCTGAAGCCACGCAGCGAGACGCCTGCACTGATCCTTCATGGTGCGGGGGACCATCTTCTGGCAAATCGCACAGTCATCCTCTACGTGCATTTGGTCGGAATGCAGGCAGTAAAGGCACACGGAATGCCCATCGTCGATGTTCCTCAGGCCGCATCCTGGACAAATCCTGAACAGAGGCGTTGAGTCTTCCTTCTCCTCTGCCATTTCTAAGCAGGGTAGGCCTTGAAGAAGCTTCTGGAATCCTCCAAGAAGAAACTTGACGTAAAATCGCCATTGAGGGGCGCTGAAGAATCCGAAAACGGGTCCCCGTTAATCTGAACATGGATCGATGGAGCTTAAGGCTCGATTGACCGGAAAAATAGAGTAGAACTCGAGAGCTGTAGCACAAGGACTACCAACACTTGAACGTGCAGTAAAAATCTGAAGATGGCTGCCAGAAGAAGGGCTTAGGTAGAGGACAGTCATTGGCTGGGGGCAGTATGACCCATACTGCCATTGGTTGTTAGGAGAAAGACAGTTCAGATGTGAAAATAAAACGGATTTTTTCTTTACCGAGGATTCCCAGCCTGATGACAGGGAATATTCATGAGCATGTAAATCCATGCCAGACCCCATGCTGGAGAAAAAATTGTTACATGAGAAGCTAGACAAAGGGGATAGATAGTGTGTGCTGGGTCTAGAAAGTTATAAATGTAAGTAAAGTCAATTTCACTTTACTGCTCTTGGAAACAGTAGTTTATCCAAGAGAAGGTATTTAAACCTTTGGGAAATCTGAAAGATTTCCCTGTGCCACTGCATCGAAGGTGCTGTGTGACAAAATGTAAAGATGAAGCCTCTGGAGTTTGTCAGACTCCACAACCAAAAGAAACAGTTCAAACCACATTAAAAAATGCATGAGAGAGTGGGGAAAAAGGGTCTCAATCTCCCCAGGTAAAAAATTTAAAGTTCTAAAAACCAGCAAAGTTGCTGGGGATCTCTAAGGTAGAGAGAAGTTACCACATTTCTGAGATTTCTCCTTAACAGAGAGAAAAAGAAGATGTGAAAGGGAAGGTCTTGAGTTGCTTCCAGAACCTTAGGTGGTCCTGCTCAAATTTGAGAGGAGAAGGCTGTTGCATAGGGGGGCCCAAGTCGAGGACAGAGATCTTCCCCCCACACTCTGCCTGGAGAAGCTTCTGACCCAGGGAGTTAGAGGATGATGAATGCAGGGCTCGAGAAGGAAGATGCTTAGGGAGAGAGAGTTGGATGTAGTGTGGTCCTGGGCCCCAGAAAGCTTTGTGGACAATGCAGAGGGTCTTGCACTTGATCCTTGCAGCCACCGGGAGCCAGTGGAGAGATTTCAGGGATGGAGAGATACAATCCTTTGGCTTGAGGCCAAGGATAAGTCTTGCAGTACTGTTCTGATTTGTTGCATGGGGCAAAGAGTAGAGGCAGGCAGATTTAGAAAGAGGCTGTTGCAGCAGTCCATCCTAGAGAGAACAAGGGCTCTGGAGACAGTGAACGTCTGGGGGGGGGGGGGGTGAAAAAAGGAAGAATACCTCTGAGGAGGTGCAGCTGCTAGTGTGACATCTTAGAGATGTGGGTTCTTGCCTTCTTAAATGTCCTTCATATTTTGAAGCTTAGACCTTTCCCCTACTGTCTAGGAATCTCTAATTCAGCTCTGTTTATATCTGCCATTAAGCTGCATTTATGTCCGCCATGCTGTGAAACCCAGGACTTTCCCCCACTAGCTAGAAATCTCAAAAACCTAGGTGTGTTTATACCTGCCACTCTGATAAAACCAGGCCTTTCTCCCACTAGGTAGGAATCTCAAATGTAGGTGTTTTTATATCTGCCACTCTGTGAGAACTAGGCCTTTTTTCCACCATCTAGGAATCTCAAACTTAGCTGCGTTTATATCTGCCACTCTGCGAAACACAGGCCTTTCTACCATTATCTAGTAATCTCACAAATTCAGCTGCGTTTATATCTGGCATTTTGTGAAACTCTGGCCTTTCTCACGCTGTCGAGGATTCTCAAATGTAGGTGTGCTTATATCTGCCACTATAAAGCCAAGGAATATTCATGAGCACAGAGCAATCCACAGCCGAGGAACAGAGTTCCTAAAGAAGAAAAGGAACAAGTTACTTACCTGTAACTGTTGTTCTCCAGCATGGGTCTGGCATGGATTCACATGCTCATGAATATTCCCCGTCGTCAGGCTGGGAATCCTCGGTAAAGAAAAAACCAGTATCAGTTTCGTTTCTGATCTGTCTTTCGTAGTAATAACCAATCACTGGTCTCTGCGTCATACTGACCACAGCCAATGACTGCCCTCTACCTAAGCACCGCCTCTGGCAGCCATCTTCAGATTTGGAAGCACGTGAAGTGGCAGTATGACCAAGTGAAGAGCCGCAGAGGGGTAGGCGGGAGGGTTCGCATGTGAATCCATGCCAGACCCATGCTGGAGAACAACAGTTACAGGTAAGTAACTTGTTCCTTCTCCAGCATGGGGTCTGGCATGGATTCACATGCTCATGAATAAAGAATACATAGCAGTACACACATGCACAACCACGGGAGGTGGCAAAGGCTCAACATTAAGCATCACATCAACTCAACATTAAGCATCTTACCTCCTCACCAGGCTCACCTCAGGCGAACAGGTTGCGCAGCACTGCTTGGCCGACCCTGGACTCCTCCCTGGAATCCCGGTCGACGCAGTAGAATTTCGTGAAGGTGTGCGTCGACCTCCACGTAGCAGCCCTGCATATGTCCAGCAGGGGCACACCAGATAGGAACGCCGTGGTAGCTGCGATCGCTCTGGTGGAATGGGCTCTCGGACGGCCAGGCAGCGGTCGGTTTGCCAACCGGTGACAGCACATGATACAGCCGGAGAGCCATCTGGAGATGGAAGCCTTCGAGAGAGCCTTCCCCTGATTGACAGGTCCAAAGTTCACAAAGAGTTGTGACGTCTTCCGAAAACCCTTTGTGCGGTCCACGTAGAACTTCAGCGCTCTAGCTACATCCAGCGAGTGCAAAGTCCTCTCAGCCGGCGACGAAGGCGACGGGAAGAACACAGGTAACACCAAGGGTTCGTTGAGATGGAAGTCCGACGGTACCTTGGGCATGAAGGAGGGGTGCGTCCTGAGCACTACCCTCGTGTCGTGGAAAGTCAAGTACGGGGCCTTGCAGGAAAGGGCCTGATCTCTCCCACTCGTCGTGCGGAGGTGATGGCCACAAGAAAAGCTGTTTTCCACGATAGAAACTTCAACGGGGCCGAGTGCAGAGGCTCGAACGGAGGTCCCATGAGCTTGGTCAGCACCACGTTGAGCTCCCACGCCGGGGCCGGAGCCTTCACCGGCGGGAACGATCTGAACAGTCCCTTCATGAACTCTTTCACCAGACGATGAGACCACAAGGACGTCCGGCCCGTGGTTCTGGTGTATCGGGAGATCGCAGCAAGATGAATCTTGATGGACGCATGTGCCAGACCAGCTTTGGCCAGCGTCAGCAGGTACGGCAGTACTTGGGGAGCCGTAATCCGTAGAGGGTTAATCTTCTGTGCGTGGCACCAGACAGAGAACCTCTTCCATTTGTGTCCGTAGCATTTAAGAGTCGAGGACGCCCTGGCCTTTGCAAGAACCTCTCTGCAATCGGCCGGTATGTCGTATCCTCCAAACTCTAGTGCTGCAGGAGCCAGGCCTGCAAGTTCAGCGACTTCGGGTCGTGGTGGAGGATGGCGCCTCCTTCCCTGGAGAGTAGATCCGCGTCCGCCGGCAGCTTGATCGGCGGGGACGCTGACAAGTCCAGAAGGTCCGGGAACCATATCTGCCTCGGCCACGCAGGTGCGACGAGGATCATCCTGCACCGTGACCTCTTGAGCTGGTTGACGAGCCGGATTAGCAGAGGCAAGGGAGGGAACGCGTAGAGGAACAGGCCCTCCCAGGGGAACGAGAAAGCATCGCCCATGCTCCTCGTCTGGGGAAACCTGCTGGCGAACCTCCGGCACTTGGTGTTCGTCGCCGTCGCGAACAGGTCGATCTGGGGTGTGCCCCACCGTCGGAAGAGGCGATCCACCAGATCCTGCCGTAGTTCCCACTCGTGGCACGAGCGCAGCTCCCTGCTGAGTGAGTCGGCGATGGTGTTTTTTATCCCTGCCAGATGAAACGGCACCAGAAAAATCCCTTGGGCGACGGCCCAATGCCACAGGTCCTGCGCCTCCTTGGACAGCGCTGGGGACCTGGTTCCGCCCTGTTTCCTGATGTAAAACATGGTGGTGGTGTTGTCGGTGAAGATCCTCACCACCTTGCCCTTGAGGGACGGAAGGAAGGACCTGAGGGCCCAAAACACTGCACGGAGCTCCAGGACGTTGATATGTAGGGACTTCTCCGTCGGGAGCCAGAGTCCCCTTGTGTGCAGATTTCCGGTGTGCGCTCCCCACCCTTCCAGGGAGGCATCCGTGGTCACAGTCTCCTGGTGGGCTGGGGTCTGGAAGTCCATGCCCGCCGTCAGATGCGCGCGGGTGCCCCACCACCGTATCGCTCGTCGGAAACTCTCGTCGAGCTTGATCCTTTCCTCGAAGCTGCCCGTCGTCTGGATCCAGCGCGCATCCAGGAATTCTTGCAACGGGCGCATCCGGAGCCTGCACATGGGAATGAGGTAGATGCAGGAAGACATCATCCCGAGGAGGGACTTGATGGACCTCACTTTGGCCGCGTCGGCCACCAACATCCGTTGCACCTTGCCCAAGATGGTCCTGGTCCTCTCCTCCGACGGGGAGGCCAGAAGGGACACTGTGTCGAGCCTCGCTCCCAGAAACAGTGCGACTTGCGCGGGCACCAGGTGGGATTTGGCGTAGTTCACGGAGAATCCCAGGTCCGTGAGGAGTTGGACGGTCCTTGCCGTGTGGACCACGGCGAGCTCCCTCGTCTTGGCGCGGATGAGCCAGTCGTCCAGGTAGGGGTAGACGTGGATCCCCTCGCAGCGCAGCTGCGCCGCCACCGGTGCAAGGCACTTGGTGAATACCCTGGGTGCCGACCGTAGTCCGAAGGGAAGGGCTTTGAACTGGTAATGACGCCCTTGGACCACGAATCTGAGGAATTTGCGGTGCCCCTTTAGGATGGGAATGTGGAAGTAGGCATCCTCCAAATCCAACGACGTCTCGAGTAGACTCCGGAGCCCCGAAGCCTCTTTGGGACGAGTTCGATGGCGCCCTTTCTGAGCATCGCCTTTACCTCCAGGAGAAGTTGAGGGACGTGAAGTTCTTTCCTGGCCACGGGGGGGACGCGCGGGCACCTTCTTTGAAACTCGAGCGCGTGGCCCCGGGCCAGGGCGTCCAGCACCCAACGGTCGGTGGAGATGGACTCCCACACGCTGACGAAGCCCGCCAGCCGGCCTCCCACCGGGGTGCTTCGGTGGGGGCCCGACCCCACGGCCGGTTCAATCCTGCTTGGACGCGGCCTTGCCGCCTTGACCTCCTTGGCGACGACGGCGGGGTCCGCTAGACTTGCCTCGTCCTCTGTAGGCCTCCTGCGACGACGAGCGGGCCGCTTGACGGTAGGAAGCGAAACCGCCGCCGGAACCTTTGGAGGCGCCCTTGCCTCCGCCGCTCCGAAAGGGCGTCCGTCGTTGCAGGACTCCAAGGGCCCGGGCCGTCTCAGTATCCGCCTTGATGGCCTGAAGGGAATCGTCCACTGTCTTCCCAAACAGGTTGTTCCCGTCGAAGGGCCGGAAGTCCGTAGCTTTGAGCCATCCACAACGTCGAAGGCAAACACCGTTGCCCAGCTGGCGGAATCCAGTGTCGGCGATGTCCGTCGCCACGGTGATGGCGTGGTCCGAGGCCACCTCACCTTCCTGCAGGATCTCAAGGGCCTCCGCCCTCTTGTCGTCCGGCAGAAAATCCAGCAGGGGAGCCATCTTGTACCAGAGCTCCCTGTCGTAGCGGGCCACGATAGCCAAGGCGTTGGCCGCTTTAATCGTCGTCGCTGCCGACGAGATGACTCTACGCCCCATAGTATCCAATTTCTTTCCCTCGCCGTCCGGCGGGGAAGTCGATGTGGAGGCCGCACCCCCCCCCCGCTTTCTTCCTGGCTGCCGCAGAGACGACGGAGTCCGGGGTAGGCTGCGCCCGGAGGCATAGGGGGGCCGTGTCCGGGACCCGGTACTTTTTCTCGTACCGGTCTCTTCTAGCTGGCGTCGTGGAAGGGTTCTTGAGGAGGGAAAGGCCCTCATCCCAAATGTCGTCCAACAGAGGCACTGCGAGGACCGTCTTCCTCTTGGCCTCGCGCCGCTGATAAAGGAAGCCTTCCTTTTTCTTCTCCTCAGGGCAGAGTTGGAAAAGCTCGGAAGCCCTGGAGATCATGGAGTGGAAAGATCCGATCTCGTCGGGCGGAGAGGCCCTGGTGGGAGGCGACGACGGGAAATCCTCGTCGTATGCCTCGTCGTCCGTAACCGTCGCTGCCGTGTCAGTCCCCGTATCATCCCCTCGGGTGGACGGGGAGGAGGGCTGGAAGGGGCGCGACGGTTGAAAAGGAGGTGGTGGATGGATCCTTCTTTTCTTGGTAGGGGGAACACCAGAAGGTCCCGGTTCTGGATCCCCCGACGGGAGAGGTTCCTCCGTCGGTAACGGTAGCCTCGTCCTTATCTAGGAGCATAAGGACTGTATGGCCAACAAAATGGCCGCCGAGTTGTCTTGCGGCGCTGGCAGAGGGGAATCCGACGGGCGAGCAGGGGCCCCGTCGGTATCCTCGACGATGTCGTCGTCGTCACCTGCGTCGGGGTCCATTCCGACGGGCTGGCCTTCTTCCACGCCTAGGCCGTGGCTTAAGACCTCGATCAGCTCCTCTTCTGAGGTTGAGGCCGACTCTACGACGACGCCCTGCCCCCCCTTCTTCTTCCCCACGGAGGGTTTCACGGGGGTCCTATCGATGGGCACAAAGGAAGACTCCCTCCGAGGAGGCAGGGAGATTCTGGGCCCTGAGGTCGCCACCACTGGTGCAGCCACCACAGGCTGAGCCAGGGCCGCCGCGACCGTTTCGATAGAGGGCTTGGTCGGATGGATCAAGGCCTTCACCACCTTAGGTGCGCTCACCGCCTTATCCTTGAGGGAGGGGGCACTGCCACGCTCCTCCTCTCCCTTAGAGCTCGACCGGGGCCTCTCCAGGAGCTTCGCCGGGTGCTCGGCCTTCCTCTTACCCGACCCAGAGCGTTGGCTCGTGGTTGATGGTGCCGGGGAGGGTGCGCCCTGCCTGGCGCCCGTAGAGCCCGACCGTTCGGCGCTCCCGGTGCCAGCGGACTCGCGGTGCTTGGCCTTATGTTGGGCCCCCGTCGCCGGGGCGCCCCCAAAGGTCTTAGAAGACCGCTCGGATTTCTTCTTCTTCTCGCCAGACGGGCTCTTACCCTCCAGCCAGTTGGCGAGACGTTGATGGCGGTCCTTCATGGTCCGTTCCGACATGTTGCCGCAAAACGCACAGTCCTTCTCCACGTGCGTCTTGTCCTCATGAAGGCAGTAAAGGCAGAAAGAGTGTTCGTCCTCCTTGAAGACGTTCTGCAGCTGGCATCCAGGGCAGACCCTGAACAGCTTTCCGGGCGTCGAGCTTCCCTTCTCCTGGGCCATCTCCGAGACAGGGCCTGAGAAGCTTCTGGAGTCCTCCGAAGTGTAGCTCGACGAAATCTTCACCCTTGAGGGGCACAGATGAATCCGACACGGGTCCCCGTTGATCGGATGTAGGATCGGTGGAGCTTGAGGCTCTTTTGACCGAAAGAATCGAAGTTTTTTGTAAAAAGCGCGAAAAAATAGCACTAACGCTCGAGAGCAATAGCACGAGGATCCCAACACATGAACGTGCGGTAAAAATCTGAAGATGGCTGCCAGAGGCGGTGCTTAGGTAGAGGGCAGTCATTGGCTGTGGTCAGTATGACGCAGAGACCAGTGATTGGTTATTACTACGAAAGACAGATCAGAAACGAAACTGATACTGGTTTTTTCTTTACCGAGGATTCCCAGCCTGACGACGGGGAATATTCATGAGCATGTGAATCCATGCCAGACCCCATGCTGGAGAATAACCATTTACCATCCCACAAGACCACTCGGATCAAGCTACGACATTCGCCTAGAACCAAAACCATACAATGAAAGAACAATTCGGAGGAGCATCTTTCTCACACCTGGCTCCTAAAACATGGAATTCCCTACCAAAAAACATACGCAACACAAGGGATCATCTGGAATTCAGAAAACGACTAAAAACTTGGCTCTTCACCTCATAATCAGAAGGGAACGGGTAGGAATCAAACTCGGTTAGAAAAAGGAAGACCAGGGAGGGACGTACAATCCATTGCCTAACCATCCCCAACTGGTGGGCGTAGGGAGGACATTTTGGACCTCTCATGCACACACACTGCCAAGTTTACAGATAACACAGCAGACAGGGACCCC
This sequence comes from Ambystoma mexicanum, assembly GCF_040938575.1. Classification (NCBI taxonomy): domain Eukaryota; kingdom Metazoa; phylum Chordata; class Amphibia; order Caudata; family Ambystomatidae; genus Ambystoma; species Ambystoma mexicanum. The sequence goes on from NC_090925.1 coordinate 1,176,537,860, forward strand.
CCCCACTAGAAGTCAAGGGCGAGACTCGTAACTTTCCTAACCTAATCATGTCTAACCCTAGGGCGGTGGGGGAACACACCTCCACGACCCATGTCCACATACCTCTAGACATCTACAGAAGATAATTACCAACCCGCAACGTACCTGCCGACTAGGATGCCAAACAATATCAAAGCATGCAGGATGGTCATAGAGGTCGACCACAGAAACCAAAAGAGGTAAGAAAACCTGAGCTGCTAACCCAATACTAAAACCTAATTTTTCCGCAAACTCTTCTCTTACAGAAACTCAGACGACCACATCTCTGCACAGCAAACCGCACGTACTTCACCACACTGCAACAACATATAACCATGCACAACAGCACATGGGAATCTCCCAGACTCGAAAATTGCACCCAAGCTCAGCGAACGGTGCAAACTGAACTGAAGCTGCCAACAGAACATTATATCTCACTTTCCTATTCCCACTGCACCCTACTAACCGCTCCCACAGCTTCCCTGTTTCACACCGTCCTTTTTCAGACCCGCCAGAGTGCCAGGGGACCACTCCGTTGGTGATAGTGCGGGATACAAGCAACCTTTAACATTAACATGTCTGAGATGTGAGGAGAGAAGGAGAGGGTGGAGCCGAAGATGACACCAAGGTTCTTTGCTTCACAGGAAGGTGCGGTGGAGGTCCAAGGGTGGGTGGCCAGAGTGCAAGAGGAAAAGCGGGAGCAGGGGTCCCAATGAGAAGGGTCTCAGTCTTACTGGCATTAAGGCAGAGATCGTTGGAGGCACACTTTTCCTGAATCACAGATAGACAGTCAGGAATGAGCAAGAGATTAGAGGAGGCTGAGGAGAGCCTGAAGGAGAGCCGAGTCATCCGCATAACACTGAAAGTTAGAACAGAAGGTAGCGATGAGGTGGGCCAGAGGAGCCACGTCATGGTTGAAGAGCCAGGGTGAGAGGTTAGAACCCTGGGGAACACCACATGTAGAGAGAAAGTGGGAGAGAGAAAGGACCCAAGTTAGACTTGAGAGGGTCGATCAGAGAGAAAGGAGGTCAACCATGCTGGGTCTGACCCTTGATGCCCAGGTTGTCACAGAGACGATTGATCAGGATGGCGTGGTTGACCGTATCGAAAGCAGACGACAGATCAAGGAGGATGAGGACAGAAGGAAGGTTAGAGTCAAGATTACAGAGCAGGTCTTCAAGGTGTTCGGGAGAGCAGTTTCTGTGCTTCCGACTGCTCTAAAGCCAGACTAGGGGTCATGGAGACAACCAATTCAGTATAGAGATTAAGCTGGGAGATGGCCAGCTTTTTCAGGAGTTTGTCCAGGAAAAAAGTGATGGAGATCCGGCGGTAGTTTGCTGGAGACGAAAGATCGACAGAGGGCTTAGTGAGGAGGGGGTGCACAAGGGAGTGCTTTATGGGGAAAGGGAAGGTTCCAGTGGCAAAAGAATGATTGCCGAAATCGGCCAAGGCTGGAGCGAGGGTGTGGATGTGATCCTTGATGGTTCTGGAGGAGCAGGAGAGCACCTGCTTTGACAAGACTTTCATAGATCGGATTTATCTAGAAACATTGTTGTGAGTGAACACGGGGAAAGAGGAGAAAGGAGGAGGAGACAGCCGGACAGAAGCCGGGAGTGGTAGAGGGAGAGGAAGAGGAGAGAGTGGACAGGATGTTCTGAGTTTTAATGGTGAAGTGAGAAGCCAGTGCCATGCAAAGGACCTGCGAGGGAACAGGAGAGGTGAAGACTGCAGCAGGATTGGCCAGCTCCTTGCACACTTTGAAAAGTTCAGACAAGTTGTTAGAGGCCACAGAGACACGGGCTTGAACGTAGGCTCTCTTCTTGGACAGGACAGAGTCTATGTTGCCTTTGGAGCAGGTGATAGGCCAGTTTGTCAGAGGATGAGCGTGATGCCCTCCACTTCCTCTCAGCCACCCTACACTTGGGTTTAAGTTGGTGAGGTCAGAATCATACCAAGAATTGCACTTAGATGTGGGCTTCAGACGGATCCTCATGACAGGGGAAAGACATCAAGAGTGAGCGAGTGAGAGATGCAGGTTGGATAGGGCTGTGTCAGAGTGTGAGTCAGCCACAGGTAAAGGAGGAGGAGAGAAAGTAGCAGCAAAAGCCTCTACCGACACACGCTTCATGGGCCGGATGACAAGAAGGTGGGTGGCAGTGCTGGAGTCAGCTTTACTTGGGGGACAGAGCGTCAGGGAGAAAAAAGTGGTCAGTCTAGGAGAGGCGTGCCAAGAGGGTTGGAGAGGATGAAAATAACTGGGGAGATGATTGGACCTTGTGGGATTCCACAGGTGATGGGACTACCGACCAACCAGAAGTTATCCCTCTGGACTGGTGTATCCATTCAAGAGATAACAGGCAAACCGTTTGAGCACTGTGCCTGTGAAACCCATTATGTTATGGAGAAAGCCGATTTATATGGCATGGTCAACGATGTTAAAACATGGCAGAGGAGGACCAGAAGGCAGGTGTCATCTTTGACCATGATCTGGGGATCATAGTCTATGGCCTGGAAGGTAGCAATCTGTGTTCATCTAAATCTGATTTCAATTGGTAATCACTGATAAGACCTTGTTGGATGATCAGATCATATAGTTGGTTAGTCATTGCTTTCTTAAGGAGTTCAATGATCCATGTCTAGTGTGGGCTTTTTGAGGAGTGATTGGATTAGTACTATTTTACGGCTGCTTGGAAAGATGTCCTGATTGAGCAAGATAGTTACTCTTAGGTAGGGGGTTTGAGCAGATCATGTTTGATATAATTAATATCAGCAGGTAGTGTGTTCTCCTTGCACAAGGTAGGGCTTCTTCAAGTTAGAATGACTGCAAGGTCTTAGGGAGTGAGGGGCCAGAATGTTGGCCATGGTTGGGATCTACGTAGTGAGACCGATTTGGGAGGTCACAGTTTTAAACGCTTCAATTGTCTAATTTTGTGGATCTTAACAATGAAGTGGTTATTAATTGCATTACATTTTTCATTGGACCCTTGCCTTGGATTACCGATTTGTATAGAAGGTTGGAGCAGTGTTTGCCGCAAAGAGGGCTTCAGTAAGTTAACAATATTAGTGATGTACTGTGAAGCTTTATTTGGTGATGACCAGTGGCAAGCCATGTGCTGTGGAGAGTCTTTAAAGTGAGGACCTTGTTCTTTTTGCACTTTTTACCTACCCTTTTTCTTTTGTGCACATGATAGGTATGTTTTCAGTTAGTTCCAGAGTACACCAAGGGGTGGAGGGTTTAGTGCTTGTGCGATGTTGCTTCATGGGGGCATGTCCATCAACCGGACCTGTCATTGTGTGGTTAAAAGTAGATAGTAGAATGTCACTGGTGGAGCTGGAAAAACTCAGGCCAGTGTAGCAAGACTTTGTTCCAGAGCTTTATGGGGTAAATTCTTGGAGTGCCATGGGCACAAAGTGGAACCATCAGCAGGGAGGATGTAGGAAAGATTAATTTTAGGGATATGGATGGTGCTGGTAGCATGCTCTGTCTAGTCAAGTGGGACAGGGTTGAGACATGTTGCTAGTGGAGAGGCGGAGAAGGCGGCATGGTGTTGCCCCAAAAATGAGTAGGGTCCAATGCAAGCTGTTTTATGTTCATTGATTAAATGTATTTAAGGAGAATGTCCCAAGTGCTTTCAGTGTTGTGAGTTCCTGGTAAGTAGACATCACCAAGGGAGATGTTTATGGAATATGAGACTGATGTTAATGTGACAAAGTTGTCAAGCCTCATCAAGGAATGTTCTTCACCAAAGATTTCAACAAAGGTAACAGGCGCCCCTCTCTCGGAAGAACAAGGCATGATAACCTGTTCAGTGGTTGTTAACCACATTGAGAGTTCGCAGCCATCTGCTTTTTGCTCACTCTACCTTTCACAGATGGGAAATATCCATTTGCATATCAGTCTTTGTCCCGCCCACATGGGCAGTCCAGCATCGAAATGCTATGGCAATTCCTCTCTGAACAAGAGTACCTACAGCAACCCCATACACGTGTTTCAGCCTTGTTGGGCATCATCAGTGAGGTGAAGCTGAGCCTCTCTAAGCACGGTGAGCAGGGAGTCCACGTCTGGTTGCCCCTAGGTAACCTAGGGTGACCAACCCCCACACACACACTGTACAAATGTGATCAGCTCTGCACCACAGCTCATAGAAAGGGAATCCAGACAGAATTTAATAGTATATGTATACCCTTGAACCGGTCTCAAAAGCAGAAAGGATGGGATACAGGGAAGGTGCCATAAGGGGGTGGCAATTGTCATCTCCCTGGCTTAACCGAGATAGCCACTGGTCCCCCATTATACGGGCAAGGCCAGAATTAGGGAAGATGACAAGGTAAAATAGGAACGTCAGGTACATGCTGTAAAAACATTGGGCATGCCATATTACACACAGTGAAATAAAATGAGGGATTGTTACACAACAACTCTGCGACAGTTTGTCAATTGGGTGCAAACAGAACAGGCACACGTCTTCCAATTAATTTTCTGCCTACCATTTTTGCCTCCTTAACTATCACATGCAGCACTCGGTACTCTGCTAATGTGAACCATGGTCCGAATGACCAGGTGAACTGGGGCATGTACACTGTTTTCAGAATCACAGGCATTTTCATTCTGATATGAGCTACACTACTTATGTTCTGAGGTCACAGGACAAGGGAGGAGGAATGGGGGAACCTCTGTACACTACCTTAGTGGATGGACTTCCTATGACCAGAGGTTCTCCTGAGCTCCTCTTCCAGTCTTAAGGTTAGTTACTCAACCCCATAATCAGGGATGTTGCATTCATATTTCCCTGATGCCATGGACTATTTGTTGCCCAGGACACCATGTTTTTTAAGGGAACTTTCCCAGGACAAATAAACCATCCGCTGCATGTGTGACAGCAACTGCTAAAGTAATTCAAGATTAAGTGGTAGCACCTGCTAATGTGATCTTGCAGTGGTGTGCTTACAGATTTTCCACAGAGACTGGGCTGCAGAGGGAATTGGGTTGTCATAGTCCTCAAAGGCAGCTAATGCCAGAGTGAAAAAGCAGAGTCCAGACTTTCCGTCATCCTAACTGCTATAAGTTGTGATGGAGGATCGGGGGGTAGGTGGGGTGGAGGCGAGGTGAGGCGACGCTGGGCCTGCCCTGAAGACCCCCTTGATAGGTATGAGGGTGGCTTCCTTTTTGCCACTGTGTGCCCTAATTCAAAACAGTTTTCAGTGAGAAAGTTAAAGGGTTTATGTGTATGTCAGTCACCCTGCAACCCATATCATGCACCCAATTTGTAAGAAACCTATAACACTGCACTCAGAAAACAGTGCAATGTACTAAATTTAGTGCTGTTTTTTTCTCAACAATATCTCACGACTAACCAAAATGCAAAGGTTTCAATGTGTAGGTTACAGGAAATTTATTTTTATTTAATAGCATATACAATGTGTGCACTGTTATGTTGCATTACCTCATCTCTGTAGCCAAACAATGATTGACAGGGCCTTAGCTGCAACCATTTATACATTTGCCAGCTTAGCTAAGAACAAGGAAGTGGTGGGTTTGCTGTCTCTGCCAGCTGGATCCCAAACCACAATTCAGTTGGCAGTTTTGAGCTGCGCACTGCTGAGTGTTTGTTTATAAAACCAATATAGGAAGTTGCCATTAAACGAAGAGTCACAATGGTCACTTTATAAATGGACAAGCCAGTATCATATAGTTTGCAGTGAGTTACACTTGGCAACGGTTCAGAAGATTTTACATCTGATACAGAAAGCCTTTTGACATAGCTTGCAGAAGAACAGGATTCTTTAATGTTACAAATATTCTACCTATGATAAAGAAAAGCGACTGCCACCCATGTATTGTTAAAGAATCGGATATTACAAATCCACACATGCAGGGAAGCCTTTTTTGTAGAAACATATATAAATATATGGCCCCAGCTCAAAGATAGGGCACACACGAGAGGCCAGCAGACTGGCCAGCACTTGGAAGCCAGAGGTGCTGTGGAGAGCAGAGGAGAGAGACACAGCCAGGTCCAAGGAAACAGATCCGGTCAACCTCAGAAGGAACCGTTTACTTTGAGTTTTTTTCCTCTCTAGACGAGAGTACACATGGATTACCCTATTGCATAGATACTAGAGGTGTCTAGTGTAGCTTAGCAGCAGAACTGTGTTTCCAGTGTTTTTGAACTAAACATCACTTTTTTAATTATTTGAATACTCGACATGCTCTTCACTTACATGATAATCTTGTTAATAGGTTGGATGATATGTTACGTTGTATCTGCTTTTATACTTGCTTGTTTAATAGAGATAAGAACCCTCCAAAAACAAGGCATTATTAAATACATTAAAATGAGAATTCTTTGTCAGTGTATATTTTGAGCACTTAGTCAGAATGTTATCTCTGAGTGAGTCAAGAACCTTCATTCCTGAACCGTATAGGTTTAAATCGGGATGATAGCACCAGAGCCTGGGCCCGACTGTCCTTATCCGCCGGGAGTCAGCCTAGAGTGTTTCAGACATGAATGACTCTGATGACCAGTGGTCACAGCCTCATAAGGGGTGGAGGCAAAGTACTCGTGGTTACACCCGAATCATAGGCAATCAAGATAGGTTGGCAGGCTGCGAGATGGCTCGAAGCTCACTCTACCATGCTCAGGAACTGTGTTCAGTGGCCTGCTGAGAATTCTGCCCGTCAGGGTAGAAGGTGTTTGTGGGGCATTGGTCGGGATAGGGACCAAAGTACAGGCTCATTTTGTCCAGAGGTCTACCCTGCTGTCTTGTTCAAAACTTCACACATTCAAAAATAACCCCCCCCCCCCACCACCCCTACTGCCACCAATACTGCCACCAATACACACACACTGTTCATGTGGCACCAGGCTTTCAGTATCAGAGTGATGTTGCAATTCTGCATGGGATTCTTCATGATTAAACACAGAGCATAAAAAAATGGAAGGTGAAGTGTGGATTCCTTAAAATGTGCAGAACCTTGGCGTAAAGAAAGGATGGGGAGGTGCGACAGCTGCAGGCTGTTGAAGAGCAGTGTGTTGGCAGTGACAGACTGGGTTTTGAGGTTAAGGGATATGATGGACATTCCAATAAGACTGCAGTCTTTCTGGCCCCTTTCTAGCTAACGGTCTCTAGTGGCTTTCCTTACTTGTGCGACATCTAACGGTTCTAGGAATTCTCTAATTTTCCTGCTGTTCTTAAGACATGAGGCCTGGTTGCCGATGACGAATGGGGTCAGCCCTACATCCCTCAAGATGGGGTTTGGAGGCCACATTGTTTATTTGTGTTAAGTTTAAGGGTAAAGCACTCCTACACTTAAGCAGGGAGTGTGGGAAAGAAGTGTCAGATGCTAGTCCTGCTGTCTTTCACTGTTCCTTCCTTTCCATCTGTGTTTGTTATCTGCACATACATCCCAAAGTGAAAACCACAAACAGCCCAATTGGACATTTAACATTTCCCTTTATTTAAAAAAAAAAAAAAACAGAAAAGAAGAATCACAGTAAATTGTTTCGCCATCTATTCTGAAAGCTTGTTTGTCTTGTAAAAAACATATTTGAATTGTGCATTTAACAAGACTAATTGCAAGCTGCACACCTTATAGGGATTTATGGTGTGATTTATCACTGGGTTGTGAGGGTCTTTAAGGTCTCTTGTGTTTACGAGTGATGTGCCAGTCAACTTTGACAAAATGTCAAATTGACAGTCACACATATATTTTAATGTGGACACACAATACAAGTAGCAGTTTAAATCATTTTGGATCTATGCAACGTTTTGCCTAGGCCAGGCCCTATGTTTCTTTGGTGAGAAATTAAGGAATCAGATGGGATGAAGTAACATTGCAGAAAAAAACAGCAGTGTTTTGCAATAATTTCCAAACATGTCGGCCTGTATCTGTGTGCTGTATTGCATTGTTTTAGGAAGCAAGACAGGACAAGTGTACGCTTTTTAGGACATGAAGATTTCATAAACATTTTGTCCCTTGGTCAAGTACATTTAAAAACAAAAAACATGTATTCCATGTTCTGGATTCCTCCCTTTACATTAGGTTCCCCTTATATACTATGTTCCTCTCTTCGTGATACGAAAGGAGATGATCCATGTTGAAGGTAAAATGGTATAAAGCCAAAAAATATCTCATAATATAGACCTATGTATCTTTAATCCTTGCTAACCAAGTTAAGGGGCATGATCCTTAATGAGTCTGAACCGTAAACTCTTTAGATATTATGCCAAAGCTCAACAGGCCATTTAATTGCGAAGATGTTGGATGAATAGTAGCATGGTTCCGTACTCTAGGAAAAACATTTCACCTGATATTAGAGGATTGCTTTTTCCTGGATTTCTTCACCTGAGAACTGCCCCTAGCACAATATGTGAAGGATCTCACTAAGGGCTGTGAGACATCAGGCATGATCATGATTTTAGCCTTCTCTAACGCTTTATCCTCAGCGGCAACCATTGTAGCTAGTTGGGATAATTTGACTTCAACAAGAATAAGTGTTCCTGCATTGGTGGAACATGCAAGAGTAAGTGATCAATCGTACCATACTGGGCCCAAGAATCGCCCGAATTCTTTCTTTGTTTAGGGTAATGGGATTCACTGTATGGCTTCCACCAGGTTGGACGGAGGTTGACTTGAAAGGCAAGGAACTTGAAAGTGTTTTTTGTCAGCTAATCGTCGTGTTTCCTGAAAGATTAGACCACTAAATACAGATGTCTCACTGCAACCAATCTCAGTAAGGAAAACAACCTGCGATTCAAGTGAACAATTTACATAGGTAGGAATATTGTATGTGTAACTGGTTGAAAAACAGTTCTGGTCATAAAAACATTTGAGCACAGTCCTTCTAGGATGGCAATATTTGATTTTGCTTAAGTGAAATTCATACAATTGAAAATAACCTGGACAAAACTCTTTCTAACAATGTGCTTTAGGAACAAATCTTACCCTCCACTCCCAATCGAGGGAAACGCAACAGACTTCAGCTTCTTCTCATCGGCAAGCGCCAGGCAATTCTTCACAGTTTTCTCCAGAAGTTCCTCACACTTATCTGTGCCCCATCCTGGACTGTTGCAGTGAATCACAAATTTGGCAGGTAACCCATGGCCAGCAGTGATAGCAGCTAAAGAGAAAGAACACAGAAATGTGCACTTACTGTAAGATGTTTCACATTACAAAGGAATAAAGAAAATAAAAAAATAAAACGTTTATACATGAATAATGTCTTGCATTAAAATAGCATTTTGATATGGTACAATTGTTAATCTCAATGTGCTCTTGGATGCGACCTCACTAAGTGGAGGGCTATGCGACAACATAGCGTTGCAGTTAGTTGGAAACTGGGCATTCTTGGGGCAGAAAGGAAGTGGATGGTGGGTTTGCTAGCTAGGACACACACGGGTCTGGCAGCGCTAAAAATGTGACTGAATTTCACTTGAGCAAAACCAAAAAGGGATGGCTTACAGGTTAACCACGGGCACAGCTCTAGTCGACTCACCAGACTATCGATTTTCAGCCTGCCAAGCCATTAAAGAATGGACAATCATTAGTACAACTATCTTGAGAATAAACCATAGCCCAACTTTAAAAACTGTACACTCAAAATGTACCATCAAGTTTGGACCATTGATGTTCAGCCTGTCAAGCCATTCAGAAGGGATTGTCCATATGCAAATAAGGCTTTGTCCCAAGCCAAAAGGAGCAGTCCAGGTCGAACTGCTAGGTCACATCGTTCTGTACGAGACCACAAGCATCCCCAGACATGTTTCGGCCTCATTGGGTGTCATCAGTGAGAAGTAGCTTGGGTCTACAGGCCCAGCAGGCTTGGGACCTACAGGTTTTGAATTAATAACTTCAGACTTTCAGCCTGCCAAACACCACATTTGCATCTTTTCCGGTTACGTTTAGTAAGAGGTTGTTGGACAGAGAAGCCCTCCAGGAATTTTTTTTTCTCATTACCCCTTTGGAATGGTAAAGGACTAGTGCTGATACAGAAGGGGCTGAGGGGGCTGGCCGAGTGTAGGGGTGAAGAGCATAAGGTAGTGTTGCTAGTGGCGAAGTTGGCTAGCCTGGCCTGTACCGACAGGTATGTTTCCCAGGGCCCACCAGCAATGGGAATGTGAGTGAAATCAACAGGTGGAGCTACACATATTTTGAGATGTCTTCTGAAAATTGGCACCCCCCAAAAGGTCTGCTCTCACATTCCACACTGAAAAAGCCTACACCTCTTCTTACAGTTAAAACATTCATTTGCTCTACTATCTGCCTGCATCCTCACCACTTAGGTTGGTAGCATATACAATTAGAATATTTAATCAGGAAATGCAGCACAATGTATACTATACATACAATCAGCCAAAAATTCAGATTCTTTTGTCATTCAACTAGCACACATCCAAACATGGCACTGAAGCAGCTCCATACAGTACTGTCTCTCCTGTTAACCAAAGAAAGTGTCAGCTGGTGCCAGCAAGAAAGACAAGTGCAATTTTCTCTTTTTAAATAGGCGAATTCACTATGCCAGAAGATGGTTTAGAGTAGAATGCAAAAGCACTGAAAATACCTTAAAGGTTGCATAGGAATTCAGGTTCCATGTAATATAGGTAACCAAATCTACAGCGATCTCAAACAATATAATGCGAAGCCTCTATAAATTCCCAGAATGTATTTACTTTTAACACTATTGCGTGGGATGAATCTGGGATATTGTCTCTCGAGACCTGGGCACCTCCTACTTTGAAGCATAAAAACGTAGCTTTGTGGATTAACTCCATCTGACAAACATTGTTGCAATTCGTACTTTATGCCGAGAAAAAGGGGTTTGAGTGAGCAATCATACCCCTAGTCGAGCAATGCTCCAGTTACATATTGTATGTATCCAACTTAAAAGGACTCCTTTATTAATCCATTAGTGTTTAGGGCATTATAATGCACCATACGCAATGCAGCTTCAAAGTATGGGGGGCAAAAGAAGATGAGGTAAAGGAAGGGAAGTGGGGAGGAGAGGAGAAAATGCCCAGGTGTGCTACACAAGGTCACGAGGCTGAGCTACGTACCTTGACCAACATGTATTTTCAGTTTTCATTTTTTTTAATAAAATGAATGTACACAGATTATGCACTAGATATCATTTCGGTATCATGACTAGTCAGGCGAGTCCTCTCAATGATTAAGGTCTGACTGAAGGTGGTGCTCAATGGTCACGTATGTGTGCTATGGCAGGGCTCTCAGATGTGGCAGAAGGTCTTCACTGAGCCAAGAACGGTTTGATCTTTGCAGACTTAATGATTGCAAAACTATGCAAGTTGGCTCATCCAGCCGTTTGAGAGTGGAACACTGTTTTTTTAGATAAGAGTGGGAAGGAAGAGCAAATGAAGCCACACAGGAGCAAAAGGTGAGCTGCACATATATCGGATTTGGTTTATAGTATATATGTGCATGTGTTGTGCAGTACACTTGTAAGAGTAAATAAATTCACAGGGTACAACTGGTTGGCAGGCAAGCATGTTACAACACAGGGGGCACTGAAAAGTACAGTGTACAGGGTGAAGACCTAACAGGCTTGTGTTTTAACACAAAAAGAGGATCAACACACAACTGTTTGCAGTTTTAAAGGAGCAGTGAGGTAAGATGAGTTAAAGAATGAGCTGTAGTTTAGGGAGTTTATAGATGACAAAGAGTGAAAGGAGAGGTTAAGAGAGGACATCTAATGCAATGCAATATAGGCACTTTTATAGTGTGTCATTTAAAGCAAGACCAGGTTTGTTTGAAAACTACTTTAAGACGAGACCCAGATTTCTTTGACTTAAATTGAATAAGTCTTTTGGGATGGTTTGTGGACCGAGGGGTATCAACAGCAGTGTCTAAGCCATCAAGAGGGTTGTGCCTTTGGTTAATTACACAACACACAGGTCGGAGGAATACCTACAGGGAATGATTTTAACAGAACAGAGTTACTCTTCAGTATAACAGCGCAGGGCTCCAAGTGAAACACAAGCAAGTGAAGGATATTTAAGCCACAGTCTACATAGCACTGTGTCCCTGAGCTAAAGTTTCCTAGACAACAACAGTTCATGGTCAAGGCTGTATCATCGTTACTTGTTTCACTCAAAGCCACTTACAGTTCCTGGTAATTCCCAGAGTGCATGACACCTCTGTGTTCGCCTTTGGAAAATACAGTCCCTCCAGGGATTTGTAGCTTGATTTCTTCCCTACCTGTCTCAGGTGGATTTTCAATATGTAGTCACAGATGTCACACCGCCCAGCCAATGACTATTTGTTAAGTCAATGTTTTCTCTACTGCTTTCCCTTGAATCTGAAAACTAAGACACCAGTAGGCTTACTCTACATTTTCCTGTCCATCACCCCGACTTTTGCATTAACCAGCAGCTGGAACAAAATCCACAACAAGTTGTGGGCAAGAGTCCTCCCTTGCAAATGCAGGGACTCAAGTGACTTTCCTCAGCCTCTGTTTGATTCCCTCGCTCCACCTCTTTACTGCAATGGATAGTGTGCCAAACCACCATTTATCATTCCAATGAATTGCCTATAGTATATAAGGCAGGGTATCAACCCCTGGCATTAGTTCTGCAGTAGTATGCGGTTTGTTCCTCTATGTGCACATTCCTATTCCTACAGCAGATACATACTGGCATACCAAAAGGCTTACAGACTCTGAGAAACTTCCTGGATGCTGCATAGATTGATCAAGCATTTCTGTAACCTAACAGACCGATCTCTTGGGCTCAGATGGGATTGACTCAACTCCAAGGTTCTGTGGGCACATGGGGTTCCCAGCCTTTGTTGCTCACATCCAAAGGAATTGCCTATGTTAAAAGATGTATCAAACCTGCCCTTTAGTTATGCAGAGTTTGGCCTCATGACTGGCACTAAGAAGGTAGCAAATCCTGTTAACATGGACTGAGGCTATTTGCAATAATATGAAGGTGTGTATTCAAGCACATCATGCATTTTATTCTTCACTCCATTGATAAAGGCCTGCGTTCCAAGAAAAGTGTTGGTTGCACCTTCCCGGTCACCTGGCTAACAACCTCCATCTTACACCTCAAATTAAGAGAATATTTTTAACTCACCTGCCACCTCCTCTAAATCACCAGCCAGGCCACCATCACCCTCTGACCATTTTGCACAGCACACCAAGCTTTTTTTTTTTCTTCACACAAAAGATAGCACCCCTGACATTATGCGTGGTGCTAATATTTGGCCAGCTTTTAGGGCCGTGACTAAGCCCTCGTTGAAGGCCCAAGCAAGTCAGTATGGCTCACAAAATCGCCTCATTATGACCATGCACAATAGCACTTATTTTATGTCCTTCAGTACAGGTGAATGTTTGCGTTTTGCTTGTCCGGATTCAAACCAAGGACCTGCTGGTTGAGTTGGCAATCTAGGTTCCGACTAATCTAACCCTTAGATGGATACATTTCTCATGTTCACTATTGAAACAGCTAAGTGCTTAAAAAAGCTATCTATTATTGATGCACAGAAATAGAAGGTGCTCTACATCTTACTCTCCACTCGTAAAATGTAGCCTTCCAGTTGCAGCATCTGATATTTGACAAACATGAATTCCTGAGCAAAGGATTTTTGGTATGATAAATGTACAATTGGTTAAGAAAGACTAAGAGAAATGCTGTCATAAGGAAAACACTATACACCTAAACTGAAAACTGATGGTTTTCATCAGAGAGCAGATTAATTAGGACGAAGGTTGTATCCAGGGTTACTAATAATGGCGACGGATAAAATTCATACTGAATGACCATGAATACGAGCAGATATTCCACAGTGGCTCTGTATTTATTTAACGTAATTTATAGATGTGCTGCTTGCCATGGAAATCCATTTGGGCGCTTTGCTGAAAGACAGATGATACATACAAACATAAGGTCCAAAAAAGAAAAATACACAGAATCGCACTCATCGTAAACTTGCTAGTACACATCTTGAGAACAGAGTTGGAGTTGTTTTAGTCTTGGGACATTCTTGGTGTATCTAAGTGACTTGTGGTGCAAAGCCACATTTCATTACATTTTATAGTTCGAGAAGCTCCGTTATATGTGTAATTACACAGAGAACTTCTTCCAGAACGAAGGCCCTTGAAATGCCAGAAAAAGGGAACTATCTGAACACAGAAAACACCATATCTGTCACACTTTATCATCTGGTATTTATCACTTTGGCACCAATATGATTTTAATTAAAGCATTGTATTCTAGGCAGCGTGGATGTAGCAAGGTTGCAAGCATTTCTAAGATTCTATATGGAAGGTTAAGGCTACTGTTTCAAAAAATTGGAGAAAATAATATTTGGCTCATCAATGGTGCAAAAAGGATTTCTGGACCTCTTTAAAAACACAAAGAGTGCTTCTTCGCCAGGTTACAATTTGAGTGGTGTTATCAAAGCATTTGGAAACATCCAGGAATACTATGCCCTCCTCTGCTATCAACAAGCCTTCTCCAGTTTCCCTCATGAACATACTGAACAACCTTAACATAAGACAGCTCCAATTTATTATAATTTATGTGCAAGTGGTAAGCTCAGCAGATGGTGAGTGTATCATAAATCCAAGAGAAATGTAATAAAAGGAACGAACATGTCTGGAATCTAAAAGGGGACTTTTATGCTGCACAGTTGACCTTTTTACAGTCCGAGATGAATATCTGAATTACGTGCGATTTTAATGTCTCCCCAGTCTCTTAAGTGAGGTATGTCCTCATTCGAACCACGAACGAGAAGGGGCGTCAGTTAACAAGAGCCAGGCATATGTCTTTCAAATAAGAAACAACATTTGGTGGGGCAGGCCCTCAAAGATGACTGCAAGCCTCAAACATCTGCTTTTAGAATGGTGAACTGCCTCATTCTGGAGCTTAATGATGGCACAAAACATTGGATAACATTTCTTTTAATGACCTCGAGTTTAAAGCTAAACACAAGGGGCCTGATTCAGGGAAGTGTTTTATAATGGTGCAATCCCATAGGAAAACGTTCCATGAATCAGGCCCAAGGTATTTGGACCAGGTTCCTAATAGTTAAGGAATGGCTCCTGCATTCTTTTTTTCAAAATTAAAGTTCATAGCAACTTTCAAAGTCAGGAACAGTGGCGTTACAAACAAAGCAAACAACCTTGATGGGCCTATGCCCTTTTCAATATTTAACATCCATCCCAGACTGTCCTCTGCCCTCCTCCCCCCACTCTTGCCCTCCACCTGCCAACCCTATCTAAATTGAGTGTCCAGTACAAATACAAACAGAAAAAGGAGCACTAAGCAATCACACATAAGCAACTCTATTGTACATATTTGTCGAAGATAGCGATCCACTACTCCTCCTTCGATTCATCCAAAAGACAAGTAAGATACTCCATGGAGTATATATACACCTCTGCCTCAGGAGCCATTCCCTTTTAGACGGCACATAAGACATTTTCCACTGTTGCCCCACGCAACTCCTGGCTGCCACCAAGAGAGTATGAGACATGTGACTTATCTTTCACCCCAATATGACCAGCAGCGGAGAGTGGACCCTGGAGATGCCATCAATTTCCTTTGAAATATTGAACAGAGAGCTTCATTGGATTTACCATTTAGATGCAGTGAGCCCCCTTTAGATGAATGAGGATTTCGACCTGGGCTCATACCTATAAATAGCTTGGATCTGGTGTCCTGATTCCATTTCTGGACTTCTCAGATAGTAGCCTTTAGATTGTGCACTCAAACGAGGCAAACACCCCTTGGCTACCTAATAGTATATTTTTTGGGTCTGATACCCAGTGAAATTGAAAGATCACCAATGTGTCATGTTTAGACAACCTTGTCCTTGATTGCCTTGCATCTCAAAAAAAGCTATACTCTTACTGTTTCAGGATCTAAGAACCTTAGACTGGACACTCATTGGAATTAGAGCAGCCCTTTGGGATCATTGTGATCATAATGTCTGTTCATGGACTTACATATTGGATATACATAGAAATAGGGCTGTTGAATGCTTTTGGTCGTTTCCCATTTTAGGGTACATCACTTCACAGGATATGGTCGCTCGATACCCATAACCCAGTTTTACTTTTCCTTTAAACCTCTAAATTTCAAAGCGAGATGTTTAATTGAAAATCATATCTTCTAACCCCTGATTTAGTTAATCTAAATTTATGAGCGGGCCTGGATCTCCTTTCCTGCCCAACAAGAATCTAATCTTCTGCATGGGAGATAGGAAGAGTCTTACTTTGCAACAATGGTTTGACCGCTTGTCATGTGAGCGTGTCTTTACTTATATTGAACATGCTTTTGAACACTGATCAGACAGCACGGTTCACAAGCGTGTCTGCATTTACATTGATGACGTCACAGTCGTCTTTACGGCATGACATCGTCACATTTCCCATTAACGCTGATAAGTGATGTGGCCATTTTTACAGCATACCCTACTGTGGACGCTGTTTACATACATGAGGATTCTCTTATATAAGGCAGATAGGTAAGCTTTTCTAATCCACTTCTGAATGGATCTGGCCCACTTATCCCACACAGGATTGGGCTTTTACTTCATCCCTGTTCTCTGTCTTCACAGATGAACGCTCAGACACAACTAACTGGGAGCTCCATTATCGTTTTCCTCTGACAGCATATTGTGGTAAGCGAGTTTTATTTTAACTTTGGAATAATGCCTCAGTGTTAGGAGGCAGGCCATTTTTATGAAATTCCATTTCATGTTTACAGAGAGAAGACGGACATCTCTTGATCTCTCACATGATCGCTATTGTTTTTTTTTTATAGAACATTCTTTTAACCTCAAAGTAGTGAGGTGAGTTAATACCTTTAGCATTGTTTTAGCCCCTGCTCAAGTAGGGGTATTATTTTAGGCAATAATGCATCTATCTTCTCCTATAGGATAACTCAATGGGACAAGAATATTGATTACATTGGAATATTTAGTTGAACTTAGTACCCATTCATGATTGACATCTTTCAAGGTACATTATCTTCCCACTTTTTTGGGGGTGGCTTAGTAATAGAAGCACTTTGTGGACAGATGGTCATGTTGGATTGAGACAGTAGTTTAGAATTTTGAAAAATATAACGATGATACCTGTGATGTTTATCTTTTGAATATGTTCTATCAATGAACAGGGTGGCCGCAAAGGGAGTTCACCAGTAACATGATGATTATTTCCCACAATCTTCTTTGATACTTCCTGCTAAGCATATTGAGGAACATGTTTCTTTATTGGAGTGATTTCCTGGAATCGTACAATATGCAGTGATTGTAAATTGGTTCTATATTGCAAACATAAATTATTGTTATTGATCATTTTGTAGATCAATCATTCTTTGAAGACCCCGGATGAAGAGAACATATCTCGAAACACGTTGGGTCACTTTTGTTGAATACAAGGTTTTATGAAAAACTGAGATAAATGTCTGGTGTTTGTATACAAACCAGTCCTTTCTTGAAATAATCATATATTACTACAATTGATACAAAATATTTTTTATAAGCTAGTGATAGAGTGCAGGGGATGGGAGTTCCCTAACCTTATTGGTTACTGCTCTATCACTGCCATTCCTGAATCGAGAAAGAGCAGCTGACCAGGATTCGGGGAATAGAGAGTGGCCATGGTGATGCAACAACCCCTTAATCAACAACAGCCTATCCTCTAGCTCATTCCTGACTTGTACATCGCAAAGCTCAAAGGATTTGGCAAGGAGCATGCCCACGCCTCCCTTCTTCCAGACCCTCTTCGAGGCCCATAATTCCTGTCCTACAGTTTTCCCAATAAATCTGATTCCTCCCCTCGTCGAAAGTGCATCTCCTGCTAAGTTTTCTAAAAAGGAGGGTGCGCTTATGTGATGAATTCAGTCCCTTAACATTCATCGTAGCAATACGGATCTTAGCCATGATCTAAAATGATCAAACCATACCTAATGTGCCTTGTGCATATCTGCACTTGTATGTCAACCAGCCAGACATTCAAACCTAGAAAAAGAAAATAAATAATTCCACCATCTGGGTACCCACCCCGCATACTCCAAAAACATAAAACTGCAAAACAGGTGACCCCAAGAACCTCAACCAATGAGACGACCAGTCATAAGCACCCACTAGGAGTTGCAAGACACCCCCCAATGTACGCCCATCACCATAAAAACCTCCCAAAAGATTCATTACAACACCTGAAATGCTCCAAAAATAAAACATACAACACGCCACACACGGATCAGTGTCAAAGTAATTGCTGAGGTAAACCTCCTTTATCTCCTCCTTGGCAGTCACCTCACTTTCCTCAGTGAAGGGAGGTTCAATTTCCAGAATTACTTGGCCCCAGGAGACCTTTTTCCATATTACCGGCTGCACAAAGGCCTGTTTTCCCTCATTTGCAAATGTCTTTCGGCATTGGGCCTCCTCTGGGATTTCCACAAGTCCCTTAACAGCTGAACTGCCAGGTCTCCATCTCTTAAATAATATTGTTCCCCTCCACAATCAAAGAATAGAGCCAAAGGATACCTCCATCGATATCTAATCCCCTCAAACTGCAACAAGGATATCAACGCTGTGCATTTACATCTTTGATCCAAGGTATTATGTAGATAAATCTTGGGATAAACAAACCAAAACTCCATCCCACTCAGAGTTCACTTCTCTCACTTTCTCCAGCACTTCCTCCTTATCCTTGAAGTAATCATTACAACTGAGCTAGGCCCTTCTCCAGTGAAAGCACCTTGATGAATTCTGTCAAACACAAATGTACCCGTCTCGTCCGCACCCACCAATGACTGAAACATGCCGCTCACCCTCTTTTCCAGGTCTCCAGATATTTTGCCAGCGACTTGAGGAAAGCCCCAGAGTCTTCTTTCATTTCTTAGATCTCTGTTCTCAATTTCGTCCAACTTTTGCCAAACCCATCTCTCTGAACTCCAACTCCTTAATTTGTGCTCCCATCTGGGTCTCCAGGACTTTTGTGGAGAGCTAGTTACTTTCCGTGGCCTCAACCCCATCTTCCACTTTCTCCAGCCTTTCCCTGAGGGCTGCTCTGGACGACTGTACCTTCACTCGGATGGCTTTAATCGCACAGAGAACGTTATGAATGTCAGACTGGAGGTCCTCCAAACCTCCACCCTGCTTTGCTTCTGCCATGGCAAAAGACTATGTGCCCCCGTGATGTGATTAGTAGGGAGTCTATTGCACAATCTCCCAAACCTGAGGTAGCTAACACAGCCTAAGGTCAAGGCTGAGTGCCCACCACTCCCCTTCCGTATCTGGCTGCTTTGCTGAACCTCCAAAAGGGAGCTTGCGCCAGACCTCCTCCAACGCAGCCTCATTGGGCTACAGGTATTATAGTCTGGGGAAGGACCATCTTCGAGGTCATATAAGGCATGTTATACCCTTACCCGTACCAAAAAGCCACTCTTCAAACACAATGTTGTCAGATCAACTCCTTGTACATGCCTCTCCAGGCAATCCTCCAGCGTCCTCTCTGTATGCCACTCAGGCATGGCCTCTGAAATGCCCCCCCTTGAACACTGGTTCCCCCTTGAACACCGGTTCAAGAGGGATTGGGGGGTCTGCAACAGTCCATATCACAGCACCATTATGGGTAGCGTGTGGTCCATGCAGCCATCTTCTCTGTGCCCCGTAGTGGGTGCCCTGGCTTAACACCATCTCACTGGACAGACTTTATTCTGAAGCCCAGACATTTCCACCCCAAATGTTGAATTACAACACATATATGCCTGCATGTGGCATGTCCTCCAGGTTGTGCAAGCAGAGGCACATGTAAAACATTAGATAAGTGCTATGGTTGTGTGGGTGGCCAGAGCAAAGCGCCTGTAAACCGCTGCAAGACGAAACTACAAACTGAACTGTATAAAGTTACACTTTGTAGGATCATCTTCATCATTCCGAAGATGAAATCTGTGCCAAGACCAGGGGCAAGCATTATGCTCAATTTTCTTTACTCAAAATCTTTAGCAATATGAAATATCACAAAAAATGGTTTCATCTTTCGCTCTATATGGGCCTATTAGTATAAGATTTTGTGTAAGAATAATGCACATGCCAAGTTAAGGGAATTTAGTGGGGCGTTATACGGTCGGTGGCACAACAAGAGTATTCATGTTCTGTTCTGCCAGTATCCTGTTGTTTAAACCCATATTACTTCGAATTAATTCACTGTGAAGGCTTTACTTCGAATTACTTTGAATTATGCAGATTTAGTTGTGTGTTAAGAGGTAAAAAGGTGGTGGGAAGTGGTTTGGTGTAGGGGTGCTAGTGAAAGGGATGGGGGCATGGATGGGTGAAACCCCCAATAATAAAAACAAATGGAAGTAACATTTCGAAGTCAATTACCTCAAAGTAATTTTTCTCAGCGAATTAACATGGAAACAATATTTCTTAAGGCCAACACCCTACTATGCCAACAGCAAACTGTTGGCCAAATGATGTGGCAGAGCATTCTCCTCGGGGGTGGAGTTGCATCATTCAAATCAAAAATCTTTTAAAAACATGGCTGCAAATGTACTCTGCTGTTTTACTGTTTTTATTCTTCAAAACCAGTAATACTGTCAATATTACAGGCCTAGAGAATACAACAATGAACAATTGGAGTGTGCTAATGCATTTAACAAGGGTCTTCACAATGCTAAGTGGTGTTCCTGTCTGCGGCTCCCGAGGCCACTGTATCACTCCTAGAAGAGCAACTGGCAAGACCAGTCTCGCTAGAGCTCAAAAAGCCTAAATTCTACCACTTGGGTGCCCTGTTAAATCCAATATGGGAATAACAGTTTGTCAGGTGCAAATGTACTTTCTTGAAAGGTTTGAAATGCACACTCTAGAACCATAGCTATGGGAAGGTCTTCCCAGTCATGTAAGTGATCAGGACTAGAAAGCAAATACCACACGTGCCTTTAACTTGAGGCATGATTGATGCAGCAAATAAATGCCACATCTCCTTTTGGAGCTTTGGCGCTCCAAATAAAATGACCCATCAACTCCAAAGGGAAAGATGGTGGCTTCAGAGAATCTATTGGTGGATGTTTTGATGGAGAAAATTGTTGCAATTTAAGGTGACAAAATAGTGGAGTGATTTAGCATTACACTGTATATGCCTGGTTCTTTTGCTCTGGAAATATTCCCCTCTGAAGCAAACTCTTGAACTGAATGTTTAGAAGCAGATAAGGACAAGTACTTCCTCAATAAAGAGGTTATGCAACAGAGACTGAATAAACTGGGTTTCAGCACACATTAGCAAATCAATAATACACGGTGCAGACAAGACCACGTCTAAGCATAGCAGATTTGCCAAAGAGGTTAATGTCTAAATACGTATGGTACCAGCTAATTAAACACAATTCTAAAGCCTAATGGTCTATGGGGAACCATAAAATACACTGGCCCATTTCTGAACATTATTAAAAGTAAACCTTACAGGCTAAAATGCCCATCAGCATGGTAACATCCACGCTGCTAGATCCACAGGGGTTCTGTTGAGAACTTACAACAGTATACTGCGGTCAGAAGAAGCATATTATTAATCAACAAAGGGTGATAGAAAACTAGTTATGCAATGTTTAACAACTTTCAGAGTAACAGAGGGCCATTCAAAAGGGGGCTTGTGGCAATGAGTCAGATGACTAACCATACCGCTTGGTGAGGGGCCCTAAAAAGTGTTCCTAGAATCCCCAAAAATAGGACTTTAAATTGGTGTAGCTAATAACAGTTAGAGGTAAACTTAGATTGCTTTTACGCGCGAAGAAGTGCGATTACAAGTCCTCTGCTCTTTAAGGGGGATTTGGCAGTAGGGGTTAAGAAAGGTTCCTCTATTTGATTGATATTCTAGCAGTCATTCTTGGTAAAAACCCTTATAAAAAAAATGATTGCAAAGGGAACAAATAACGGTCGGGACACATCAACATTAGTTCCCCATAAGAGTAACCATCATATACATGGAACAGTCAGCCAAGTAAAATATGCGTATAGTCACCAATTGTCACTCAATGTATGTAATTGGAAAGGACCATGCTCATCACCAAAGGGCAGTCAAGCTAACAGAAACAGCTATTCATTTATAACCGTATTAGAAATGCAATACCGTCAATGACAAGTCTCAAATCTTCCTCTGATGACTGTTGAATTCTCATTTTAAAGATTTCTGTCAATTCTTAGAACGCCCTGTCGATTCCATTGATCTTGAAAGATCTTGTGAATGTTCTTACAGCACAGAAGAGGAAGATGTACGTTATGATAGCGCATTTGTTGATCTGAGCTCTCAGGTAGGTCCACTCCAAACGATCACCCTCACTTTGCTAGTCATCATACTTGGAATCAAGTTTAGAGGAGGGTACTTGGATGTATCCATTGCTCCAGTATCTTGTGGATGTAAACATTTTGAAGTTCCTCACCGTTAAGGAATTCCTTGTTTTTCCTATCTTTAGTGACCAATATTCTGGTTGGGTCCTGTAGACCATAACGCAAGTTCCATTTCTGCAATTCTGGTCGAAGGGTGAGAAAGTGTGTGCACTTGTTTATAGTGCCTTTTGAGAAGTCTTGGGAAAACCTCCTTTATCATAGATTAATTTCACTCCATCCCTGCTCCCATAGACCTTGCTATCACTGAAACCAGGATTTCTCTATCTGACACTGCCACCATTGCGGCCCTTCATGGCTCCAATTATACTTCATTCACTCCCCTAGGCTGATTGGCAGAGGTGGAGGCATCAGACACCTACTCTCTTCCCGCCTCAATACCTCACAAATCTCCAATGCAACGTCCTCTCCTACCTCTTTTGAATTCACCATCTCCACTATTGCTGCCTCACTCTGGTCACATCATCTCCATCTGTCACCCTCCTGGTCCCACTCGAACATTCGTTGATGATCTTGGGCAACTCCTTGATGTGCTTTCCACTAAACAAACCCATTCTCTTAGGTGACTAACTTTTCCTCTACAACCACTTCTCAGAAATCTGAACTTCAGTCTTTTCTTAGTGACCATGCTCCCCACTCCATCCATAACCTACCTACCCACACAGAGGGTAACTCTTGGGATTGGTTATTCATTTCCACCTCTCTCTCAGCCGCTAATACTACTGTTACACCATCCATATCCACCACCATCTCCTTGCCACCCTCTTATCTTCCCTCATCTCCTCATGCTTTACCTATTACTAAAAGGAAATTTAAACATTCTGCCATTTCTCCCCTTTCGCTCCGACCTACAGACTCTTTCGTCCTTGACAACTGATGGTTTCTCCACCAACACTGCCTTCTACAGCTTCCAATCCCTACTAAAGGACTCATTCTCCTCTCACTTCCCACTGCTTACTTTCAACCCTAACTCTAAGCATCCTCAGCCATGGGTCACCCCATTCATACGCACAGACATTAGTCGGCTGCTGCGCAAATGGAGGGCTACCCACTCGCATGAGGACCTGCAACTCTACCTTTCTGCCTTGAACTCTCTCAAGCCCACTCTTGATGGAGCAGAAAGAGAATTCTACCCAATTCTCAGACTCACTGCAACTATCCACACCGACTACAGGGCACCCTACACTCACTCCTCCTAAGTCTGACTATCAACTCAACTCTCATATTTTGCTGCAAACATTTCCAAAATTAGAGATTCTCTCCTAACTTTCCACACACACCCTCCTCTACATTGTACACTCTGCCTACTCTACCATCATCCTCTGCCTCCAGCTCCCACTTTAGTCACACTAATACTGACAAAGTGCTCTCTCTACTGATGAAGGCTAACCCCTCTTGTGCCCCATCTGATTACTTGCTCCTCAGCTAGTCAAGCCCATTGCCCATTTATTGGCCTCTCATCGCTGAACTCTTCAACCTGTCCTTCAACTCCGCTTCCTTTCCCTCTGTTTTCAAAACAGCCACGGTCATCCCCATCTTAAAAAAGCAAGGGACTGACCCGAACCTACCAGCTACCTTTTGCCCTGTCTCTCTCCTTCCGCACTACTCTGAAGTGCTGAAAAGGATTGTGTTGAACCATCAATTTCTTAGACATCCACCACCTTTGAGACCCGCTACAAGCAGGTTTCCGCTCCCATCACTCCACGGAAACTGCTCTCATGAATGTGTCGAACTTCATCGCCTCTGCTAAGCACTCCAGCCTATCCTCTATCCTAATTCTCCTTGACCCGTCTGCTGCCTTTGACACTGTCGATTACTCATATACTCTTTCTTCTTGGGATTTGCGACAAAGCCCTTGCCTGGATTGAATTTTGCACCTCGTCAATTCTCTGTCTCCTGGAGCAAGAATACCTCTCAACTCACTCCTCTAACTGTTGGTGTACCACAAAGCTCGGTCTTAGGTTCGCTCCTCTTTACACTCTACACCTTTGCTCTTGGGGCACAAATCTCCTTTGGGTTCTCGTACCAACTCTTCACAGATGACACCCAGATCTTCTCCTCTGATCGCTCCATCAAAGTTTCCAGCCGTCTCTCTGCCATTAAATATTGGATGACTTTGCACGCTTATGTTAAACCCTACCAATACAGAGGTGCTCTTCTTACCTGCCAAAAGCTCTCTCTCATCTCTTCCTCAGTCTATCCAGATCCCACCCGACACTCTGCCCTACTCTTCTTCAGCTAAAAACCTCAACGTCATCTATGGCCCTTCTCACACCTTCTCTACTTTCATCTCCACAAATGGAACAGCAGCTCGCCTCAACCTCCTAAATATTAGGAAAATCAGGTACCTCCTTCCTTTCAACACCACCATGCAACTCTTAACCACTGCCTTCTCTAAACTGGACTACTGTGCGAGCATCCCCGTTGGTCTCCACAACTGTAGTTTCTATCCTCTCGACACACTCATTAACTTTTCCACCAGAACTCTTCCCTCATTTCACACCTACTTCCTCATACCGTCACCAGGCTGGATGGCTGATGATGCAAAACAGAGGTAGATTTCAATTCTCCTGGCTCACAAATCTATTCACGGTACTGCACCACACTATCTATTCTCCTCTATCTAACTCTACAACCCTTCTACTAATCTCTGCTCTGCCTCCTCGACTAACCTTGTGACTCCTTGCCCTCTCACTTCCGCTCGTTTTCTCTTCTTGCTCCATTTGCTTGGAATTCTCTTACCCCAGACATCCGAGAAACAGGCCACCCGGTTTTGTTCAAAACCAAACTAAAAGCCTACCACCTCGCTTCAGAGTTATCCTCTTATACCACCCCTCATCTGCCAGCTAGCTAACATTTTCCCCTCGTCTATAACCTGCCTCTGTCCCTAACTTCCTATCGCCTCCACTCTAGCACTTCACCCATCATGATCACATCCTGAGCACGGCTGGCCATACCGCCCACATGCATTTAAAAATGTCCAATGTTAATTGTCCTTAATGTATGTATGTTCACTTATATATTTTCCCCGGCAACTTTTCCTTGTGCTCCCCTCCACAACCTGGTCAGAATGTCCCTCAAACTCACCCCATTGTAAGAAGCTCACCGCTTCCCATTTAATCTGATTTATTATCTATTGCACATGTTTTGGTGATCAAAAGGGCATTGTTCTTCCTGTATATAAATAAATAAATATGTACTTTTTGTCCTTCCTGTGTAAATGGATTTTTCTTTTTGGCTTCCTGCAGGATAGACTCATTACGTGTATATCTAATACATAAACAAACAGTTTGGGAACTTGGTTTTGTCCAGGATTCTTAAGCCAGACACAGAGTACTCACTGCAATGTTAATGCAGGGTCACAAGTCAAACCTGGGAGTATGGGCATGAAGAATTGTATACAGGATACTGGATCATCCCATTACGTGAACCATTCTGAAAAAACATTCCTTTTCCTCCTACTAAGATCTTCCAAATTCTGCCATCTTATTCATCAGTTCTGAGACATGCTATTGTGTCATTGGAACCAATGACTTCAGCAGAAGACCAGTTGGATAGCATGGATGCTCCGGCCAGGTGAAGCCATTCATTCTGCCCCAACATCTAAGTGGCTTTTGTGAGTTTTTTTTATCTATTTTGAGGTTGCTAAATTCAGTGTCAGCTTCCGATATTTTATTATCAATGGAATTAACAGATCTGTGCATAGAGGCCATCTCTTGTAGAAGGTATAAAGTTGATTGCGAGACTTGTTGCATTGAGTCAGTCATGACTTGTACAGTTGCGTTTGTTTCCAATGGATGACACGCAGCAGTGATGTTAGAGATGTTAGAGACGGTCTGCATCTGTGGATTACCTTCAATTGGTTCTGCTGCCATATACAACAGTAAATGAGAATATAAGCATGTTGTATCAAGACGATAATAGAACATTCAAATCCAGCAATGCTATTCTAGGGTATTGAACATCCTGCAGGTTTTAGAAGAGGATCCACCAGGAACAACAAAGTGCTAATAGAGCAGTGCTAATATAGCCAACAAGGCTGATTTGGATTTCTGCCAATAAAAGAATGATATTCCGCAGACAAGACTAAGGGCCTTATTACTAATTTGGCAATAATGCAGAGGTAAATCCACCAATTTACTGCCAAAATCAGTTATCTTTACTGCCACTCAGTCCAGTGGAATTACCATGGAGTTCCCAGTGATGGTATGGCAATGTTAGTCCCCATTTATGGATCCAATGGACTCCATGAGAGTTTACCGTATTTACCGCAAGTAGTAATTCTGCCGATGTAAATCTCCCAATTTTTGGCATTTACGTGAAGGGCTTACCCTCCAGCACCAAGCTAGAGGTAAATTTTATTTCAGTTGAATTCATCAGCGTGCATAACTACAAAGTACTGCACAGAATAAACTGCATCTGGGCGCAGGTGATATACAAATCGGGACAGTTCTCAAGATGTTGGCTAGGATATCTATAGTGACTACCCAGATTGTGAGAAAAGAACGGTTATGAAAAACAATGAGATTCCAAGGAGCGAAGGGCGAGAAGGAGGTTGTTCCATACCCTTGGGGCAAATATCGAGAAGCCACAAGCACCTCTTGTTGAACAACAGCTTTTGGGAACTGTGAGAGGTCAGTAACGCGAGACAGACAACTGTTTGATTTATCAAAACATGTCATTTTAATCTCAAAAGAAATAGGATAAAAAATGCCTCACATCCCTACTCTGCCGAAGATTTCCCTGCCTAACCAATGTTAAGGGGAAACGCTCAAATACAGGATAACTGGCCCTCACACTTTGCAACACATACACAAAGAACCTATATGGCAATACAACATGACATGAACAACATTCAGAGTTTCTTAATACCCTTCTGATTTCCTGAGTAATTTCCCTTCCCCAGGCTTCAAAGTCAGGTCTGTTAATATTCAACCTAAGTGTCTCAAATCAGTTCTTGATGTTTCAAAGTATAAGTTTGTTAACCAACGTACCACCTAACACCACCAATGGTAATCCCAGCCACGATGCTTTGTCACCCCTTCAAGAAGATTTGCCACAGCTAAAAAGAAATGCAATTTCCATAACTGCCCTTGACAGAGTTCTTATTTTATTATTTTTATTTTGACATTTATATAACGCCCAAACCCTGAGGTATCACTGCATTCATTACATTGGAGACATTTGGTTACAGATATTGTTATTCATACTTATTGAAAAGCCATGTTTTTACAAGTTTTGAAATGGTATGATTGCTCATTTCTGATGTTCATCGAGAGGTGTTCCAGATGGAGGGTGATGTGACCCTGAAGCTAGAGCCACCTGCCCTTTTGTTTCTGAAACGAGGGGTGACCAGGGAGGTGCTGCCATTTGATCTGAGGGCTCTAACTCCATGTTTTTGGGTAAATACGTCATTGAGGTAGGAGGGTGCTACATGAGGAGCATGTTGCAGAAATCCAATTTCCGAAGGATTAATGCCCCTGCTAGCATGAGGAAATTAGTTGGAGTTAGAAATTGTCTGCTCAATGAGATTAGCGGAGCGGTATAGGCCGTGGAGGATGATAGTGCATTTATGTGTTTTTTTCATGGCCAGCTCGGCTTCAAGATGTACTAATAGGGTCTTCACATTTTTCAGGACAGGATTGGCGTTACCATCTATACAGATGGACGAGATGGAGGGGCCCAGGTATTTTAGGTGGTAGGGGGAGCCGGCAATGAAGAGCTCGGTTTTCTCATCTTTCAAGCATAAATTGTGTGGGGCCATCTGGTTTTGAATGGTGCTATACACAGTGTTTATGGTATTGGTGTCCTGAGAAAGATTGTGTGTGACGGGAATAAGTACTTGGGTGTCATCTGTAAAATTGGTGAAGATGACACCCAGGGTGTCCAGGTGGTCAGAAAAGGTGCTTGGTGTATGTATTGTAGCGTGTGGGTGAGGGTCAGGATGCCTGTGGTACATCTAATGGGGCTGGAATGGGGTTGGCGGCCGCTTCCCCTATGAAGACTATAGTGGTCGGTCGCTAAGGAATTAATTTATCCAGGCGGTGGCCTCCGGAGAGAAGTGGAAATGCTGGCTTAGATGTTGGCAGATTGTGCCATGGTCGACTAAGTCAAAGGCTGCAGAAAGGTCTAAGAGAAGGAGAATACCGAGATGGCCCAAGTCCCTGATGAAGTCTATTTGATGTTTGAGGCCCAGGAGTGCAGTTTCAGTGCTGTGTTGTGGTCAGAAGCCTGATTGTCTTTTACCAAGTAGGTGGTTGTGTTCGATAACATTCTGCACTTGTAGGTAGGCTACCCTGTCTAGAAGCTTGAGCAGAAAGGGCACAGTGGTGATTGGCTGGTAGTTAGCGGTGATGGTAGGGTTCGAGGGCAGACTATTTTGATTCACTTCTACTTGATTCACTATCAAAACAGTCACCTTTGTCTCACAGTACTCCACTTTGTTTAGGCTACTACAATGTTGCATCTACTGACAACCAGATATACTACCACGGCTTCAGTACTTTGGACTACTACTTCAGCTTCAGTGATTTCTACTTCTAGACAGGCTTCGACAAGATCCACTTTAAAGTACTTCAACAACTTCAAGTAGGCAAGGCACTCTTCCTCTGAATCTCTCACTTCAAAAGGGGCAGACTCTTTTCCTCTCTTGTCTGTCTGCCAAAATAAGAACCTGGGTTTGCCTTTAAGACTCTTTTCTCTCAGTCTTCCGCAGTTTTAGGCACTACAGGTTGTGTCAACTTCAAAATAGTCTTTACAAACAACCAGTTTCCCTTCCCCGGCTTTACCTGCACCTTTCTGTCAGCTATCAGCCCAAGTAATTATACGCAGAAGCCTTGGAAACAAACTCTTCGCTTCAGGTAGTGCTTACACATGTGTAATTTAGGCCAATTGAACTGTTATTAACCTCACAGAAAGTTAGAGTGTGTTTAACTCTGAGAAAGGTTGGTTTCACCGTTTCACTGTGAATATGGGGAGACTCTTGGCTTGGGCAATGCTTGTTCTCTTCAATAATAAATACACTAACTTCTTGTGTAGGTAAGGTATGCCGTTTTAAAGTACAGCATAAAGTTCAGTCTTTCTTTAGGAATCCCAATTAGGCACATACAACCACTTCTTAATGTGGTTTTCAAGGTTAAACCCCTTAAGTGCTAAGGACAAAGTATCTCGTCCTGAGCACCAAGTTTGCAGTGCTGAGGATGAGCTACCTTGTCCTTTTCATCACTTATCTTTGATGGGGCGGGTCGCCTCCCCCTGTTGCAGCTCCCATCTCCCCGACCCACAGGCAGTGAAGAAAAAAATGTGCCCTTCCATGTCTGGGGGTCAGGGTGTGGCAGCGATTAGGTTGCCACATGCTACGCGCGATGACGTCATCAGGATATGATCGTTACATGCTGAACATCACCCCCAGCTGTCCTAGAACTCTGGCTGGGCCACGTTACAGCTTTTCCCTCCGGGGAGGAATGTGAACCTTGCCCATGCTCTCTGGGACTGCTGCTTGGCTTGAAGACAGTCAACCCACATGGGAGACAGGCGCCCAAGGACAAGGGCAGCACCCCGTCCATCCTGGGCCTCTTGCTGGGCTGAGTTAAAGCTTTTCCCTCCAGTGAGGGATGGGCACCCTGCTGAGCTTGGGGACGGTCAACCCACATTGGAGACAGGTGCCCAAGGCCAGGGGCAGCACCCCCCGGTGTCTTGGAGCTCTGGCTGGGCTGCATTACAGCTTTTACCCTCTGGGGAGGGATGCGAACATTGCCCGGGCTCCCAGGGACCGCTACTGGGCTTGGGAATGGTCAGCCCACATGGGAGACATGCCCCCAAGTCTAGGGGCACCCCTGTCCATCCTGGACCTCTGGCTGGGCCGAGTTCAAGCTTTTCCCTCCAGTGAGGGATGGGGACCCTTCTGGGGCTCCCAGGGACGGCAGCTGGGCAGGGGGACGGTTGACCCAGATGGCAGACAGGCGCCCAAGGACGGGGGCAGCACCCCTGCTGTCCTGGAGCTCTGGCTGGGCTGGATTACAGCTTTTCCCTCTGGGGAGGGACAGGGAACCCACTGGGTCACCCCATGACTGGCGCTGGACTTGTGGATGGTCGACCCACATTGGGGACAGGTCAGGGTCCCTATCCCTCCCTGGAGGGAAAACCTGTAACGCAGTCAGGTGAGAGCTCCAGGACGGTCAGGGCTGATGTCCACGTCCTTGGGTCCATGTGGGTCTACCATCCACACTCCAGCGGCAGTCCCCAGGAAGCACCCCCACAACGTGCCCATTCCTAATCCAGAGGGAAGAGCTGTAACATAGCCCAGTCATAGCTCTAGGACGGTCGGGGGTGCTGCCCCCGGCATTGGGCGCCCGTTTCCAATGTGGGTCGACCATCCACAACTCCAGCGGCAGTCCCAGGGAGCCCCGGCAGGGTTACCATCCCTTCCTGAAGGGAAAAGCTGTAACGCAGCACAGCCAGAGCTCTACGACGAGCAGGGCTGATGTTCCTGGCCTTGGCTGCCTGTCTCCATTGTGGATTGACGATCCCAAAGTCCAGCGGCAGTCCCCAGGGAGCCCTGGCAGGGTCGAAAAAAAGAGGATCCAATGTAGGAGCCCTCTCGTCCCCTGCACTCCATCTATAATCCACCAAAGAGGTGGTAATTAGACATCAATGATACTACATTCAAGTTAGTAAGCTGAATTTCCAAAAACATGGTTCATAGAAAATACATTCATAAAGCAAAGAGTTCTAGAAACACAGACTGTGTTAAAAATTAGCAAGTATTTTCTAAATTACATATGCATGAACAAATATGGTGGCGAGCAAAAATACATTCCACAGATTCAATACAGTGAGACTTTATGCGTTTCGAGGCAGATCCTCTTCATCAGAATCCTATATTGAGCATATTTTTCGCAGAATGTTCTAAATCATGTCCACAATGGCAAATGTCTGGCTGTGAGGGCCTCAGACAATCACCTCATCTGTTTAACTCCCTCCAAGACTTCCTAGGTGTGACCTTTTCCACTACCAGGTTTGTATTACAGATTGTGCAGGTACCTTCCAGACACTCAAGCCACAAGCCACACTGCCTTCTTCCTTTCATCCCCTGTTGGTTCTCTAGCTACATCTCTGTCACTCTCCCTTCCTCCAAATACTCTTCTTCTCCAGGAAAGGGCTTCCCATGCATTGCAATACTGGACCCAACAGAGTAGAAAGACGGCAAACGGACAAGCGAAAATCTCACGCCACTGCCATTTTAGGGTGCTAGCCATCTTTACTAGTTCTTTGCGGAAAATGCAAATGTGCAGAAGTAAAAAGTATAGCATACGGTAGAAAAATATCTGCTACCACCAGTTCAGCCTAGGCACATTGTAAATGTAACGAAAAAGCTATTACAGAAAAAGTTATGAGAATACAAAGTATCTCAACTGCACTTCACTTTAAGGGGATGTGTGAAATTGACATAGCCTCTCAGTACTCAGTTTTATGGACTGATCAGTTCCCCCATAAGAATGAGCAAAATGGGAACAGAATGAAATCATTTTTTTGGTTCAGAATGAAGAGATTAACTACATTTTCATAAAAGAGTAGTTCTGGAACTGAATGACCAATTGAAGATCCAATTTGGAAATGGTCATTTTGTATAAAAACATTACTAAATGATTTAGGTCTCCCAATATTATGGAAGGCAAACATTGAGATCCTGAAATAATATTTTGGGTAAATTAAGTCAATTTATGAGGAATGGTCATTATGCCACTTTTTTGTGAGCCCAAACCTAGGAACAATGACAGTACAATATCCACTGCACTACTAGACGTGCAGCAACTGTGAAAATGATAATCTTACCCAAACTTATTTAATTCCACAATGATGCATGTTTTGCCTACACTTTTTGAAGAGGTCAAGCCCATTATTTGGAGACTGGACGGATGGGGTGTGTGGGGGTGGCACTGTAATTAGTGACTGCACCGGAAGATTGGCAACACCAGTCTTGTTCTAGTGGTACTTGGTGTCACAAGTACGCTTTGCAATATACTGGTTTCAGGGATGGTGACAATTTGCTGCTTGCAAAAGTGGAGCATATGTCATCCAGATAGGATGCATTGAATGCAACAGATATATTGTGACGGGGCAGACCACCCGCAAGGATTGGACACTGTTTTAAGCAAACATGGGGCTTGACAAAGTATAGTTATATCAATGTACAATCATATTTTCTTACCCGCACTGGACATTTGGAAAGCACACATTCTGGAGGTTACGCCCGATTCTGTGATGCACGCACGTTGGCAATTGTTTGACATTTGTACAAAGTAGCACCTGCTGTTAGGGGACACATTTCCTTCAGTGAATGCAAACCTGGTGCACATTCCTAGATCCCAACAGAGTGCGCGAAGGGTTTGGGTATGGGTATGGGGTTAATGTCTAGAATGTATTGCCAGCTATACGTTGGCAGGTCGTCACAACACACACTGCACTAGTAAAGTGGAGGTGGTCTCTTCAGATACAGCAGTGGATACAGATTTTGCTTGTTGACCAGAAATAGCAACATTATGATCACATTACAAGTGGGTACATCACTTATATTTTACAACAGCCAATCTATGCATGTTAAACCGAAATGGGGTGACATCACAGATTTGATGTGTTGCCTGCAAGCTTTTCCACTCTACATTACACCTGCACAAAGTTGTACAATTACTGGAAAGAGGTAAAAAATACACTAGGGGTGATCATTAATTACGCAGTCCCCCTTTCCTGGTGCTATTCATGGACCAATGTGAAACGTACTTGTGCGCACAGTTGCAAGAAGAAGGGATTTTGATAAACTGATTGGTTTAGAGATATGGTTAATATCACTGTGCCAGGAAAGAGAGAGAGAGAGAGAGAGAGAGAGAGAGAGATATATATATAAAATGGGATCTTATCTCGATAGTACACCAAGATACCCTCTCTGCTTCTCTCACGCTCACAGCACAGCACGGTTTGGCAGAGTTCCATGGCTTTGTGTTGGTGTTTTCACGGCTCCTGCAAGCATTGCTCTTGACACACCCATTAATCAACAAGCAGCTACTTAACAGACTCCACTGCACTCATGCGCGCGTGCTCACAGCAAGTGTGCAAAGTGAGCGGTTTGGGGAGTCAGAGGCTGGCGGTGGCCGGTAAATTGGCTGCGTGCCCTTTGAGACTGAGACTTTACCAAGCGTTGAACCTGAAAAACAAATGAAATTAGTACAGCGGGATGCTACCTTTAGTACAGCGGGATGCTACCTTTAGTACAGCGGAATGCTACCTTTAGATCTGTCTGTTTATGACTCCAAGTGAAATCACAGCCAGCGAGAAGAAAAGGAGCGGGGCGGCCGATACAGCCGATTGATAGCGTATATATGTTTATGAACATCTATGCATATATTTGCGCCGGCTCTAATGGTCCGGTGAATTCAGCGAAACTATAAAGATCTATAGGACTGCCGGCTCGAGCACGTAGTTTGCGATTGGATTGAGGCAGACGCTTATAGTGGTGTAGATGGAGGGGAAAAATAGCTAGTTGGATCATTTGGAAATCCGTGGAACGTACAGAGACGGTGAAAGAGACACCCGAGCAACAGAAAGAGCGTCAGACTCAGTAAAAGGTGGCAAAAGGGTGACTGTTGGTATTATACCTTTGAGCCCTAGACA